>NC_083453.1:17766466-18069466 GCF_020745735.1 Hemiscyllium ocellatum | reverse complement strand
CACACTACCAAGTAGCCTACCATTAGCCCAGTACCCCATCTTCTTGTTACTCTTAGCAAAGTGAATCACTTCACACTTACCTACATTGAACTCCATTTGCCACCTATCTGCCCAGCTCTGCAGCTTAACTATATCCCACTGTAACCTGCCACATCCTTCCTCACTGTCAACAACTCCACCGACTTTTGTATCATCCGCAAACTTGCTCACCCAACCTTCTAGCCCCTTCTCCAGGTCATTTATAAAAATGACAAATAGCAATGGTCCCAAAACAGATCCTTGCGGAACACCGCTGGTAACTGCACTCCAAGATGAACCTTTACCATCAACTACTACCCTCTGTCTTCTTCCAGCCAGCCAATTCCTAATCCAAACCTCCAACTCCCCCTCAATGCCATACCTCCGTATGTTTTGCAGTAGCCTACCATGGGGAACCTTATTAAACACCTTACTAAAATCCATATACACCACATCTACCGCCTTACCCTCGTCCACCTCCTTAGTCACCTTCTCAAAGAATTCAATAAGGTTTGTGAGGCACGACTGGCCCTTCACAAAACCATGCTGACTATCCTTGATCACATTATTCCTATCCAGATGTTCATAAATCCTATCCCTTACAATTCTCTCTAAGACTTTGCCCACAACAGAGGTAAGACTCACCGGCCTATAGTTACTAGGGTTATCCCTACTCCCCTTCTTGAACAAGGGAACCACATTTGCTATCCTCCAGTCTTCTGGCACTATTCCTGTAGACAACGAGGACATAAAAATCAAGGCCAATGGCTTGCAATCTCCTCCCTTGCTTCCCAGAGGATCCTAGGATAAATGCCATCAGGCCCAGGGGACTTATCTATTTTCACCCTTTCCAGAATTTCCAACACCTCTTCCCTACATACCTCAAAGCCATCCATTCTAATTAATTGTGACTCAATATTCACATCAGCAACAATGTCCTGTTCCTGAGTGAATACTGACGAAAAGTATTAATTCAGTGTCTCCCCAATTTCTTCAGCCACCACACGCAACTTCCCACTACTATCCTTGACTGGACCTATTCCTACTCTAGTCATCCTTTTATTCTTGACATACCTATAGAAAGCCTTTGGGTTTTCCCTAATCCTATCAACCAAGGACTTTTCATGTCCCCTCCTTGCTGCTCTTAGCTCTCTCTTTAGATCCTTCCTGGCTACCTTATAACTCTCAATCGCCCCAATTGAACGTTCATGCCTCATGTTTACATAGACCGCCCTCTTCCCTTTAACAAGGGATTCCAATTCCTTATTAAACCACGGCTCCCTCGCACGACTCTTTCCTCCCTGCCTGACAGGTACATACTTATCAAGGACACTCCGTAGTTGTTCCTTGAACAAGCTCCACATATCGATTGCACCCTTCCCTTGAAGCCTACTTTTCCAAGCCACGCATCCTAAGTCATGCCTCACCGCATCATAATTTCCCTGCCCCCAGCTATAACTCTTGCCCTGTAGTTCACACTTATCCCTCTCCATCACTAGAGTAAAAGTCACCGAATTGTGGTCACTGTCCCCAAAGTGCTCACCTACCTCCAATTCTAACACCTGGCCTGGTTCGTTACTCACAACCAAATCCAGTATGGCCTCACCTCCTGTTGGCCTGTCTACATATTGTGTCAGGAAACCCTCCTGCACACATTGGACAAACACCGACCCGTCTAACGTACTCGAGCTATAGCTTTCCCAGTCAATATCTGGAAAGTTAATGTCCCCCATAACAACTACCCTATTACTTTCACTCTTCTCCTGAATCATCCTCGCAATCCTTTCTTCTACGTAAATACTTCCAAATAAACCTGTTGGACTATAACCTGATGTTGTGTGATATTTAACTTTGTCTACCCCAGTCCAACACCAGCACCTCCACATCATACTTACCAGCATGACCAAGCGATAAACTGGATTTCAATTGGCAATTGGCTTGGAGATCAGAAGTCTCTACTCTTGCTGAAACAATGCCAGGGGATTTGCAATGATTACCAGTTGGAAGAAAGAAAATCTATGGGTACTTGTAGTTGACAACCTTGCTTAAAGAATCAACTTATACAGTTTTGGAGTCCAGGGAAAGTCTGATTTTTGTTAAAATAGGAGTTGTGAGGTAAGTTAACCCAGAGATGCTAATCATATCCTAACTCTAATCATGTCTTGCTCATCCATCACCCTGTCCTTGCGGATCTACAGCAGTTCCTAGTCTGGCAATGATGTATTTGAAAATGCTCATCCTCATATTCAAATTCTTTCATGACCTTGCTCTGTTTGTCTAAATTCTTCTAGTTGTCACAGCTCTCAGATATCTTGGCACTTGTTCAATTTTAGTCACTTGCACATCCCAATTTTAAATCGCTCGACCAGTGGTAGTCAGACCTTCAGCTGCCTCACTACTGAGCTCTGAAATTGCTTCCTGAAATCTCTCCAACTCTCAATCCCCTCCTTTTAAGACCCTTCTTAAAACCAATCTCTTTGGTCAAGCTTTTGGTCACCTGTCTCATTATCTCCTTTAGTGACTCAGTGTCAAATTTCTTCATAAATATTTTTGTGAGGTACCTTGGCATGTTTTAGTACGCATAGTGGTAGGCTTAAAAGTGATATCTTCAAACCTGACTATTAAGGGTTAATTGTCATGGCAATGAGCAATTGAAGGAAAGTGGAAAAAGTACAACAAAACAGGCCTAATGCAACAATAGCCGGTTTTGACTGGGAGGTAACATCGAATTGGGCGAAAGTGAGGACTGCAGATGCTGGAGATTAGAGTCAAGATTAGAGTGGCGCTGGAAAAGTACAGCAGGTCAGGCAGCATCCAAGGAGCAGGAAAATCGATGTTTCAGGCAAAAGCCCTTCATCAGCAGGTAACACTGAATTGTCTATGAGAATTGTCTTGTTGTGTAGTTACATAGGGCCACCTGGATTTGTTTCTCAGCTTGTTTTGAAACTTGGAAAAGTACTACAGTCATTACAAAATGGGGATTCAGCACGTAATCTTAGACTCTGAATATTATTAATATCAAGGACTTTGCCCCACTCATCATCAGGTTGTGGTTTTCAATATCAGTGCCATGAAATCTGAGACGGAGCTCTGAGTGATATCATCACCAAAGTCTCCAATGGATAGAAGGCAATGTGAGACACACTTGCTTGTATAGATATGTATGTTATGGAGTTTAACTGATAGATAACATGCAAACTAACAAGTGAATCTAACATTTGAGCTAAGAGTCATACAGCATGGAAAGAGACCCTTCAGTCCAAATAGTCCATGCCCAGTAGATTAAGCTAATAGAACATAGAACAGGCCCTTCAGCCCATGATGTTGTGCCGACCACTGATCCTCATGTATACACCCTCAAATTTCTGTGCCATATGCATATCCAGCAGTCTCTTAAATGTCCCCAGTGACCTTGCTCCCACAACTGCTGCTGGCAACACATTCCATGCTCTCACAACTCTCTGTGTAAAGAACCTACCTCTGACATCCCCTCTATACTTTCCTCCAACCAGCTTAAAACTATGACCCCTCGTGTTAGTCATTTCTGCCCTGGGAAATAGTCTCTGGCTATCGACTCTATCTATGCCTCTCATTATCTTGTATACCTCAATTAGGTCCCCTTGCCACCTCCTTTTCTCCAATGAAAAAAGCCTGAGCTCAGTCAACCTCTCTTCATAAGATAAGTCCTCCAGTCCAGGCAGCATCTTGGTAAACCTCCTCTGAACCCTCTCCAAAGCATCCACATCTTTCCTATAATAGGGCGACCAGAAATGGACGCAGTATTCCAAGTGCGGTCTAACCAAAGTTTTATAGAGCTGCAACAAGATCTCACGACTCTTAAACTCAATCCCCATGTTAATGAAAGCCAAAACACCATATGCTTTCTTAACAATCTTGTCCACTTGGGTGGCCATTTTAAGGGATCTATGTACCTGCACACCAAGATCCCTCTGTTCCTCCATAATGCCAAGAATCCTATCCTTAATCCTGTACACAGTTTTCATATTCGACCTTCCAAAATGCATCACCTCACATTTATCCAGGTTGAACTCCATCTGCCACCTCTCAGCCCATCTCTGCATCCTGTCAATGTCCCGCTGCAGCCTACAACAGCCCTCTATACTGTCAACGACACCTCCAACTTTTGTGTTGGCTGCAAACTTGCTGACCCATCCTTCAATCCCCTCATCCAAGTCATGAATAAAAATTACAAACAGTAGAGGCCCAAGGACAGATCCCTGTGGAACACCACTCACCACTGACTTCCAGGCAGAATATTTTCCTTCTACTACCACTTGCTGTCTTCTGTTGGCCAGCCAATTCTGTATCCAGACAGCTAAGTTCCCCTGTATCCTATTCCTCCTGACCTTCTGAATGAACCTACCATGGGGAACCTTATCAAATGCCTTGCTGAAATCTATATACAGCACATCCACAGTTCGACCCTCATCAACCTTTCTAGTCACATCCTCAAAGAACTCGATAAGGTTTGTGAGGCATGACCTGCCCCTCACAAAGCCGTGTTGACTGCATTTAATCAAGACATGCTCTTCCAGATGGTCATAAATCCTATCCCTCAGAATCCTTTCTAACACCTTGCAGACGACAGACGTGAGACTTACTGGTCTGTAATTGCCGGGGATTTCCCTATTTCCTTTCTTGAAGAGAGGAATTACATTTGCCTCTCTCCAGTCCTCAGGTATGACTCCAGTGGAGAGTGAGGATGCAAAGATCTTCGCAAGTGGTGAAGCAATCGCATTTCTTGTTTCCCAAAGCGGCCGAGGACAAATCTGGTCCGGGCCTGGCGACCTGTCAATCTTAATGTTTGACAAAATTTTCAGCAAATCAGCTTCCTCAGTCTCTATCCACTCCAGCATGCACACCTGCTCTTCAAAGGTTTCATTCACTACAAAGTTCATTTCTTTCGTAAAACCAGAAGCAAAAAACTCATTTAGGGCTTCCCCTACCTCCTCAGACTCCAGACACAAATTCCCTATGCTATTCCTGATTGGCCTTACTCTTTCTTTGACCATTCTCTTATTCCTCACATAAGTGTAAAACGCCTTTGTGTTCTCCCTAATCCTTCCTGCCATGCCTTTCTCATGCCCCCTCCTGGCTCTCCTCAGACCATTTTTAAGCTCCTTCCTTGCCTGCCTGTAATCCTCTACAGCTGAGCTTGACCCTAGCTTCCTCCACCTTATGTAAGCTACCTTTCTCCTTTTGACAAAAAGCTCCACCGCTCTCGTCATCCAAGGTTCCTTTATCTTACCACTTCTTGCCTGTCTCAGAGGGACATATTTATTCATCACTTGCAACAACTGTTCCTTAAAGTCTCCACATGTCTATAGTGCCTTTACCATGGAACAATTGCTCCCAATCCATGCTTCCTAACTCATGTCTAATCGCATCATAGTTTCCTCTTCCCCAATTAAATATCCTCCCATTTTGCCTAATCGTCTCCTTCTCCATAGCTATGTAGAATGTGAGGCAGTTGTGGTCACTATCACCAAAATGCTCTCCCACCACAAGATCTGATACCTGCCCCAGCTCATTTCCGAGCACCAAGTCTAGAATGGCCTCTCCCCTCGTCGGCCTGTCAACGTACTGAGTTAGGAAACCCTCCTGAACACACCTTACAAAAACAGCTCCATTCAAAACTTCTGCTCGAAGGAGGTTCCAATCAATATTGGGAAAGTTAAAGTCACCCATTACAACAACCCTACTACGTCCACACTTTTCCAAAATCTGCCGACCTATGCTTTCTTCCATCTCCCTGCTGCTATTGGGGGGGCCTGTAGTAAACCCCTAACGAGGTGACTGCTCCCTTGCTGTTCCTAATTTCCAACCATACCGACTCAGTAGGCAGATCTTCCTCGACAATGGAAGCTTCTGTAGCTGTGATACCCTCTCTGATTAGTAGTGCTACACCCCCTCCTCTTTATTCCCCCCTCCTTATTCTTTTTAAAAGCTCTAAACCCTGGAACATCCAGCAACCATTCCTGCCCCTGAGAAACCCATGTCTCTGTTATGGCCACAACATCATAGCACCAGGTACTGATCCATGCTCTAAGTTCATCATTTTTATTCCTGATACTCCTTGCATTAAAGCAAACACACTTTAACTGATCCCTTGGTTCCTTCCCAGGAAAATCCTTCCCACTGGCTGGTCTACCTCTTGCTATTGCCTCATCTGCATCAACTCTCACCTCCGGTACACAGCTCAGGTTCCCACCCCCCTGCCATACTCGTTTAAACTCTCTCAAACTACTAGAGCAAACCTTCCACCCAGGACGTTGGTCCCCTTCCAGTTCAGATGCAACCCGTCCTTCTTGTACAGGTCCCACCTTCTCCAGAAGGCATCCCAATTATCTACATATCTGAAGCCCTCCCTCCTACACCAGCTGTGCAGCCACATGTTAAGCTGCGCCCGCTCCCTGTTCCTCGCCTCTCTATCTCGTGGCACCAGTAGTAAACCCGAGAACACTACTCTGTTCGTCCTGCTCTGCAGCTTCCATCCTAACTCGCTGAAATCACTGTTTATATCCTCGATCCTGTTCCTGGCTGTATCATTCGTGCCAATATGTAACACGATTTCTGGCTGTTCGCCCTCCCCTTTTAGAACCTTATACACCTGATCGGAGACGTCCCGGACCCTGGCACCAGGAGGCAACATACCTTCTGGGAATCCCGATCCTGACCACAAAATCTCCTATCGATTCCCCCATCGAGTCTCCTACCACTAGCGCTTTTCTATTCTACCCCCTTCCTTCTGGGCCACAGTGTCAGGCTCAGTGCCAGAGAACTGACTGCTATGGCTTTCCTCTGGTAGGTCATCCCCGCCAGCAGTATCCAAAATGGTATACTTATTGCTGAGGGGAATGTCCACAGGGGATCTCTGCACTGTCTGACTGTCCCCTTTCCTCCCCCTAACTGTAACCCATCTATCCTTGTCCTAAGCCTGAGGAGTGACCAACTCCCGGTAACTCCTCTCAATTCCCCCTCAGCCTCCCGAATGATCCCTAATAAATTTGCTTAATATTAAAGCACATGTTTCTTCTCGTATTCATTTTGATCAGAACTTGAAGAACCAGTTAGGTACTTACAGTCTAAGAATACGCTATATTAGAGATGCTACACAAATGCAGGTTGTTGGTGTTAGTCAGTCCTGGCAGAATGGAACATTGACTATATGATGCATCTCCATTGTAAGAAACAACATTTCTAAAAATCAAACTTGTTCCATTTCTCCAGGAGTGATTTTCTTTTATTGAACAGAAGCCCCACTCTTAAAGAGGCAAAATTCAATTTCTGCTGAGTCCGTGACCAGAGTTCTACTGTACAGAGACTCTGGCTGCTCCCTTCCTGAAGTACCTGTGGGGGAAAAGGGGCATGAGTGGCCAATCCTTGGTTCACTCTAGTGACTGGCTGCAAGACCCTGCTACCCACCCAGTTAGCAATGAAAGGCTATTCAAACACAGATGAATGGGGAAAACATACAGTGAATAAACTGATACTTTGAAAAAAGAAAGGAAGTCCAGAATTTTCAAGGAAGCTTACCCTGAAGTGTCCAATAAACAAAGAACAGCTTTGGGCTGGTGCGAACTTCATTAAACCGTCTATCACGACCTTCCTTTAACACTCTTAAGAACAGAAACAAGCCGAGCCTGGAATTGAGAAAAGACTCTCTATTATGTCTTAGACATGTCACCAGTTTTTTCTTTACAGTTCATTCCTCTCTATTAAGTTGTTGCATAACTGTTTAAAGTGTTCTGTACATTTTGTTATTGGTCCTAAGGGGGAGGCTTGACTAGAGTTCTAGCATCGATAGTGAGGGGAAAATGTTTGCCCTGACACCACCTATAAAAAGTTTTAATAAAATCTGAAGAGAAAGTCTGGGGCCAACCAGATCCAGAGTGAGGTACAGCAAAACTCCCGTGAAGACACAAAAACAGAAATTGCTGTCACAACTCAGCATCTTTGAGGAGAAAGCAGAGCTAATGTTTCCAATCTGGTGCCTCTTCATCAGAAATGTTAGCAGCTCGGAAAACGTAGTATTTATTCTGAAGAGAAAGTTGGAGAGGGTGAGGCGAGTGGACAGGTGGAGATGGAGCCTACAATGAGATATGAAAGGGGGAGGGAAACCAGGAGATTAAAGGACAGAAACAAAGCCGAATAAGTGATAATAAGAGCTCAGGGTAGGAGAGAATGGGTGAGCTGTACTGAATGTGACCCATCAAATGGGCCCAGGAGTAGGTGAGAATGGCTGACAGTGCGAAAAGCAACCTCATGGAGCGGGTGTGGGGGTGAGTAAGTAACATGAAAGAATGGAATCACACTGCAACATCACTGAACTGAATGTTGAATCCTAGAGGGTGCAGGATCCCCAAGTGGAAAATGAGATGTTGTTCTTCCAGCTCATGCTGAGGCTTGATGGAACACTGCAGCAGGGCTGCAACGGGAATGTTGGTGTGGGAACACTGCAGCAGGCCGAGGATGGGAATGTTGGTGTGGGAACACTGCAGCAGGCCTGTGATGGGGAATGTTGGTGTGGGAACACTGCAGCAGGCCGAGGACGGGAATGTTGGTGTGGGAACACTGCAGCAGGCCGAGGAAGGGAATGTTGGTGTGGGAACACTGCAGCAGGCCTGCGATGGGGAATGTTGGTGTGGGAATACTGCAGCAGACCTGTGATGGGGAATGTTGGTGTGGGAACACTGCAGTAGGCCTGTGATGGGGAATGTTGGTGTGGGAACACTGCAGCAGGCCTGTGATGGGGAATGTTGGTGTGGGAACACTGCAGCAGGCCTGCAATGGGGAATGTTGGTGTGGGAATACTGCAGCAGGCCTGTGATGGGGAATGTTGGTGTGGGAACACTGCAGCAGGCCTGCGATGGGGAATGTTGGTGTGGGAACACTGCGGCAGGCCTGTGATTGGGAATGTTGGTGTGGGAACACTGCAGCTGGCCTGTGATGGGGAATGTTGGTGTGGGAAAACTGCAGCAAGACTGCGACGGGGAATGTTGGTGTGGGAACACTGCAGCAGGCCTGCGATGGTGAATGTTGGTGTGGGAACACTGCAGCAGTCCTGTGATAGGGAATGTTGGTATGGGAACACTGCAGCAGGCCTGTGATGGGGAATGTTGGTGTGGGAACACTGCAGCAAGACTGCGACGGGGAATGTTGGTGTGGGAACACTGCAGCAGGCCTGCGATGGTGAATGTTATTGTGGGAACACTGCAGCAGGCCTGCGATGGGGAATGTTAGTGTGGGAACACTGCAGCAGTCCTATGATGGGGAATGTTGGTGTGGGAACACTGCAGCAGTCCTGTGATAGGGAATGTTGGTATGGGAACACTGCCACAGGCCTGCGATGGGGAATGTTGGGGTGGGAATACTGCGGCAGGCCTGTGATGGGGAATGTTGGTGTGGGAATACTGCAGCAGGCCTGCGATGGTGAATGTTAGTGTGGGAACACTGCAGCAGTCCTATGATGGGGAATGTTGGTGTGGGAACACTGCAGCAGTCCTGTGATGGGGAATGTTGGTGTGGGAACACTGCAGCAGTCCTGTGATAGGGAATGTTGGTGTGGGAACACTGCAGCAGGCCTGCGATGGGGAATGTTGGTGTGGGAACACTGCAGCAGGGCTGCAACGGGAATGTTGGTGTGGGAACACTGCAGCAGGCCGAGGACGGGAATGTTGGTGTAGGAACACTGCAGCAGGCCGAGGATGGGAATGTTGGTGTGGGAACACAGCAGCAGGACTGTGATGGGGAATGTTGGTGTGGGAACACTGCAGCAGGACTGTGATGGGGAATGTTGGTGTGGGAATACTGCAGTAGGCCTGTGATGGGGAATGTTGGTGTGGGAACACTGCAGCAGGCCTGTGATGGGGAATGTTGGTGTGGGAACACTGCAGCAGGCCTGTGATGGGGAATGTTGGTGTGGGAACACTGCAGCAGGCCGAGGACGGGAATGTTGGTGTGGGAACACTGCAGCAGGCCGAGGATGGGAATGTTGGTGTGGGAACACTGCAGCAGGCCTGTGATGGGGAATGTTGGTGTGGGAACACTGCAGCAGGACAGCGATGGGGAATGTTGGTGTGGGAACACTGCAGTAGGCCTGTGATGGGGAATGTTGGTGTGGGAACACTGCAGCAGGCCTGTGATGGGGAATGTTGGTGTGGGAACACTGCAGTAGGCCTGTGATGGGGAATGTTGGTGTGGGAACACTGCAGCAGGCCTGTGATGGGGAATGTTGGTGTGGGAACACTGCAGCAGGCCTGCAATGGGGAATGTTGGTGTGGGAATACTGCAGCAGACCTGTGATGGGGAATGTTGGTGTGGGAACACTGCAGTAGGCCTGTGATGGGGAATGTTGGTGTGGGAACACTGCAGTAGGCCTGTGATGGGGAATGTTGGTGTGGGAACACTGCAGCAGGCCTGTGATGGGGAATGTTGGTGTGGGAACACTGCAGCAGGCCTGTGATGGGGAATGTTGGTGTGGGAACACTGCAGCAGGCCTGCAATGGGGAATGTTGGTGTGGGAATACTGCAGCAGGCCTGTGATGGGGAATGTTGGTGTGGGAACACTGCAGCAGGCCTGCGATGGGGAATGTTGGTGTGGGAACACTGCGGCAGGCCTGTGATGGGGAATGTTGGTGTGGGAACACTGCAGCTGGCCTGTGATGGGGAATGTTGGTGTGGGAACACTGCAGCAAGACTGCGACGGGGAATGTTGGTGTGGGAACACTGCAGCAGGCCTGCGATGGTGAATGTTGGTGTGGGAACACTGCAGCAGTCCTGTGATAGGGAATGTTGGTATGGGAACACTGCAGCAGGCCTGTGATGGGGAATGTTGGTGTGGGAACACTGCAGCAAGACTGCGACGGGGAATGTTGGTGTGGGAACACTGCAGCAGGCCTGCGATGGCGAATGTTATTGTGGGAACACTGCAGCAGGCCTGCGATGGGGAATGTTAGTGTGGGAACACTGCAGCAGTCCTATGATGGGGAATGTTGGTGTGGGAACACTGCAGCAGTCCTGTGATAGGGAATGTTGGTATGGGAACACTGCCACAGGCCTGCGATGGGGAATGTTGGGGTGGGAATACTGCGGCAGGCCTGTGATGGGGAATGTTGGTGTGGGAATACTGCAGCAGGCCTGCGATGGTGAATGTTAGTGTGGGAACACTGCAGCAGTCCTATGATGGGGAATGTTGGTGTGGGAACACTGCAGCAGTCCTGTGATGGGGAATGTTGGTGTGGGAACACTGCAGCAGTCCTGTGATAGGGAATGTTGGTGTGGGAACACTGCAGCAGGCCTGCGATGGGGAATGTTGGTGTGGGAACACTGCAGCAGGGCTGCAACGGGAATGTTGGTGTGGGAACACTGCAGCAGGCCGAGGACGGGAATGTTGGTGTGGGAACACTGCAGCAGGCCGAGGATGGGAATGTTGGTGTTGGAACACAGCAGCAGGACTGTGATGGGGAATGTTGGTGTGGGAACACTGCAGCAGGACAGCGATGGGGAATGTTGGTGTGGGAATACTGCAGTAGGCCTGTGATGGGGAATGTTGGTGTGGGAACACTGCAGCAGGCCTGTGATGGGGAATGTTGGTGTGGGAACACTGCAGCAGGCCTGTGATGGGGAATGTTGGTGTGGGAACAGTGCAGCAGGCCTGTGATGGGGAATGTTGGTGTGGGAACACTGCAGCAGGCCTGCAATGGAGAATGTTGGTGTGGGAATACTGCAGCAGGCCTGTGATGGGGAATGTTGGTGTGGGAACACTGCAGCAGGCCTGCGATGGGGAATGTTGGTGTGGGAACACTGCAGCAGGCCTGTGATGGGGAATGTTGGTGTGGGAATACTGCAGCAGGCCTGTGATGGGGAATGTTGGTGTGGGAACACTGAGCAGGCCTGCGATGGGGAATGTTGGTGTGGGAACACTGCGGCAGGCCTGTGATGGGGAATGTTGGTGTGGGAACACTGCAGCTAGCCTGTGATGGGGAATGTTGGTGTGGGAACACTGCAGCAAGACTGCGACGGGGAATGTTGGTGTGGGAACACTGCAGCAGGCCTGCGATGGTGAATGTTGGTGTGGGAACACTGCAGCAGTCCTGTGATAGGGAATGTTGGTATGGGAACACTGCAGCAGGCCTGTGATGGGGAATGTTGGTGTGGGAACACTGCAGCAGGCCTGTGATGGGGAATGTTGGTGTGGGAACACTGCAGCAAGACTGCGACGGGGAATGTTGGTGTGGGAACACTGCAGCAGGCCTGCGATGGTGAATGTTATTGTGGGAACACTGCGGCAGGCCTGTGATGGGGAATGTTGGTGTGGGAATACTGCAGCAGGCCTGCGATGGTGAATGTTAGTGTGGGAACACTGCAGCAGTCCTATGATGGGGAATGTTGGTGTGGGAACACTGCAGCAGTCCTGTGATTGGGAATGTTGGTATGGGAACACTGCAGCTGTCCTGTGATAGGGAATGTTGGTGTGGGAACACTGCAGCAGGCCTGCGATGGGGAATGTTGGTGTGGGAACACTGCGGCAGGACTGCGATGGGGAATGTTGGTGTGGGAACACTGCAGCAGGCCTGCGATGGGGAATGTTCGTGTGGGAACACTGCAGCAGGCCTGCGATGGGGAATGTTGGTGTGGGAACACTGCAGCAGGCCTGTGATGGGGAATGTTGGTGTGGGAACACTGCAGCAGGCCTGCGTTGGGCAATGTTGATGTGGGAACATGGTGGCAGGCAACTGAAAGCTCAGGGTTACTTTCGTGTAAGTGTTCTGCAAATATTGCATCCAGTTTACGTTTCCTCTCCCCAGTGTAGAGGAGACCACACCGTAAACTGTGAATACAGTTGACTAGATGGAGTTAAGTGCAGATGAACTGCTGTTTCACCTGGAAGGTGTTTCGGGGTCCCTGGGTGGTGAGTATGGAGGAAGTAAACAGGCAGGTGTTCCACCTTCTGCGGTGGCATGGGAAGTTGCCATTGGGATTTGGGGTGGTGTTAGAAACGGAGGAGGAATGGACCTAAGTGTCCTGAAGAAAGCAATCCATATGGAATGCTGATGGGAGAGGGGAGGGAAATAAGTGTCTGGTGGTGGCATCCCATTGGAGGTGTTGGAAATTGCAGCTTAGTCCTTTGGATGTGGAAGCTGGTGGGGTGATAAGTGAGGACCAGGGGACCCTATCGTTGTTGTGGCAGGGAAGGGATGGGATGGGGGCAGATGTGCGGAAGATGGATCGGACCCGGCTGAGGGCCCTGTCCACCACAGAAGCAGGGAATCCTCGGTTTAGGAAAAAGGTGAACATTTCTGAGGCCTCCCCTGTGGAAGGTGGCAGCGTCACAACAGGTGTGGTGGAGATGGAGGATCTGGGAGAATGGGATGGAGTTCTTCCAGGAAGCAGGGTGTGAGGATGTATACTCGAGGTAACTGTGAGAGTTGATGGGTTTATAGGGGATATGTGATGACCAACCTATCCCCAGAAAGGGAAACAGAGATGTTGAGGCTTTTCAGCTGTCCGGGTCTGCTATCCATAATCTCATCATTTACTTACCCCTTTCACCTCTCTGTCTGTCTGTCTCTCGCTCTCTCTCTCTGGGTTCCATCTCCACCTATTTGCTCAGCTCTCTCACTGTGCCCCCCACCTCCCTAACTTCGGCTTCAGCAATGTAAGCTGGAACAACCCTGATACCCACACCCCTCTTGAACATCCCTCCTTTCCCCTTCCCTCTGACTCCATCCTTTCTCCTGATCTCACCACTTGTTGTGCCTGCACCATCCCTTCTGACCTCCCGGTCTCTGATGCTGAACATTCTGTACTCAGCAAGGGTCTTAGTTTTATCCCTCTGTACCCCCACCTCAATGGATTTCGCGCACGATTAACATCAAACTCTTCCTGTCAAGTTGGGAGCAGGTCACTCCTCGGCCAACTTAGCCAGTGCCAATGGTTGAAAAAGTGCAGGCAAGAAAACAGCTTGAATAAAAAAGTTAAAGCCAAACAAAATGCCAGCTCTTGAAAAATGTTCTTATAAAGTATGAATCAATCCAGTTTCTTAATCAACCTGGAATAGTTTGAGTCAAAACAAAGCATGCAGAAACCAGCTCAAGTTTATCTGCTGAATCCTGCTCTTCTGCATTCTCACCTCAAGCCCCACACGGTTACCAAGGTGCTCTGTATTTTCTGTCGGTGGTAGCTGGTGCCATTCCACCTGTAACTCAGGTGAGTCAAGAAGATGAATGTCCCTGACCCTGTAAACAGGGGAACTGTATGTTACAGAATGGAAATGCAAAATGTAAAACAGATATTTAAAAAGGAGAAACACTGGCAATAGCCTGCAGATGCTTTGTGATTTGAGCAAGAGAATGGAAAAGTCCATTTCAACATTGAGATTTGTTCTTTATTAGTGTTTGTCCATTTTTCTTCAAAATTGTAACTGAGAATTGAGTTGTATACTGTTTGAGTTTATCCTCTACACAGCAGTATCCTCATACCATGTACCTGCTCTCTTCCCATATCTTCTTTCCTTCAACTACTGATCTAACTTATCCTTTAAACATCGATATACAACCTTACAGAACAGCTGGATTCAGCCTGTCATCCCCATCCTTAGTGTGGCCATCTATTTAGTCCTACTTCCCTGCATTTATCCCCCAAGAGCTCTTCCCTCTTCTCCCCATTAAGTGTAATCCAAATCCCTTTTAAAAGTTACCATCTAAACTGCTGCCACTGCCCTTTTGGACTGTGCGTTTCAGATCAAAGCCACCTCCTGGGTGAAAAAGAAATCTAATTTCTGTTATTGATTCTTTCACCATAATTTTGACCTCAATTATTAACTCTTCCTTGCTGCAGCCTAAAATCCTATACCTTTGCACCTTGGTTCCAAGCCACAGTCCCATACATAATTGAAAACTGCTAAATCATCCCATATGACCATAAGATATAGAAACACAATTAGGCCATTTGGCCCACTGAGTGTGCTCTGCCATTCAATCGTGGCTGATACGTTTCTAAACTCCATTCTCCTGCTTCTCCCCCTAATCCTTGACCCCCTTACCAATCAAGAACTTATCTGTGTTAAATACAGTCAATGACTTGGCCTCTGCAGCCCTCTGCTGCAAAGTGTTCCACAGATTCACCTCCCTCTAGCTGAAGAAATTCCTCCTCACCTCAGTTCGTAAGGATTGTTCCCTCACTCTGAGGCTGTGACCTTGGTTCCTAGTCTCTCCTAACTAGTGAAACCATCTTCTCCACATCCACTGTATCCAGGCTTCAGTATTCTGTAGGTTTTAATCAGATCTCCCCTTCATTCTTCTAAACTCCATTGAGTACAGACCCATATGACAAGCTCTTCATCCTCAGGATTTTTGTAAACCTCCTCTGGACCTCCTCCAAGGCCAGCACATTCTTCCTTAGATACAGGACCCAAAACTGCTCAAAATATTGTAAATGCGGTCTGACCAGAGCCTTAAACAGCCTCAGCAGTACATCTCTGCTCCTGCAACCTCGTCCTCTCGCAATGAATGCTAACATTGCATTTGCCTTCCAAACTGCCAACAGAATTTGTATGTTAATCTGAAGAGAATCCTGAGTAAGGACTCCTAAGTCCCTTTGTGCTTCAGATTTCCAAAGCCTTTCCCTGTTTAGGTGGAAAAGAAGAGAGATTTTCTAAGTGCATAATCTCACACTTTCCCACATTGGACTCCATCTGCCACTTCTTTGCCCACTCTCCTGACCTGTCCAAGTCCTTCTGCAGGTGAAAGTGAGGACTGCAGATGCTGGAGATCAGAGTCGAGACTGTGGTGCTGGAAAAGCACAGCAGGTCAGGTAGCACCCAAGGAGCAGGTGAGTTGACATTTTACCCGAAACATCGACTCTCCTGCACCATGGACCACACTCTCGACAAATCCTTCTGCAGCCTCCCCACTTCCTCAACACTACCTGTTCCTCCACCTATCTTTGTGTTAAATGCAAACTTAGCAACAACGCCCTCAGTTCCTTTGTCCAGATCATTAATGTATAACATTATTAATGTATAATAGTTGTGGTGCCAACACTGAACCCTGCGGAACTGCACGAGTCACCAGCTGCCATCCTGAAAAAGCCCGTTTATACCTACTGTCAGCCTTCTACCAGTCAGCCAATCCTCTATCCATGCCAGTACCTTTCCCCTAACACCATGGGCTCTTATTTTATTTAGAACCTCCTGTGTGGCACCTTGTCAAAGGCCTTCTGGAAATCCAACTAGATTATATCCACTGTCTCTTCTTTGTCTAATGTACTCGTTAGATTATTACAAAGCACTCAAATATGATTTGTTTGCATAAGTTAAAGGATTAATATAATTATCAATTTTCTAAAAACATAACTCAATGGAAAACTAGTGTGTTCTATGGCTATAAAAGTTTTGCGTGACAAAAGTTATGCAATGACCAACTCGGAAGAATGTTTCACAGCACTCACATTATGTAGTTGGCCAGGCATTTCAAGATAAATAAGATTAAAAGGAAAAAGATGCAGTAAGAAGTGGCCAAGGAAAAAAAACATTGGAAACTGAACTTTCACTCAATTTCCCCCGACCCCACATTGTTATTGTTTGTAAATTTCTTTCCACGCTCTCCACGAAGCACTAACCAGCCAAGTCATAAAACTTCTCGGTTTGCAGAATGCTCGCTGCAGCCCAGAGAACCCATTGAATGGTCAAATCGATCATAGCACATTTCACCAGGATTGAACCCATCGTTGAGCGGCACAAAACTGAAAGCTCAGGCTGTGTCAAGCAGCTGTCACTCACAGAGCGGAAGTACTGCTCCAGCGCTTCGTGTGCTGGGAAAGGGAACAGTGCTTTTTCTGTATGGTCTAATAGGTTGATATTGTATGCGTTGTAGTTAGTGTATTAGGATACAGGGAAGAAAATAGTGTCCTTTGAGGTTAAATGTTATGGTCTTCCCTACAATTTCTTGTCTGCAATTGCAGGAGGGTAACCGATTCATGCAGCTCCGTAAAATATATTTTAGCACCGCAACCCGAATTCAAAAGCGAAAAGAGTGTATAATACAGCGTTTCACGGATGGTTTGGAGGGGAGGAAGCTGAACATTTGGCAAGCATACAGAATGCTCAGAGCACAGATAGAGCTCATTTGGCCCTTCGAGCCTGTACTCGCCCTCTCATGACGGAGCAAGTCACACAGTGCCTCTTCTCAGTCTTTTCCCTATAAGCCTGCGTTTGTTTTTCCTTTTTTTTAAGATAACAATCCAATTTGCTTTTGAAATCCTCCATTGCCCCTGCCTCCACCACACTGTCTGGATGAAAAAGATTTTCACCACAACTGAAATAACTCCCCAGAGGCTGGTATCCCGTCACCAAGTCCTCCTTTATTTACACATACACAGTCATAAAGATGTACAGCATGGAAACAGACCCTTCGGTCCAACCCGTCCATGCCAACCAGATATCCCAACCCAATCTAGTCCCACCTACCAGTACCCAGCTCATATCCCTCCAAACCCTTCCTATTCATATACCCATCCAAATGCCTCTTAAATGTTGCAATTGTACCAGCCTCCACCACTTCCTCTGGAGAGTCGCTGACACTGATCCAGCTCTTTCAGAGTGAACAGAGCCTCTGACTCTCCTGTTTATTTTATTAAACAATTACAAAACAGTTTACAGAAAAACAGTTAACATTTACAGTTGTATACAACAGCAATTTTACAAGGAAGAGGAGCAGCAACGCCAGGCCCCAAACCCTACCATTCAACCGGTTTACAGAGAGAGGAGGACAAACCTCAAGTCCCAGTTTCACATATGACAAGACAGTGACAATGACATTTGTACATAAAAATCTAATCCAGTTACATAAAAAACAGTGCATACAATACAGACCCAACAAGCCCCCGGGCCCTCCCACCTTCCGGCCACTCTAAGGCAGCCCATCCCTACACACCTTCCAGCTCTCGGTCCACCCCATGCCCCTTCCAGTTCTCGGTTTGCCCTGACACACCTTTCGACCACCTCTAGGACAACCCACCCGGGGTGACAGCGGTCAGGATGGCCTACCCACCTTCCGGCTTCACTAAGCACCCTCAGCACCTTTTGACCACCTCTGGGTCAGCCCACCCCTGTACCTGCCTGGGGTGACAGCGCTGAGGACAGCTACCCACCTTCTGCCCCTACGTACCATTGGGCTCTCACCCACCCCGATGCGTCATCCGGCCAGTGGACTATCCTGACATACCTTCCGGCCACCTCTAGGACAGCCCGTCCCCTTCCCTGGGATGACGGCGTGCAGGGTAGCTGTGAGAAACAAAGCTCACTCACTTCAATAATTTCAGTCCGAGACAAGATCTGAATCAGTAGTGTCATTTATTTTACACTTGCAAGTGGGTGTGATGTCCACAAGGCAGGGACAAAACACACTGAATTCAACAAATACTCGATTTATATAATTTGGTTCCTACTTTTTTAAAATTTCATTGTTTCCCCCCCTGTTTACATCCTCCACTTCCCTAAGACCGGTACCCATTACTCCTGTTTATCTCTTGTCTTATCCGGCCTTGTGTGTGACAAAAATGCTTATTCCTGTTCTCACAAGGCCATTTGACCTCCTCCTGCTGTGGGCACATCCTTGCCTTACCATTATTTACTCCCTCCATCTGTGCTGCCCTTCACAGCACCTTATCACTAAGCCCTTTTAATTGGGGTTTGTTCTTGTGTTTCTGTAAAAGTGGGAAACAGATCTTTATACCTACTGTTTATACACGCATATTTAGTTTAACTGCCTCTCCTCACAGCATTTTATCTCGTGCCTGTATTTTTTACCATTGTTTTGCAGTCCCGTTTCATTCTTGCATGCATTTTTAGCAAATACAAACTAACCAATTAGCATTTCCTCCACATAGTTTCCACTCTTGTTGACTCAGCTCCTGGCTGAAACAATTACACACTGATGTGAGTTCATTTATTTTTTGTATAATCAATTATAATTGCAGAAATAACATTAATTTACATATATCCCACAGTAGCCCACAACCCTTCCGGATCTCAGCCTGCCCCTACGCGCCTTCTGGCTCTCGGCTGCTCTGACGCACCTTCTGACCACCTCTAGGACAGCCCGTCCCGATCACCATTTCTCAGGATGACAGCGCTCAGAATGGCCTACCCATCATCTGGCTCTCAGGGTGACTGGCATCAGGGTGGCCTACCCACCCTCCAGCTTTTAGGACAGCCTACCAACCTTCAGGTTCACAGGATGGCCGACCCACCCTCTGGCTCTCGGGGTGACAGCTTTCAGGACGACCCAGGAGGTTCCCAGCTCACAGTAAGGCCTGCCAGACCCTGGGACACACGAGACAGTGCAGATGATAGACCCAACAAACACCACAATACAGTCAATAACCAAAAAAAAAACAGAGTCCTTTCTGGTACACAGTCCAAACAGAGTCTTCAAAATATAGAGTCCATTCCCAGGAATGGAGTCCACTCCAGTTTTTGAGGTGCATTGTCCAAAATGGAGTCCACTCCTGAAGGCAGCAAATGCACGCCCCACAAGTGTTCAGTCTCCATGGAGTCCTGGTCCATCCTTGGAGAACCAGGCCCACTCCCAGGAACACAGTATATTGTACAGGTGCAGTTAACTCAGGGGTTTGGTCCACTCCTGAAGGAAAGGTCTTCTCCCAAACTCCAGGATACAGCAAGTGCTCACCTCCCAGCACACACACAGGTGTTCAGTCTTCAGAGGCTCAGTCCCAGGGCTAGGCCTCCCCACAGGAACAGCTCCTCTGGTAAAACGTATGTCTTCCACAAGGGCTCAGTCCAAACACCAAAAAGAGTGAGGATACATTAAAAAAACTAGAGTCCAAGGGCTAAGCCCTACCACAAAATTAACATTGTCCTTTTCTCAAAAGTTAAAAAAAGAGTAACACAGGCTGTGACCAGCCTGTGAAACAACAATCCCCAATGAGAACCAAGTCACACCTGAAACACATTATGTGCATCAGGAGTTTAGAAATCAGACATCACTAAAGAAACATCAGTTAACAAACTGGCTAAATAATTCAGCCAGTTCAGGAATCAGGTTTCCCTCTCAAAAAGAGGGAAGCAGAAACTAACAGTAAAATACTGACTGTAGCACAAGCCAGCACTGAGTCAGTCCCCTAAACTGAGGAGATTCTGAATCTCCTGTTTCTATCTGTCAGCCAGGGCTCCCTGATTGGACCAGGTGAACAGCCCCAACCAGGGAACTCACGATTCTATGAGGTTCACCTGGCTGACCTCATTCAAATTTCTACAATGCCACTATTGCTTCTTTTGCCAATTACCTTAAATCTGTCCTTCTGGTTCTCAATCTTTATCATCTAAATGGTCTGGCCCTAATGGGCGGCATGATGGCTCAGTGGTTAGCATTGCTCCCTCACAGTGCCAGGGACCTGGGTTCAATTCCCACTTTGGGTGACTGTGTGGAGTTAGCACATTCTCCCTGCGTCTGTGTGGGTTTCCTCTGGGTGCTCCAGGTTCCTCCCACAATCCAAGGATGTGCAGGCCAGGTGAATTGGCCATGCTAAATTGCCCATACTGTTAGGTGCATTAGTCAGGGGTAAACATAGGGTAGGGGAATGGCTCTGGGTGGGTTACTCTTCAGAGGGCCGATGTGGATTTGCTAGGCCGAAGGGCCTGTTTCCATACTGTAGGGAATCTAGTCTAATTGCCAGACTACATGAACCAGATGGGCTTTTCCTGACAATTATCAAAAGGTGTGGTGCTGGAGGGTTGGGCAGCGTCCAGAGATAAGCCTCCCACCAGAATCCCTGGTGAAGGGGCTATGTCAGAAACATTGACTCTCCTGCTCCTCAGAAGCTGCCTGACCTGCTGTGCTTTTTACAGCGCCACACTTTTCAACTCTGACTCTCCTGCATCTGCAGTGCTCACTTTCTCCTTTCCCTGACAATTGGCAACAGTTTCATGGTCATCATTAGACTCTTAATTTCAGATTTTTATTGTTGAATTCTAATTCCATCATGGCAGGATTTGAACCCAGGTTCTCCAGGACATTATCTGGGTCTGAATAGCTTAGCGATAATACCACCAGGCCATCACCTTTCCTTCTGTTGCTTGTTTGGCAAGCTAGCACAGACATAATGGGCTGAATAGCCCCCTTCTATGCTGCAGTGATTGTGATTAAAGTTGGTGATTGTGGGACATGGCATTGGAATGGGGGATGTGGCTGGTGCTGAATTAGCAAGTGGAACTGTAGGTCTGGGAGCAGAGGTCTGAAATTGCAGCTAGCTGGCTCCGTCACTACCTGACCTGCGAGACTTTTACTGCTGACATGATTTAAAAAGCCTTTCTTTCTCTCCCTCACCTTGACAAACACCATGCTCAGCACATAAGTACAGGTCCTGTCGAGGAAAGCTGTAATACAAACACAGCAAGTGTGTAAACACACAGGCACGACTTGAATTTGAGACAGCCCTAGTGTTGAACCTCAAGGTTAGTCCAATATATTTTTACTGTGTGGGTTTTATTGCTGCTGGGAAGGTGCAGGCACTGATTGTAACCTCAACAGCATTGCAGCTATCTGTTCCCCCCACCTTCAAACCCCCAGTGGGATATACAATGCTTGTGCATGAAAATAACAGAAAACAGAGTCTGCTGGAGAAACTCAGCAGGTTTGATACGCTTGCCTTCATTGGTCCATGTATTGAGTATAGGAGTTGGGCAGTCATGTTGTGGATGTACAGAACATTGGTTAGGCCATGTTTGGAATATTGTGTGCGATTCTGGTTTCCTTGGTATCGTTAAACTTGAGAAGGTGCCGTAAAGATTTACAAAGGATATGGGCCAAATGCTGGCAAATGGGACAAAATTAATTTAGGATAATTGGTTGGCATGGACAAGTTGGAGCGATGGGTCTGTTTCCTTGCTATACAGTTCTATGACGCTGACTCTACTGGGTACAGCATCCACTTCCTATCAGTGAGGTAACCTGTCTTTATGTCTCAGGGAGAAAAGTATATCTTGTGAATGTGCAAAAAGTCAACCTCATCAGTTAAGTTAAAAAAAATTTAAAGTGAAGGCAGGAGTGACCCTTCACTGGGACTGAGTGTTTGTGAAGGATATTGCTGTGTAAAGGATTGAATCTTTGTTTTTGCTGTTTATATATGATTTTTCCAAATTGTCACACACACATTTAGTTTATTTTCTCTTTTGTATAATAAACTTGTGGCTGTTCGATAAAAGTCTATTGACAGCCATTCGGGAGTACGTTCAGTGAGTGACTACCACAGAAACAAAATTGCAAAAAGTAAAACTTATGGTCTATCAGGTCAGGTTTCACTCTTGAATCTGACTTGAACAGTATTACTTACCATCAGGGTTAACAAAAGATTAACTGAATGGATTTTTGAAAAGTTGTAGCCACAATCTTATGAATTTCCATAAAGAAATATTTAAACACAGAAGTCAAAATTGTTTGATCAATGTTATTTTGAATGGTTTTTTTGCTCAATTCTAGGCGAGGAGGCCTTTTCAACCAAACGGCATTTGTGAAAGTGAAATATGCTGGGAAATCGAACCCTTTAATCACTCTGTATCAGCATAAAATTACATTGCATTTATTATATTCCAAATATATTACTTCCCACTGCCTTGCAAAGCCAGCCAACATAATCAAAGACCCCTCCCACCCCACTTATAATCTCTTCCAACCTCTTACATCAGGGAGAAGATATAAAAACTTAAACACATGGACCAACAGATTGAAGAACAGCTTCTTCCCTGCTATTATTAGCCTTCTGAATGGACCTCTCAAATTTCAAATTTAATGTTGATCTCGAACTTTGTGCATTTTCTTTGCAGCCATAACACTATTCCTCGCTCTGTTCTATCACCCTAATGCACTTTGTACGGTATGATCTGCTCCTGTACTGCACGCAAAACAAAACTTTTCACTGTACCTAGGTACATGTGACAATAATAAATCAAACTGAAACCAAATCAGTACATAAGCTTACATTTACATAGCATTTTTCTCATCCTCAGGATTTATTGCCAATAAAGTATTTTTGAAGTGTGGTTGTTGCTGTAAGATAGGAAACACAGCAGCCAATTTATGAGAAGCTCCAAGAAACAGCAATGAGATAAGTGTCCCGATAATCTGTTTTTAACAGTATTGCTTGAAGGATAAATATTGGCCAGGGCACCAAAGAGAACTCCCAAGCTGTTGTGCAAAAATTGCTATAGAATATTTTACATCCACGTAAGAGGTCAGATAGGGCCTTAATTTAGTGTCTTGTCTGAAATACCATACCTCTGACTGTGCACCAGATTGGAGTGTCAGTCCAGATTATCGGCTCAGCTCTCTGGATAGGATTATGAACTCACTACCTTCTGTCACAGAGAAGAAAGTGCAATCAACTGAGCCTCAACTGACACTAACACACAGTGAATGTTACTTAATAGATTTTTTTTGAAGAAAGAACTAGCTAAATATTTTTGGAAAGGTAATTTATTTTTGTGTTTTAAAATGGCACTGTAGAGTGGTGACACTATACAACTGTATTTTGTATTTTGTAACAAAATAAAACTGTCAACAAATAATTCAAAGCAAATCAAATCAAATAAAGGTTTTTGTGCTGCATACATACAGAGGTAATTAAATGCTTGGTGGTACCAGAGTTTGTAAGGTCATATAGAGTATCTTGCAATTAACCCAGGAATGATGACCTCCTAGAAATTAGTATAGAAGTGCCAAATGCTTAAACAACATCGAGCCAAATTGGTAATTTGTAAGTTTCCCCAAATTTTTCAACTTCAAGACTAAAAAAAAATCAGAAACCTGCCTAACCCTGATCTGACACTGCAGAATAAATAATTAACAAACACAGAGAACACTGGAGAAATTCAGCAGATCCAGCAGCATCTATGGAGAAAGAAACAGTTACATAGAACATAGAAACGTACAGCGCAGTACAGGCCCTTCGGCCCTTGATGTTGTGCCGATCTTTTATCTGACTCTAAGATCAAACTAATCTACATACACTTCATTGTGCCTATCCAAGAGTTGCTTAAATGTCCGTAATGTATCTGACTCTACTACCATTGCTGGCGGTGCATTCCACTGACCCACCACTCTGTGTAAAGAACCAACTTCTGACATCTCCCCCAATCTTTCCTGCAATCACCTTAAAATTATGCCTCCTCGTGATAGACATTTCTACCCTAGGAAAAAAGTCTCTGGCTATCCACTCTGTCTAAGCTTCTCATCATCTTGTACACCTCTATCAAGTCACCTCTCATCCTTCTTCGCTCCAATGAGAAAAGCCCTAGCTCCCTCAACCTTACTTCATAAGACATGCCCTCCAGTCCAGGCAGTATCCTGGTAAATCTCCTCTGCACCCTTTCGAAAACTTCCACGTCCTTGCTATAATGAGGCACCCAGAACTGAATACAATATTCCAAGAGTGGTCTAAACAGGGCTGTAAAGAGCTGCAGCATAACCAAACAGCTCTTAAACTCAATCCCCCGATAATGACAGCCAACACATCATACGCTTTCTTGACATCTCTATCAACTTGGGTAACAAATTTGAGGGATCCATGGACATGGACCTTATGATCTCACTTTTCCTCCACACTGCCAAACTTCTGGCCTTTAATCTTGTATTCTGTATTCAACTTCAACCTTCCAAAATGAATCACTTCACACTTTTCCAGGTTGAATTCCATCTGCCACTTGTCAGCCCAGTTCTGCATCCTGTCAATGTCCCATTGCAACCTACAACAGCCTTCCACACTATTCACCACTCCACCAATCTTCGTGTCATTGGCAAACTTACTAACCCACCCTTCCATTTCCTCATCCAAGTCATTTATAAAAATCACAAAGTGCAGAGGTCCCAGAACGGATCCCTGCGGAACACCATTAGTCACCAAGCTCCAGGCTGAATACTTTCCATCTACATCACCCTCTGTCTTTTATGAGCCAACCGATACTGTATCCAGACAGCCAAACTTTCCGTATCCCACGCCTCCTTACTTTCTGAATGACCATACCTTATCAAATGACTTACTAAAATCCATGTACACCACATCCACTACTCTACCTTCATCAACATGTTTTGTCACATCCTCAAAGAATTCAATAAGGTTTGTGAGGCATGACCTGCCCCTTACAAAGCCTTGCGGACTATTTCTAATCAAGCTATAGGTTTCCAAGTAAACCTAAATCCTGTCTGTCAGAGTCCTCTCCAATAATTTGCCCACCACTGACATAAGACTGACTGGTCTGTAGTTCCCAGGATTATCCCTTTCTTGAACAAGGGAATAACATTTACCACCCTCTAATCTTCTGGCACTACTCCAGTGGACAGTGAGGACGCAAAGATCATTGCCAAAGGTGCAGCAATCTCTTCCCTCATTTCCTGTAGGAATCGAGGGTATATCCCGTCTGGCCCAGGACACTTATCTATCCTTATGCTTTCCAAAGTTTTCAGCACATCTTCCTTCTTAACATCAACCTGTTTGAGTGTATCAGTCTATTTTACATTGTCCTCACAAATGTCAAGGTCCCTGTCAGTAGTGAATACTGAAGCAAAGTATTCATTAAGGACATCCCCTACCTCCTACGACTCCAGGTACAAGTTCCCTCCTGATCAGCCCTACCCTGACTCTGGCCATCCTCTTGTTCCTCACATAAGTGTAGAATGCCTTCAGGTTTTCCTTAATCCTACCCACTAAAGCCTTTTCATGCCCCCTTCTAGCTGTCCTAAGTCCCTTCTTCAGTTCCTTCCTGGCTATCTTGTAACCTTCTAGAGCCCGATCTGATCCTTGCCTCCTCAACCTTAAGTAAGCTTCCTTCTTCCTCTTGACTGGATGTTCCACATTCCTTGTCACCCAACGTTCCTTCACCCTACCATTCCTTCCTTGCCTCAGTGGGACAAACCTATCCAGCACTGTTAGCAAGTGCTTCCTAATTAATCTCCACATTTCTGTCATACATTTCCCTGAGAACATCTATTCCCAATTCAGGTGCCCCAGTTCCTGCCTAATAACATCGTAATTCCTGCTCCACCAATTAAATACTTTCCCATACCGTCTGCTCCTATCCCTCTCCATGACTATAGCAAAGGTCAGGGAGGTGTGATCACTATCACCAAAATGCTCACCCACCGAAAGATCAGACACTTGGCATGGTTCGTTGCCAAGCACCAAATCTAGTCGGCCCTCCAGTTGGCTTATCTGCATATTAAGTCAGGAATCCTTCCTGGACACACTCGATAAAAACTGCTTCATCCAATTTATTTGAACTAAAGAGGTTCCAATCAATATTAGCAAAGTTAAAGCCACCCATGACAACAACCCTCTTACATGAAGAAGCTTTAGTGCGTAGGATTAAGGAAAACCCAAAGGCATTCTACATTTATGTGAGAAACAAGAGGATGGCCAGAGTGAGGGTAGGGCTGATCAGGAGGGAACTTGTACCTGGAGTTGGAGGAGTAGAGGATGTCCTTAATGTATACTTTACTTCAGTATTGGGTGACCTTTCCAAAGTCGCCTCACAATCTACTCCTCTGTGTCTTTGTTGCTATTAAGGGGTGTGTAGAAAACTCCCAATGAAGTGTTAACATTTGGAGTCCGGTATGACTCTTCTTCAGAATTGAGAAGAATAGGAAAATGGTGATTTTCATACTTTGGACAGAGGCAAAGAAACAGCAAGGGGAACAGATGGTGTGGAGGCCTGGTGCCAAAGACAAAGGGTTACCATTTGGGGTAAAAGAGAAATACAGATGTAAAAATGGGTGTAAACTAAGGTTGAGAAGGGTGAAAATGCATCCTCTCAGCTGAGAGAAAAATAAACGAAACACAAACTGTACAAGTCTTTGGAGTGGAGGGAGGGGAGATACAGAGGAGAATGTATGAAAAATGGAGGACAAATGTAATGGGCTCAGGGTCTGATATTTGTGACATTCAATATTAGGTCCTAGAGACTATAAAGTGTCCAAGGCAAATAAGGTGTTGTTCCTCAAACTGGCACTGAGGTTAGTTGGAAAACTGTAGAAGGCACGGGATAAAAATGTTAGCATGAACTTTCAAAAGCTGACTGGAGGCAGATGTTCGCAGGTAAAGGGACGGCTGGAAAATGGGAAGCCTTCAGAAATGAGATAACAAGAGCCCAGAGAAACTTTATTTCTGTCAGGGTGAAAGGGAAGGCTGGTAGGTATAGGGAATGCTGGATGACTAAAGAAATTGAGGAGAAAGTGAGGACTGCAGATGCTGGAGATCAGAGCTGAAAATGTGCTGCTGGAAAAGTGCAGCAGGTCAGGCAGCATCCAAGGAGCAGGAGAATCGACGTTTCGGGCATGAGCTCCTTTTAAAGAAATTGAGGGTTTGGTTAAGAAAACGAAGGAAGAATATGTCAGGTATCGACAGGATGGATCGAGTGAATCCTTAGAAGACTATAAAGGAAGTAGGAGTATACTTAAGAGGGAAATCAGGAGGGCAAACAGGGAACATGAGATAGTTTTGGCAAATAGAGTTAAGGAGAATCCAAAGGGTTTTTATAAATATATTAAGGACAAAAGGGTAACTAGGGAGAGAATATGGCCCCTCAAAGATCAGCAAGGCGGCCTTTGTGTGGAGCCACAGAAAATGGGGGAGATACTAAATGAATAGTTTGCATCAGTATTTACTGTGGAAAAGGATATGGAAGATATAGACTGTAGGGAAATAGATGTTGACACCTTGCAAAATGTCCAGATTACAGAGAAGGAAGTGCTGGATGTCTTGAAACGGTTAAAGGTGGATAAATCCCCAGGACCTGATCAGGTGTACCCGAACTCTGTGGGAAGCTGGGGAAGTGATTGCTGGGCCTCTTACTGAGATATTTGTATCATCGATAGTCACAGGTGAGGTGCAGGAAGACTGGAGGTTGGCAAACGTGGTGCCACTGTTTAAGAAGGGTGGTAAAGACAAGCCAGGGAACTATAGACCGGTGAGCCTGACCTCACTGGTGGGCAAGTTGTTGGAGGGAATCCTGAGGGACAGGATGTACATGTATTTGGAAAGGCAAGGACTGATTAGGGATAGTCAACATGGGTTTGTGTGTGGGAAATCATGTCTCACAAACTTGATTGAGTTTTTTGAAGAAGTAACAAAGAAGATGGATGAGGGCAGAGCAGTAGATGTGATATATCTGGACTTCAGTAAGGCGTCCGACAAGGTTCCCCATGGGAGACTGATTAGCAAGGTTAGATCTCATGGAATACAGGGAGAACTAGCCATTTGGATACAGAATTGGCTCAAAGGTAGAAGGTGGTGGTGGTGGTGGAGGATTGTTTATCAGACTGGAGGCCTGTGACCAGTGGAGTGCCACAAGGATCGGTGCTGGGTCCTTTACTTTTTGTCATTTACATAAATGATTTGGACGCGAGCATAAGCAGTATAGTAAGTAATTTTGCAGATGACACCAAAATTGGAGGTGTAGTGGAAAGCGAAGAGGGTTACCTCAGATTACAACAGGCTCTGGACTAAATGGGCCAATGGGCTGAGAAGTGGCAGTTGGAGTTTAATTCAGATAAATGCAATGTGCTGCATTTTGGAAAAGCAAATCTTAGCAGGACTTATACACTTAATGGTAAGGTCCTAGAGAGTGTTGCTAAACTAAGAGACCTTGGAGTCCAGGTTCATCGCTCCTTGAAAGTGGAGTCGCAGGTAGATAGGATAGTGAAGAAGGCGTTTGGTATGCTTTCCTTTATTGATCAGAGTATTGAGTACAAGAGTTGGGTTGTCATGGTGCGGCTGTACAGAACATTGGTTAGGCCACTGTTGGAATTTTGCATTCAATTCTGGTCTCCTTCCTATCGGAAAGATGTTGTGAAACCTGAAAGGATTCTGAAAAGATTTACAAGGATGCTGCCAGGGTTGGAGGATTTGAGCTATAGGGAGAGGCTGAACAGGCTGGGCTGTTTTCCCTGGAGCGTCGGAGGCTGAGGGATGACCTTATAGAGGTTTACAAAATTATGAGGGGCATGGATAGGATAAATAGGCAAAGTCTTTTCCCTGGGGTCGGGGAGTCCAGAACTAGAGGGCATAGGTTTAGGGTGAGAGGGGAAACTTTTTCATGCAGAGGGTGGTACATGTATGGAATGAGCTGCCAGAGGATGCGATGGAGGCTGGTACAATTGCAACATTAAGAGGCATCTGGATGGGTATATGAATAGGAAGGGTTTGGAGGGATATGGGACGGGTGCTGGCAGGTGGGACTAGATTGGGTTGGGATATCTGGTCGGCATGGACAGGTTGAACCGAAGGGTCTGTTTCTATGCTGTACATCTCTATGACTCTATGACTCCAAGGTGGTTTATTGAAATAGCAAATAACTGGGAGTCAGGGCCATGCCTATGGACAGAGTGGAAGTGTTCCACAAAACAGTCACCCAGTCTGCATTTGTTAAAGAAGACTGTGTTGCGAGCAGTGAATGCAGTAGACTAGCTTGAAAGAAGTACAAATAAAACACTACTTCACCCGGAAGATGTGTTTGGGGCCTTGGGCAGTGAGGCAGGAGAAGGTGAATGGGCAAGTGTTATACTAGTGTGGGAAGATGCCACGGGGGAGTGAGGAAGCATTAGGATTGATGGAGTTATGGACTAGGGAGTCATGAGAGAATGATCCCTGCAGATTGCTGACAATGGAGGGGAGGGGAGGGGAAGATGTGTTTGGGAGTGGCAAAAATGGTGAAAGATGATCCTTTGAATGTGGAGACTAGTGGGTTGGAAAGCCCTATTGAGTTTCTTCCAGCATTTTCTGTGTTTCTTTCAGATTTCCAGTATCACTGGTATTTTGCTTTTATTTGGGATGAGATAGTTACTTGGATTAATGATCACCTGTAATAGCTCCCATTGTCAACTGAAATGTGAACTCAGTTTATGCATCCATTGTCCAGCTCCCACTAGCCTACAATATAAAGCAGCCACTTTTTTGTTGGCCCATATTGATGTGCTCCATGTGAACTTCCTCCTAGCCTACGTCATTGAAACACACTACTCCTACCTCCTGTGCTAACTCATCTAGTTTTCCTTTAAATGCACTTAAGCTAGCACTTGAGGCACTCCTTGTGGCAGCAAGTTCCACTTTTTAATTACCCTCTCAGTAAAGAAATGCCTCCTGAATTACCTATTTAATTTATCAATGAATGCATTATGTGCATGGTCCCTATCAGTTTCAGGTCCCTGCTGAATCACTTAGCATTGAAGCCTGTATCTCAGGCAACAAACTCTACTCTTTGATTCTAATCTGCTGTATATTCCCTCCTTCAGTCATCATTCCCCAGCATTTTGGAGTCCTCTTCCAAAAAACATGCTCCTTCTTTTCCACATTTTTTTGGTTTCCTTGGGAGTGAACCTCCCGTGTCTTCTCTTGCTTTTTTCTTCCACAATTTTATTCTCTTTCGCCTCCCCCTTTATTAAGCATCTTGGGGTATTTTGCTATGATTAATTTTCTGTTACATTTTTGGATCTTCTTATTTTTCTTTCATCTAGCTTTTGGAGCAGAAGCTGGCATCACATTTCCCTCACCAATCCAATGCCCCACTGGAGAACAAGTGCATCTCTAGGAAGTCTCCTTCAAACTTGGGTCGGACAAAACGTCATCATTCACTCCACAGTTTGGTCAGGATTTCCAAAGTTACAGCCATGCAATGTTTTGAGGAGCCTCGTGTACATCATGTCCAGTCTGTATTCTCTTGACGACTTTACACATGCTTTGCGGAGGGAGACTGCAACCTGGTTATTAAAGATATTTTTTGATGAGATATGGGCATTGCTGGTAAGGTGAGTATTTGTTGCCCATCCCTAATTTCCCTTGAACTGATTGGCATTTCAGAGCACGGTTAGTAGTCAACTACTTTGCTTTGAATTTAGAGTCACATGTCGGCCAGTTCGGGTAAGGATAGCGTTACCACTACACCACCATCTCCCCACAATTGAGTGTTCCAGTCTCTAGGTGAGTACAGAAATTTTAATGAACGCAGAAATTGTGATGAACACAGAGTGAAACAGCATAGACAGATCAGAAGTGCCATCAGAGATACAATCATTTTGCTCACATGGTGAGACAGCAGTTGGAGGCCAGGTTTAGCCTTGCTATTGTTTCAAAATAATGTTGTTACATACATTATCAAAGATAATGCTAAGAGGGATTAATTACAGAGAAAACCATCACTGGCTTTGGGAGTTAATCACATTTCAGTTTTATTTCTGTGAATCCAATTTACTGGCACTGAGATCGTTTGAATTCCAATCTCCATGCAAATATTTTGTGGGAGTCAATGGATTGGAGTTCCAAGAAGCTGATGAGAAAAGAACATTATTTTTTTAAAAATCTGCATTTTATTGCATTTTTGATGACATCTCAGAGGCCGTCAGTCAGTTATGTACTTTTGTAGTTAGCTACTGTTGTTATGTAGGAAAGTTTTAAGTCCATTTGCACATAGCAATGTTCCATAAACAGCAATGTGATAATGACCAATCAGTCTGGATAATGTTCTTAAGTCTTTGGGATGGGATATAAATCTACTACCATCTGAGCCAGACTGACAGTATTTATTACTAAACCACAGCCAACACCTAATGCACTCACACTGAACTAATATTTATATCTTGCATTATTTTCTCCCCTTTCTCATATGTTGTCCTCATGATGACAACTCCTCCTATTCACAGTTAGATGGCTGCTGCAAGCTCCCTACTGTCCCACCTGTAAAGTTATTCAAATAAAGAGCATTGTAACTCACCCTGTGGGACAGCCAGACTGATTTTAACCCCTTGTACATGAGCAGGTTTTGAGAGTTAAATCTCACCCAACAGTCAGGCAGGGAATTCCAGAAATTTAACCCAACGATGATGAACGACGGCCCATATATTTCCAAGTTTGGATGGTGTGGACTAGTAGATTTTCAATTATTTTGTTGCTGTTATCCTTCTCAGTTGTAGATGTCAAAGACCTGAATGTCTAATATGAAGAGAGACCTTTCACTAAACCTTCACATTTCTTGGTATAAAGAAGTAGAAAACAAATGGGTCAAATTGCAGTGTGCACCACTAATATCTTGCAATTAATTGTTTGCCAACTCTGGTTGGACATATTCCTGGAGGTTTGATCACTGGATATTTGTTTAGGAAATAATGGCCCATAATTTGCAAATTTTTACTGGGTCCCCTGTTGCTGTTTGTCTTTGGCAGCAGCAGCACATCAAGAGGTACTGGGAAACTCCCAGACAATCTGGGAGGATTGACAACCTTGTTAGTTTCACCCTCCCACACTATTGCAGTGAAGTATTGTTACGACACAGGGTAAACCCTCCTTAATTTAAACCAGCAACCCAGAAAAGATTTATCCCATGCAGTAACCTGTGAAATTTCGAGAGGCCGAGAACTAGTTAAAGTAAAAGTAACAACTTCATTTCTTAAAGTATAACAGAGAATAATTAACTAAAACTATTCACAACTCCTTCCTCTAACCTATCTTTTACCTACCCCTTCTACTAGTCCAATAAAACCGCCCAATTAAGATTTACTAAAATTCAACTTTTCAAAAACCAGCCGGATGTCGAATCTTCTTTTCTTCCTCTTTGGGATTTCTGCTTCATAGGTTACTGATCAATAAGGTACCTTTAAGAGAGCTATTCTCTGGGCAGTCTTCAGATATCATTGGCTTGGCAGTTTTCCTCCCAACTGTTCAATTTTTCCCGGTCTTATACCCCAAAGAATCGGATTGTGTCATTGGCTTTTATGATTGTCAATGTATTAAATTCAAACTTGATTGGAATTTGATATTTTTTAGAATATAATTTAAACCGATTGGCCTAATTCAAATCTGTTTTGTCATTTCCAGGCAACCAGCTAATCTAGCTTTTGACCAAGTGTCACATTGTTACCTTATTCAGAACACTTGGTGCTGTGTCAGGTAGTTCTGCTAGCTTTTAACTCTCTTAAAGGTACAGTACACCCACGTCTTCGTATAGTATTAATCAGTTTGAAATACATGGTTTAACACTGCTGTTAAAATTATGGTCCGGGTGTTTTGGTTTCTGGAATTTGCAGATCAGATATACAACCCAAAATGTATTTTGGGATCCTTTATAGGTCCCAATATGCTAATCCACATGGGAATTGTCCACCAGGTTCAAAATTCCATCGCAGTTAAAGCTGGACTCAGAAACCTCCTACAGTTCCAAAGTAGTTACCTGGATAGATACCAAGGAAATGTTTGACAGGTTAGACCAAGTCTAACTTCTTGGTAATACACAATGGACAACCCTCCACCCAATCACTGACTGAAGCCAAGTCCTGTCTCAAACACCACCTGACCAACCTCCAACCTGATCCAGCTAATCCCCAGGTACCCCTTACCCCAAAGTGATTTCTCGCTTCTACCTCCTTTTTTTTTAGAGCAAACTTAAATCAGGAGTATATTCTTGGTAATTTCTGTCTATTGTGTTCAAGCTAGTCAATTTATAAATACTTAAAGTATTGGGACTGTAAGATTAACTTTCCCTGGCTAAGAAACTACTTGTGAATGTTGCCATGTTCTAAATAGCCTGCTTACGTTTAATAATCCTTAGCTCTGCTATAAATGTCTAAGCTATTTTGTGGTAAAAAGTGAGGTCTGCAGATGCTGGAGATCAGAGCTGAAAATGTGTTGCTGGTTAAAGCACAGCAGGTCAGGCAGTATCAAAGGAACAGGAAACTCGACATTTCGGGCATAAGCCCTTCATCAGGAATCAATGGCTTATGCCCGAAACGTCGAGTTTCCTGTTCCTTGGATGCTGCCTGACCTGCTGCGCTTTAACCAGCAACACATTTTCAGCTAAGCTATTTTATGGGTCTGAGATTTCTCTCTTCAGAAAATACACTTCCAACTTAAGGAGGTATATAAAACATTAAAGTTTGTTACAATTGTAACAAAAAATAAACTTCAATGAGACAATTTACTGATGTTACAACTTAATTAACAGAAATTAACAGGCTGTTAATGAATTTGTGAGCTTTTATCTCGTCAATATTTTTATACTCCCTTCATTTGTCCCATCTTATTTTAGGCTTAAAAACATCCTTCATTAAAGGTTTATCAGTAAAGATGTTTTATTTCTCTGTCTTTCTGAGTACTGTCTTATTCTGGTTTCTAATGGCATTTGCGCAATAAGAATCTTTGCTATTCTTATCAGTTGGTCAGGCAGCACCCGAGGAGCAGGAGAGTCGATGTTTCAAGCATGAGCTCTTAATCAGGAATGAGGGGTTGGCCCGAGGGGCCTGAGAGATAAATGGTGGGGGGGGGTGGGGGAAGGTAGCTGGGAATGCGATAGGTAAATGGAGGTGGTGGGGTGATAGTGTAGGTTGGCGAGGAGGGTGGATGAAGGAGGGAGAGGATGGTGAATTTCTGCAGTAGATCTTACAGATAGTACACACTGCTACTGTGCATCAGTGGTGGAAGGAGTGGATGTTTGCGATGGAGTGCGAATCAAGTGAGCTACTTTGTCCTGGATGGTGTCAAGCTTCTCAAGTGTTGTTGGAGTGGCACTCATCAGGAAAGTGGGGAGTATTCCAAAACACTCCTGATTTCTGCCTTGTAGATGGTGGAACAGGCTGTGGGGAGTCAGGAGGTGAGTTACTTGCCACAGTATTCCTACCCTCTGGCCTGCTCTTGTAGCCACTGTGTTTATGTGGCTAGTCCATTTGAGTTTCTGGTCAATAAGGATGTTGATAAATGAGGGAATTCAGTGATGGTAACACCACTGAAGATCAAGATTGTTTCATATTGTGTGGTGTGAATGTTATTTGCCATTTATTAGTTGGAACCTGGATATTGTTGAGGTCCTACTGCAGTTAGACATGGACTGTTTCAGTATCTGAGGAGCTGCAAATGGTGCTGAACATTTTGTAATCATTGGCAAACATTCCCACTTTTGATTTTATGAAGGAAGGGAGATCATTGATGAAGCAACTGATGAAGTAGCTGAAGATGGTTGAGCCTAGGACACACCCCTGAAGAACTCCTGCAGAGATGTCCTGGAGTTGAGATGAATGACCACCAAATAACCATCCGTCTTTTTGCCAGGAGAGTTTTCCCCTGGATATCCATTGACTCCAGTTTTGCAAGGGCTATAGTAAGTAAGTTTGTAGATGACATCAAAATTGGAGGTGTAGTGAACAGCGAAGAAGGTTATCTCAGAGTACAATGGGATCTTGATCAGATGGGCCAATGGATCAAGGAGTGGCAGATTAAATAAATGTGAGGTGTTGCATTTTGGAAGAGCAATTCAGGGCAGGGTGTATACACTTAATGGTAGGGTCCTGGGGAATGTTGCCGAACAAAGAGACCTTGGAATGCAATGGACTCGCAGGTAGACAGGGTGGTGAAAAAGATGCTTAGTATGCTGGATTCGAAAGAGCATTGAGTATAGGAGTTGGGAGGTCATATTGCAGCTATATAGGACATTGATTAGGCCACTTAGAGTCAAAGAGTCCTACAGCATGGAGATAGGCCCTTTGGCCCAAACTGGTCTCTGCTGACCAAAATACCCATTTCCCTGCACTTGGTCCATAATCCTTTCTAATCCTTTCCTATCCACGTATTTGTCCAAATGCCTTTTAAATGTTATTAATGTACCCACGTCAACTACTTCCCCAGGCAGCTCATTCCATATATGTACCACCCTATATTTAAAATGTTGCCCCTCAGGTTCCCTTTTATTCTTTCCCCTCTAACCTTCAACTGATGCCCTCTAGTCCTCACTTCCCCAACACTGGGAAAAAGACTGAGTGCATTCACCCTATCCATGCCTCTCATGATCTTATACACCTCTATAAGGTTCCCTCCTCTCAGTCTCCTACATCCTAGCTTGTCCAACCTCTCCCTATAACTCAGATCATTGAGTCCAGGCAAAATCCTTGTAAATTCCTTCTGCATTCTTTCCAATTTAATAATATCCGTCCTATAACAAGGTGATCAAAACTGAACACAATACTCCAAGTGAGGCCTCACCAATATCCTGTATAAGTGCAACGTAACTTCCCAACTTCTATACTCAATGCCCTGACTGATAAAGGCCAGTGTGCCAAAAGCCTTCTTCTCTGCCCTGCCTACCTGTGACTCCACTTTCAGAGAACCGTGCACCTGAACTCCAAGATTCCTCTGTTCCACGACAATCCTGAAGGCCCTACCATTCACCATGAAACTCCTATCTTGATTTGACTTTCCACTTTTGGACTACTGCATTCAATTCTGGTCTCCCTGAGAAAGATGTTGTTAAACTTGAAAGGGTTCAGAAAAGATTTACAAGGCTGTTGCCAGGCTTAGAGAGTTTGAGCTACAGGGAGAAGTTGAATAGGCTGGGGCTGTTTTCCCTGGAGGATGAGGCTGAGGGGTGACTTTATAAAGGTTTATAAAATCATGAGGTGAATAGACAAGGTATTTTTCCCAGGGTAGGGGAGTCCAAAACTAAAGGGCATAGGTTTAGGGAGAAAGGGGAAAGATTTAAAAGGGACCTAAGGGGAAATTTTTCACACAGAGGGTGGTGTGTGTGTGTTGAATGAGCTGCCAGAGGAAGCAGTGGAGGCTGGTACAATTACAACATTTAAAAGGCGTCTGGATGGGAATATCAATTGGAAGGGTTTTGGAATTAATTCATGTCGGTTATCTAGTCAGCATGGATGAGTTGGACTGAAGGCTCTGTTTCCCTGCTGTACATCTCTATGACTCTAGGGCTCCTTGATGTCACACGCATTTGAATGCGAGCTTGATGTCAAGGGTTGTCACTCTGAAAGACAGAATGACAGTTAAACAGGGATGGATAATGGAGGAAGAAAAGCTGATAATGGGACAATGAGTAGATGACAATGGGTGAGCTATACTGAAAGCAGCTCATGTCATGACAAGGCCTGAGATGTGGGGCAATGGGTAAAGGACATAGAGGAAAGTGTTCAGGCTCTAAAATTATTGAACTCCATACTAAGTTCTAATGGCTGTGGGGGTCCCCAAGTGGAAAATGAGATGCTGTTCTTCAAGCCTTTGCCTAATTGTGGTTCTGTCTTTCTCTGGGCTCCATCATTCACAATCACCCCCATCCCATCTTCAGCACATGGTCAACCTTTTTTCCTAGCTACCATCAGTTCTGAAGAAAGGTCACTGGACTCGAAATGTTAACTCTGCATTCTCTCCACAGATTCTGCTTGACCTGTTTCTCCTACAATTTCTGTTTCTGTTCTGGGATTCACCCTAGAGACCAGACCAGTATTTATCCCTCAATCAACATCACTTAAAATGGTTTATCTGGTCCTTTTCATGTTGCAATCTGTGGGATCTTACTGTATGAGAACTTGCTGACACTGTATCTATGCTTCAAAAGTACTCAGAGTCATAGAGATGTACAACACAGAAACAGATCCTTCGGTCCAACTCGTCCATGCCGACCAGATATCCCAACCTAATCAAGTCCCATTTGCCAGCACTTGGCCCATATCCCTCTAAACCCTTCCTATTCATATACCTATCCGGATGCCTTTTAAATTGTACCAGCCTCCACCACTTCCTCTGGCAGCTCATTCCATACACGTACCACCCTCTGCGTGAAAAGGTTGCCCCTTAGGTCCCTTTTATATCTTTCCCCTCTCACCCTTAACCTATGCCCTCTAGTTCTGGAGTCCCCCACACCGGGAAAAGACTTTCTCTGTTTATCCTATCCATGCCCCTCATGAGTTTATAAACCTCTCTTCATTGGCTACAAAGCATTCTGCGAGTCACTGAGGTCGTGAACGGCGGTCGAGAAATGCTCATCTTCCTTCCATTGCTCTCAAAACACAAGGTCTTTTTGTAAAACGCAACACTACAACACCCCAATCCCACTGCCCCCTCCACCAACCCAACTTGAATGACAGGACTCAACCATTAGAGCAAACGCCAGCACCATTCGCTGCGATGTCCCGGTGAAAAGGAGAAAGACACTTTGGCCACCTTCCGGGCACTGCGGAGATGCCCACCGCAGCGGTACTCGCCAATTGTTCAGGGTTTTGCCCGAGATCCTGATGTGTAATCTAATGCGAGCCTCCCCTGGCTGCTACACTCGCTTGGTACCTCCCAGCCTGCTTGTGTGCATGCCCGTGGATATTGCTAGAAACGGTATTATCCCAGATTTACTGCAGTCATAACAAGCGGCTGGGTCAGTTTCACTGGAAATTAACGAGCAGGAGCACAGGTGTTCGACACTGCCTGTCATCCGCAGTGCAAGTGAGCTCCTCAGAATGACACAAGGAAAAGTAAGTACATCTATATCGTTCAGTTCCTTTTCAATTATGGTATGACAGATTCGTTGTATTTCCAAGAGCGTCGCTATGGTGCGACCAATCTAGTCATGGGTCTCCCCAGGCATTTTATTGTCTAATTTTATACACTTAAACAATACGTCTCCACCTGAGAACCTCAGGATTTCTTTTCTGAACTTCATTCTTCAGTTTCATAGGAAATAGATATTAGTGTGAATATTGGTGCTAAAATAGGGCATCCTCGTGGAAAATAGGACTCCCACTCCTGCGCCCAGCTTTATTTTGAAATCCTTGGAAATCAATTGTTAAACCAGTGTTAGAAGCTCAGTCTGTGATGGAATGTAACATTCTACTAGTCCAGTAGGGGAAGGAGTTTTCGAGTGTTAAGTGTTGCATCTTAAAACTGTTGGTTCAGCCTTTTTCCTCTCCTTCATAACGGTGCTTCAGAGCATTTGAGTGATTGAGGGTGGTGTGCACTCCAAGCTACCTGTGTCTCTGTTCATTGCTGTGGTGCAGTGTGCATACTATTGTTCATTCAGCCATGGATATCACCCCAAAAGGTGCGGTGTCAGATTCCTTTGCAGCCGCTGTGCTGAAGCTGAACGTGTATCTGAGCCACCAATAATTACTTTCCCTCCCTCTCCTGTCTTGAAGGCTCTGACTCATTCTGAGCTATGGTGTCTTGGTTATCAGCACCCTTCCTTACCAGCAAGCTTATATATCAGAAAGAGCAACCTATCCAACACACATACACTTTGCATTATTGTGGAAATAAAACTAGTTTCCCCTTTCCCCTCCCTAAACTGATAAGTAATTCTAGTTAAGACGAAGCAAGTCCTCACGAGGTTGGGATTATAACTTTACCTTGTATGTTAGTGAGTGGGGCTTTTCACTATGAAGGTAACTTGGAGTTGTTAATGCAGTCTGTATGCAGGTGTATTGTGGTTATATACTGCACACACTTGGCCCAATCATTCTCTTTTTGTCTCATTTCTGGAGTTTTTGACAGTTAGTGAATTGTGACATCCAGTTACTTGATAATGTTGCTTGCACACCATATTTACAGCAATGAATTGGAGGCTAGGCTATACTGTGCAGGTGGTTGGGGTTGGGCAGGGAAGGAAAAATGTTTTGGAAAAGGTCACTGGCAGCAGGTAGCACAGGTATCAGTATACACAGGGCAGTTACATGGAGAGGAATGCAATGCATTCATAGCTATGATCCTTGATGTCAAACTGCAATCTACTTCATTGCCAGGAACTCCCACTCCCCTAAACAAAAAACATTGGAGTAATTGTTTCATACCTGCCTAAAGTTACCTACTTTGGAGTAGTTGTACTTCACTGATTCTCCCTCCCTGTCACTTGGGGATTGAGAACTCCTCTGGTCACCACATTGGAGATGTACCTGTTTCAATGTCAGACTTCACCTTAGTGTTCAATGGTTCAATTGTTTGTATTTGATTATGTAAATCTGTTTATCACTGATGCTGACTGTGCTTGATTGGTTAAGCTCTGAGTGTGGATTCAGAGGACAATACACAAACTGTGCAAATACCTGGAAGCCAGAGCAGGAGTATAGAGTAGACATTTTAAAACATTGTAAGTAAAATCTGTTAAACATATAGAAGCCAGTGTAACTCCACATAGATCTGAGAGGGAAAATCTGCAGCACTCACCATGAGACATTTGTTCACCAAAGCCATTGCCGCTCTGTAGTAAGTCATAGTTAAAAACCAAAATGCTCTGCTTCTCATCAGCAACTGAGAGCCTTAATGTATCTTGGTAAGATTCATGAGTATGAGAAATAGTTGCTGGGGGTTAGTTGGAGCCTTCAAATCTGAAGTGGACAGATTTTTGATGGGTTCGGGAATCACAGGATATGGAGACAAAAACTGGTGAATAGGTTTGAGGTAGAGATTAGCCACGATCTAACAGAATGGTACAGTCAGGCTTGAGGGAATGCATGGCAGAGAATAGTATCGCAGCCTGTAGGAAAATCCGAAAGACCATTTTTATTTAATGTGTAAGAAGTATTTTCTTCCTGTTGAGATCCCAATAAATTCCAGTGCAATGCTTTCCATCTTTGTTGAGCTGGGGACAGGGAGATTATCTCCTGCCAAGTTGGTGGCAAGGGCCCTATTGAGCCAGCTCCTTGTAAATGCACAGGAGCGGCCAGAAGGTAAATCATCGACCATTTTTTGGTTCTTCTGTGAAGAAGTTCCTAACATTTATCATACTCAATCCACCGAGAGCTTTCATTTTCCACACAAAGTCCTGGGCACTCCAGCGAGCAATCCCTACATTTGTGTCATCATTCCAGGATGGTAACATTGAAAGCTGTCAGATTGTAACATCACATTGTTCATTTGTTGCAGATCTATGTGAGGCAGCGATGTGGGGTAGATTCCCCTTGATATTTCCCAATTTCAACTTTGCCCAGGGATGGTGATATTGCGGATGAGCTTGGATAGCCAGGCAATAGCACAGCGTGAGGGGGAATATGAAATACTTTGGCTGGAATTGTTTGTGACGGAAAGCATTCTGGAGGTGGGCAGAAATACAGTAGGAGGTGAAAAGGAGAGCTGAAGTAAGATACTGTGAATCATCACTTCTGAGTAGCATTGAGACTTACATGCTCTGACAAAGACATACGAGCAGAGGCTGAATTTGTTTGTAAACTGCAATGCCATGATGGTGTTGAGTTGTTTAGCAAGGAGAAAATCAAAAATATATTGAAGAATGGCCTCTGGTAAGAGTGTATCGCAATAAAGGATTGCAAAGGGCAGAGATTGCAGCCTGTATGATAGAGGACAAGTCACCTTTAAAGGCCAGACTGAGGTGGGAACAATGGACCGAGTCAGGTGTCTCAGCTGACGCTTTCACCTCACAGTCGGAGGTTCCACTCCGAATGCTCAAATACAAAACCTAGGACGTCACTCTCTATGCAGTACTGAAGGAGTGGTGTACTGTCAGAGGAGTCTTATTCCAGATAAATGTTAAAGCAACACTTTGTCTGCAGTCTCAAATGGATGTAAAAGATCACATGACACTGTTTAAAGGAAGATCTGAAGTGTTAGCACTGGTGTCCTGGTTGATATCTGTTCTTCAATCAACTTCACAAGAACAGATTATCTGATTATTATCACATTACTGTTTGTGGGAGCTTGCTGTGTGCTAATTAGCTGCTAAAACTTTCACATTACAACAAATGATTACACCTCAAAAAATTAAAAATCACACGACACCAGATTATAGTCCAACAGGTTTAATTGGAAGCACTAGCTTTCAGAGCGATGCTCCTTTATCAGATGGTCAACCACCTGATGAAGGAGCAGCGCTCCAAAAGCTAGTGCTTCCAATTAAACCTGTTGGACTATAATCTGGTGTTGTGTGATTTTTAACTTTGTACACCCCAGTCCAACACCGGCATCTCCAAATATTGACCTCAAAAAAATTTAACTGACTGCAAATTTGAGACATCCTAAAGTGAAGAAAGGTGTAAGTTAGTCTTTCTTACAGGGGCAGGCAGAAGATGGGATGTCAGAGTGGTGAAGAGTCTAGACTCTATCAGCAGCCTGCCTCTCTGACTGCTGACAGCAAATAGTTTGTCTGAAGAATGCCATGCCAATCATGGAGCTAATACCTGTCAGAAACAGCCTGATAGCAGTTCACCCTGGTGATGTAGGGTTGGAGCTGGTAGAGAAGTGGATACGTGCAGAAGCAAACAAGAGATGTTTTTAAAGCTTGAAAGAACTGCAGAAGCTGTAAATCAGGGACACAAATAGAAGTTGCTGGAAAAGCTCAGCAGGTCTGGCAGTATCTGTGGAGAGAAATCAGTTAACGTTTTGGGTTGATTGGCCCTTCCTCAGAATTGCATTTGATTGTAAAATGCTTTAAGTTCTGTTCTATTGATTTCCAGTTTGTGCTAATTGCATTCGCTCTGAGGTTTGTTTTTGCTTATCAGGATGTGCGATTTGGGACAAAAAGTCACTTGTGTGTAGGATTTGACTGGAAGCTTGACAACAGGGCCATGTGATTGAGCTGCTGGCTGTCACAATGCTGGCTAATTCTGTGCACTGACAATATATCAGCTGGCAACAGGTTGGTTGGATAATTTGGTATCAAGCAATTTCACAAGTTTGACAGTGGAATAAGAGAAGGGTTAGCAACGGATTTGAAATTGCTCCATGCAGCAATACACATTGGTTAGAAAGTTTGTACACATTACAAAGTGCTATCCCAATAAATGAGGGGCAAATGGGCTGTATGTTGTGCCCTCCTCCTGTGCCACCATTACGCTTGAATCTCTACTGGGGGAAATATTTCTCTTTGACGTGCATCAAGTGGCACACTGGCTTTAAATGTTTGCTTCATCTCAACCTGTGTGCAAATCGAACTCACTGATTGCACAAAGATTCAGGGTCTCAGAACCACCAATGGTCCCGTTCTATGTTTGCATACACTAATTCCATCACCCTCTTGGCTCCTGCAATCCATTTGGGTTGGACAAATTCTCCATTATTCCGAATGCCCCATCCCCAGTCTTCATACTTAACCAGCCATTACTTGCCTTATTCTGGGGGGACAGTTGCAATACTGCTGTTTTATCCACTCCAAGATGAAGGGAAGGAATAGGATAAAGAGCTCTTAATCAAGTAGAAAGTCAGGTGACCCCGTCAATTTCACATTTGTGCAGTGAAAGAAAGAGCTTGCATATCCAATGCACCTTTTGTGACCTCAAACATCCTAAAATACTTAAATCCTAAAACATCCTAAAATGCAGTCACTACTGTTGCATGGGAAACACAGCAGCCAATGTTCACACAGCAAGATCCCACAAACTACAATGTGATCATGAGCAGATCGTCTGCCTTAGTGATTTTAGCTGAAGGATAAATACTGGCCAGGATACTGGGGAGAGTTTGCTGGCAATGTTTTGTGCAGGTTTATACCATCAGCATTAGATAAATGGTGCCATTTTAATTGGTTGCCTTGCTGTGATTTCTCAGTTATATGACAGTGAGTTGAACACCCTGATATGTGCTGAACACAGTCAATTCATTGTTCTGATACGAGCTGAAAATGTGTTGCTGGAAAAGCGCAGCAGGTCAGGCAGCATCCAAGGAGCAGGAGAATCGACGTTTCGGGCAGGAGCCCTTCTTCAGGAATTGTTCTGATAGTTGAGGATAAAGATAGATGCTTCAATCTGTCATCACTTTGTTTTTCACAGTTTGTTTTTAAACTAAACATTTCCTTCTTCAGTGTTGCTGGGTCAAAATCCTGCTACTCTCTTTCAAACATCGCTGTGGGTGTCCTATACAAAAGACTGAGGTGGTTCAAGAAAGCAGCTCACTACCACTTTCTCCAATAAGGGATGCTGGCCTAGCCACATCCCCGAATGATAATTGGTAGATTTGATTTGATTTATTGTCACGTGTATCTAAGTACACTGTGCAGTGAAAAACTTCGTTTGTGAGCAGTACAAGCAGATCATAGTAATCAAGAACATACAGATCATAGAGTGAAAAAAAACCTGGACAGAATAAGGTATAAAGGTTACACTGCACAGGATTTACATGAAGCAAGATCAACATTAACAGGATCAGCATTATTTGAAGATGTATGTTACTGGTATTTATTTCCCCATTGAGTTCAATGTGGGGAAGAAGTTAAATCTCTGAATCATGTAAGACCAATAGCTGGATTTTAAAATCATTCAGAATCTATCTCAATATCTTTCAATTAATTGCATTTCCCCAATGCAATGATCTCCTGAGAAGGAAGCTGACAGAAACAGTGCTTGAGTATTAGTATTAGTGTGTTAGTAATCTCTAGTGATGGGAATTATCAGCATCATGTGGTCTAATCCTCTTCACTAATACTTTTTCAGGATGTAACTCAGAAGGAAAGGTAAGACTACAGTTTCAGGATCCCTGTGTGGCTCTTGGCTTTTGGAAGCTCAAATTCAAAATAATTTGAGCTTGATAGACAATGGTAAATTTAGCTGAGAAGTAAAAAGGTAAGGAAATTTTGTAACAATCAGCAACTGATATATTTGTGTAGAGGGAAACCAGTTCTGATTTTTAAACTCTGATCTATTCTGTTGGAGGCCTAATGCTTTTGTTACATCGAAGAGTGTCCAATTGGCACAATCCATCCTTTTCTAAACTCTATCCAAATCACTGATATCCCCATAAATATGGGAAAAAAATGAATCAAAAACTCCCAAATAAGAAGAAGTGGAGGCATTTTTTTTCAATTTGTGTCACTAAGATCCAGCAGATCAATGTATATTATCTTTGTTTCTTTGCAGCTTTTTTCCACAAGTAAAACCTCAAATCCAGAAGGCGAACAGCGAGGGCCTGAGAAAAGAGAACCCATGTCAGCATCAACTGCTCCTCCCACTTATGAGGAGGCAACCTTGGGGGCTAAGAATAACAGTCCATCGCCATCGGCACCTATGCACCCCAGCTGGGCCTATGTAGATCCAAGTAAGTCAAACCTTTTGAAAAATCACTGGAAAGATTGCATTGTACCTTTATTGGTAGCTTTTATTGTCAGGCTTGTGTTTTGCTTCCATTTTTACTGCCTTGTATGTTGGATCTCCAACTGGTGAGTTCTGTAACCTTGCTGTGACAGCAGGTAAGAGGCCTCCTCACAGACCCTCTGCTCTTCTTGAAATCTGTTGCTAGGAGGCCTACTTGCATGACTTAGCTGGCATTACTTGCCCATTTGGATTTGGTTTTTAAACCTTGTATATGGGACAGCAAATAGAGTCTACTCAAACTCTGCTTGCTTTTCTTTGGGTACGATTGAAATAGCTAAGATGGCATTTGTACAGGGGGATATCACTGCAAGTATAAAATGCTCCTTGTGCTATTCAGTAGCCTAGCACATTGCTGCACTGATTTCTCTGTAATCTACCTTTTACACTGATACTTAAAGAAGGACAAATATTGGGATTCTCTAAGAGCTTGGGAAAGAGCTTTTCTTTTACCTTGTCCTGTGTATGTACTCAGGATTCACTGTACAATAAAAATGGTCTTACCATTTGGCCAACTTTCTTCAGTCATGCTTTTGGTTTGAATGAACTGAGGATGACTTTTAGGTCTGAAATATTGACTGCCATAACTCATGCTGAAGCAATACTCCAAGTTAACTTTATCCATAACATTCATGTATGTATCAAGGAACCCTCTTAATTGTCTTCTTTCAAAACCACATCATCCAATTTCTGTCATCATTCCTTGTAAGAGGCTGGTAGCCTTGGGGCAATGTTACTGCAGTAGTGATTCAGGCTTTTTTATTATTCATTTGTGGGATGAGGGTATTGCTGGCTGGCCAGCATTTATTGCCCATCCCTAGTTGCCCTTGATAAGATCATCTGGTCATTATCACATTGCTTTTGGTGGGAGTTTGCTGTGTGAAAATTGGCTGTTGTTTTCCCTCCTCCAACAGCGACTACACTTCAAATATTGCATGTAAAGTGCTTTGAGGCATTTGGTTGTTGTAAAAGGTGCTTTAGAAATGCAAGATTGTTATTTTTACATGCTCTTTTTAACAGTCTTTTAGAACTCTGACCTGTTAACTCCTGCTAAGCTAATGAGAAGTGCAGTCCTGGGGAGGTTGATGTGGCAATGACCTGGATGTGAAGATCATCTGCAGTGTAATCTGTTTTGTTCAGCTGACAGGCAATTCATTGCATGGAGCAGAGAAACAGGGTTTAAAAGGTGATCATAGCAGATGGTTAAAAATCACACAACACCAGGTTATAGTCCAACAGGTTTAATTGGAAGCACTCTTGCTTTCGGAGCACAGCTCCTTCATCCACAATCACCTGATGAAGGAGTGATGCTCCAAAAGCTAGTGCTTCCAATTAAACCTGTTGGACCATAACCTGGTGATTAGATTACTTACAGTGTGGAAACAGGCCCTTCGGCCCAACAAGTCCACACCGACCCACCGAAGCGAAACCCACCCATTCCCCTACATTTACCCCTTACCTAACACTACGGGCAATTTAGCATGGCCAATTCACCTGACCCGCACATCTTTAGACTGTGGGTGCTGTGGGATTTTTAACTTTGTACACCCCAGTCCAACACCGGCATCTCCAAAACATAGCAGAGGATGGCTGTGTGAATTAATAATCCTGTCCCCCTACTTATTCAGTACATGACCATAGATAGGCTTTGGAAACTATGTATACGTTGTTCCCAAATGTCACTCAGACCCTCTGCCACTTGGTTGACATTACTATGGCAGGCGTGTAACAGACATCCAATGGTAACTTTAACCTAGCCAGCTGGGGAGGAGCTGAACCTACGAATGCTTGCTAACCCATCTGTTCTCATGCAATATTAATATTGGTTTCCCCTTGAATTGGTATTCACAGAGTCCCTACGAAATGGAAACAGGCTATTCGGCCCAACAAAATCCACACCGACCCTCCAAAGAGTATCCCACCCAGACCTATTCCCCTACCCTAGACTCTACATTTCCCCCTAACTAATACACCTAGCCTACACATCCCTGAACACAATGGGCAATTTGGCACAGCCAATTCATCGAACATGCACAACTTTGGACTGTGGGAGGAAACCCACACAGACACCAGGAGAATGTGCAAACTCCACACGGACCCGAGGCTGGAATCGAACCCAGGTCCCTGGTGCTGTGAGGCAGCTGTGCTGCCCCAATTGCAAATTGTCCTGACAAGTACAAGATGAAAAGCTTTGACAAAATGTGTCTTCTTTCTCAGCAACACTAAAGTTGTAGCATTTATCAATAATTTATTTGTTAAGCATTAATATTACAATGTTGCCTGAGTGCCAGCTTGTTTCAGTGGTTACACTCTCACCATGAAGCTTGTGGGCTCAAACCTTACTTGGGATCTCCTCCTCTCCATCTTTCTTCCTCTCCTCTCTGTCTCTCCTCCTCTACGCCTCTCCATTTCGCCCCCTCTCTTTCTCTCTTTTATTCCCTCCCTCTTTCCATCTCTCTTCCAGATCTGTGGGTCGACAACTCTAACTCTGTATTGCGCTCTCTCTCTCTTTCTGCCACCTCCTCCCTCAGTCACTCTTGGCTTTTCCTGACTTTTTCATCTTTCACCAATCAGAGTGTGGGCTGTCAGTAGTGCTGGAGGAGGGTCAGCTCCCCTATACTCAGGTGATGCATGGCCTCTGTCATTGGACTTTCTTGTGCCTGGAAAATGGGGTCTAGTCAACCAGCTGCCTTCCAACCTCCATAAGCCTGAACTCATCCAAAACTTTGCAGCCTATGTACTAATTGCATCAAGTCTTATTCACAGAATCACAGAATTTTTACGGTGCAGAAGGAGGTCATTCGACCCATTGGATCTGCACCAGCTTGTTAAACAAGTATCACTACCTAAAGCTGATTTTCTGTCTTGTCCCCATGCCTTTCCACACCATTTTTTCCCCAAAAAAATCATTCAATCCATCAAATGCCTCAATGGAACCTGCCTCCCCCACATTCCCAGGCAGTACATTCCAGACCCTAACTACTCGCTGGGGGAGAAAGGTTTTCCTCACCTCCCCCTCACTTCATCCCTTTCAATCTCTGTCCCTCTCGTTCCTGGTCCTTTTCCATGTGGGAACAGTTTCTCCTGATCTACTCTGTCCAGCCCCCTCCCCCCATGATGTTGGAACCCTCTGTCAGATCTCCCTCTCAGCCTTCTTCCCTCCAGGGAGAACAGTCCCAACGTCTTCAATCTCTCCTCCTCACTGAAGTTTCCCATCCCAGGAACCATTCTGGTAAATCCCTTCTGCCCTCTCTCTCTCTCTCTCTCTCCAATGTGTTCACATCGTTCCTATAGTGTGAGGCCCACAACTGGACACAACCCTCCAACTGAGGGTCTAACAAGGGTCTTGTACAAGTTCAACATCACCTCCCTGCTCTTGTACTCTATGTCCCTATTAATAAAGCTGAGGACACTGTGTGCTTTATTAACTGCTCTCTCCACCTGTCCTGCCACCTTCGATGATCTGTACACAGATACACCCAGCTTCCTCTGCTCCTGCACCCACTTCAAATTGTGTTCTGTCTTTTACTTTGCCTTTCAATGTTCTTCCTACCAAAGTGCATTACCTCATACTTAGAGAGACATAGAATCATACAGCATGGAAACAGATCCTTCAGTCCAACTCACCTGCGCCAACCTGATATCATAGAATGATAGAATCCTTACAGTGTGGAAACAGGCCACTCAGCCCAACAAGTCCACACCAACCCTCTGAAGAGTAACCCACCCAGACCCATTCCCCTACCCTATTATCCTTGACTAAGGTACCTAATCTACACATCCCTGAACATTATGGGCAATTTAACATGGCCAATCCATCTGACCTGCACACCTTTGGACTGTGGGAAGAAACTGGAGCAGCCGATGGAAACCCACGCAGACATAGAAGAATGTACATACTCCACACAGACAGTTGCCCAAAGCTGGGATTGAACCCGGGTCCCCAGCGCTGTGAGGCAGCAGTGCTAACCACTGAGCCACCGTGCCTAAACTGATCTAGTCCCACCTGCCAGCTATCCTTCTAAATCCTTCCTATTCATATACCCATCCAGATGCCTTTTAAATGTTGTAATTGTACCAACCTCCATCACTTCCTCTGGCAGCTCATTCCATACACGCACCACCCTCTGTATGAAAATATTTCCCATTAGGTCCCTTTTAAATCTTTTCCCTCTCACCTTAAACTTATGCCTTCCAGTTCTAGACTCCCCTGCTATTCATCCTATCCACGCCCCTCATGATTATATAAACCTCTATACCCCTCAGCCTCCGACACTCCAGGGAATACAGCCTCAGTCTATTTAGCCTCTCCCCGTAGCTCAAACCCTGCTACCACAGCAACATCTTTGTAAATCTTTATACCCTCTCAAGTTTCACAAGATCTTTACTATCATAGTACATTGAACCTCATCTGCAGCGTCTCCACCTACTCCACCAAATTGTCAATGTCCTTTTGGAGCTCCACACTGTCCTCCTTTCAGTTTACAAATCTTCCACATTTCATGTCTTCTGCAAACTGTCCCCTGTACACCAAGGTCCAGATCATTAATATTAATCAGAAAAAGCAAGGGTCCCCATACCAACCCCCGGGATCTCCACCACAAGCCTTGCTCCAGCTGGAAAAGTACAGATTGATCTGCTCTCTATTTCCTACCACTCAACCAATTCTGTATCCACACATCATTCGCTATGCATACTGATTGGCATCCATTCCCAGTCCAACAATACCCGAAGTTTATTATTCTCATCCTTGTTTTCAAGGTCCTCCACAGACTCCTAGTGGGGTTTGACAACATAGTGCTCAACTTACTTGTCTAGGAATCCAGGCAAATAGAATATGTTTATAATTCATTCGTGGGATGTGATTGTCACTGGCTGGGCCAGCAATTATTGCCCATCCCTAGCTGCTCTTGAGAAGGTGGTGAGCTGCCTTCTTGAACCACAGTTGCCTATATGCTGTAGATACACCCAACATGCTGTTAGGGAGGGAATTCCCAGGATATTCACCCAGTAACAGTGAAGGAACAGCGATATATTTCCAAGTCAGGATGGTGAGTGGCTTGGAAGGGAACTTGAAGGTGATGGTGTTGCCATGTTTCTGCTGCCCTTGTTCTTCTAGATGGAAGTGGTTGTGGGTTTAGAATGTGCTGTCTAAGGATCTTTGGTGAATTTCTGCAGTGAATCTTGTAGATAGCACACACTCTGCTACTGAGTGTCGGTGTTGGTGGGAGTGGATGTGGTGCCAATCAAGTAGGCTTGGATGGTGTCAAGATTCTTGAATGTTGTTGGAGCTGCAATCATTCAGGAAAATGGGGAGTATTCCATCACACTCCTGACTTGTGCTTCATAGATAATGAACAGGCTTTGGGGAGTCAGGAGGTGAGTTACTCGCTGCATTATTCCTAGCCTTTCACCTGCTCTTGTAGCCAATGTATTTATTTGGTTAGTACAGTTTAGTTTCTGGTCAATGGTAACCAACAGGATTTTGGTAGTGGGGGATTCAGTAATAGGGATGTCATTGAACATCAAGGAGCAATGATTAGACTGTCTCTTGTTCACAATGGTAATTGTGTGCCACTTGTGTAGTATGAATGTTACTTGCCACTTGTCAGCCCAAACCAGGATATTGTCCAAATCTTGTTGCTTTTGGATACAGAATAATAGAATCCCTGCAATGCAGAAAGAGACCATTTGACCCATCAAGTCTACATCAATACTCTGAAGAACATGCCACCCAGACACACCCTATCTGTGAAATCCTGCATTTCCCAATGTCAATCCACCTAAGTTGTGGGAGGAAACTGGAGCACCCAGAGGAGGCCCACAAAGACATGGGAGAATGTGCACACTGTACACAGACAGTTGTCCAAGGCTGGAATCAATTGCAGATCCCTGACACTGTGAGGCATTTATGCTAACCACTGAGCCACTGTGCCACCCAGACAGTCTGGATGTCTGCGGAGTGGTGAATGGTGTTGAACGTTGTGAAGTCATCAGTGAACATCCCCACTTCTGACCTTATGATAAAGGGAGGATCTTTGAAGCAGATGAAGACGGTTAGGCCAAGGACACTATCCTGAGGGACTCCTGCAGACATGTTATAGAGCTGAGATGACTGACCTCCAACAACCACCACCATCTTCCTATGTGCCAGGTATGACTCCAACCAGCGGAGAGTTTGCCCCCTGATAGCCATTGATTCCAGTTTTGCTCGGGCTCCATGATGCCACACTCGGTTGAATGCAACCTTGCTGTCAAGAGCTGTCACTCTCCCCTCCCCTCTGGAATTCAGCTCTTTTGTCCATGTTTGAACCAAGGCTGTAATGAGGTCAGGAGCTGAATGACCCCGGTGGAACCCAAACTGGGTGTCACTGAGCAGGTTATTGCTGAGCAGGTGCTGCTTGATAGCACAGTGGATGGCACCTTCCATCACTTTACTGATGATCGAGAGTAGATTGATGCAGCCGGGTTGGATTTGTCTTGCTTTTATGTACAGGACATACTTCGGCAACTTTCCACAGTCTTGTAACTGTACTGGAATAGCTTGGCTAGAGGAGTGGCAAGCTCTAAAGGACAATTCTTCAGTACTATTACCAGAATGTTGTCAGGACCCAAAGCCTTTGCAATATCCATTGCCTCCAACCGTTTCTTGATGACACATGCAGTGAATCGAATTGGCATCTATGATGGTGGGGACCTCTAGAGAAATCCGAGATAGATCATCCACTCTGGCTGAAGGTCCTTGCAAATGCTTCATTCTAATCATTGGTCCAGACACATGCGTTTAAATTCCCTCTTGGCAGCTGGGGAATATACATTGAAGCAATTAAATAAATCGAGAATAAAAAAAAATTAGTATCAAGAATGGTGACTACGAAACTACCAGATTGTTGTATAAACCCATCTGACTCACTAATGTCCTTAAGGGAAGGAAATCTGCCATCCTGATCCTGTCTAGTCTGCATGTGACTCCAGACTCTCAACAATGTGGTTGACTTTTAGCTGTCCTCTGAAATGGCAGGGCAAATCTGTCTGATGTATTCGAGAAGGCAGTTCACCTTGACAGTGGAAAATACATGTACGCTTTGTCAGTGATGGCTGCATTCTATGAATGAATATATTTTTAAAATGCTCCCTCCCTACATCCATGTCTGAATTAAGTGGAAAAGAAAATCCCTTTCTATTTGCAGCAGTGCCTTCAGCTGCCTTGGTTCCAAGCTCTGGGTTTCCTTGCTAAATCTCTTGACCTCATCACCTCCTTTTCCTCTTCCAAAAGACGTATTAAAAACTATCTCTTTGACAAATCTTTTGGTCAACTATCGAAAATTCTCTTTATCTGGCTCAGTTTTGAATTTGATTTGATATTAATCCTATGAGGTGCCTATGGCATGTTAAAAGTGTTATATAAATGCAATTAGAGTTATAGAGTCCTATAGCACGGAGACAGACCCTTTGGGCCAAATTGGTCCATTCTGACCAAAATATTCATCCACACTAACTCAATGTCCCTGCCCATGCCCCATATCCTTCTAATCCTTTCCGATCCATGTATTTGTCCAGATGCCTTTTAAATGTTGTTCATGTACCCGCCTCAACCACTTCTGCTGGCAGCTCATTCCATAAGCGTAAAACCTTCTGTGTAAAAAGGTTGCCCCTCCGATACCCTTTTGTTCTTTCCCTGCTAACCTTAAACAGATGCCCTCTAGTCCTTGTTTCCCCAACCCTGGGAAAAAGACTGAGTGCATTCACCCTATCCATGCCTCTCATGATCTTATACACTTCTATAAGGTCCTTCCTCAATCTCCTACGCTCTAAAGGCAAAAAGTCCTAGCTTGTCCAACCTCTCCTTGTAACTCAGACCATTGAGTGCTGGCAACATCCTTGTAAATTTCTTCTGCACTCTTTCCAGTTTAATTATATCCTTCCCATAGCAAGGTGACTAAAACTGACCACAATACTCCAAGTGCAGCCTCACCAATGTGCTGTATAACTGCAACGTAATTTCCCACCTTCCATACTCTGACTGATGAAGGCCAGTGTGTCAAAAGCCTTCTTTGCTGCCCTGTCTACCTGTGGCTCCGCTTTCAGGGAACAATGCACCTGAACTCTGTTCCACTGCACTCCTTAAGGACCTATTATTCACCATGAAACTCCTACCTTGATTTGACTTTCAAAAATTGTTGAGGAATAAGCAACTACAGATCGATTGCCAATCATGGCATATGAAGAGACACTTTACAAGTCCACATCGAGTTCTAATACGCTCCCAGATCTTTACAAATACTGTGCATTACATTCATGACGTACAGTTCGCCACAAGGTGGCCGTGTAACCAGTTCTGAAACAAATGCAGCTTGTTGAAGTAGCGATTATTGGCCACCAGCGGCGATAGCTGCAGTAAATCTGTTTCACCACAGTGTGGCTCTATAACGCGTGTCTATGCAAGTTAACACACTGCGACACGGTGATGAAGTGGTTACAGGGTGGCGAGAGCACAGTGATCAGCTAAATGATGCTCTAAGCTGGTGCACTGGTGACTTAAGTTCAAATAAATCCCACAGCAGCGGAGAAATTCAAGTTTAACTGGTTAAATAAATCTAGAATTAAAAATACCAATCTCAGTACTTATGACAATGAAAGAAATAGATTGCTGTAAAAAAAAACTCTGCTTCACTCGTGCCCGTTATGGAAGGTAATCTGCTATCTTTCGTTGATCCAGCCTACATGTGACTCCAGGCCCATTCTTAACATCCGTCAGTTGAATTCAAGAAGGCAATTCATTACCACTTCTCAAGAGCAATTAAGAATAGTCAGTAAAGTGCTGGCCCGAAGGGTCTGTTTCCATGCTGTACATCTGTATGACTATGACTCTAACCAATGCATTATCAGTTACAATACTGGCATTTATCCAACAATGTAGGAAATTGCCCAGGTGTGTCCTGTACATAAAAAGCAGGACAAATCCAACCCAGCCAATCCTCAGATACTGAAGCAGTCCATGTTCAAATGATGTGGAGGAGCCGATGTTGGACTGGGGTGGACAAAGTTAAAAATCACACAACACTAGGTTATAGTCGAAAACGTTTATTTGAAAACACAAGCGTTCAAAGCCTCACTTCTTCTTCAGGTGCTAGCACCACTTGTCCTTTAAATAAGTAAAATTTAGGATCTTGGCTATCTCCTTTAATATATTTTGAAGAGGTTTGGTCTGGTCCATAACACCAGAGACAGCCAACAGGACGATTCAACAGCAGACGCACTGTCGCAGGAAGATGCAAAAGAAAGAAGAGCAAGTGCCCACTGAACAGAAAACATGGGTGGTGACAAGTTGTCAATGACAAAGATCATATTGTTGGCAGCCAAATGATTTGTTCCCAGGTAGATGAATAGCTTGTGGCTGTGACTGCTTGATCAGAAGCTAATTGGACATCTAAAAAGGCAGGTGGTGTCCTTTTCTCTACAGAAAAAAAAGTCTCAAGCCTGACAGAAGTCAGTTCAGTTCACCTCATAAGTTGCTGTAAGCCGTGGCTCTTAACCAATAAGTCAAAGACTTTAAATGGGAACCAGTCACTCAGTGCCACCTACAAGCAAGTGAAAGGACCTGGGAAAGGAAGATTGAGGAGCAGCAAGTCCTGATGAGACAAAAGGATCATCACAGAGAACCTTGTGGACAGTGACCATTGAACTGCCTTCCTAGTATTTCCTTGCACTCAAAGAAATAAAGTCATAGATGTTGAGTGTTTGTGGAGGGGTCAATTTTCTAAGCAAGTTCGAGTTTTATCTAGTAGAGTTATATGTTGACAGTTCATTTGTTTAGTTACAGCTAGACTATTTATTTGTAATAAATAGTCATTCTTGTTAAGTACAGAAATCTGGTCCATGGTCTCTGTCAACCTGGGTCTAAAAGACATGTAAATTGGGAATTTTATGTACTTTTATAAAGTCTTTTTGTTTTGTGACAACCCTGGGAATATCGGTGCTTGATTTCCAGTATGCTACCCTAATAAGACATAACAATATCCTTCAAAGTAAGTCTTTCATTTGCTGTAAATCACTTTGTAATGTCCTGAATGATGCCAAAGAAATACCAGTTTGTTTTTCACCTTTCAAATGTCACTGATTTGCAATAGCATGGAAACAAAGTCACTGCCTGTATTGTCTAAGGATGGGAATATACAACTGACTGCAGATGGTTAGCCAGTTCAGGAGGATGGTCTTGTGAAGATTGTTAAGTCATGTCCAATGGGCAAAGTGCAACCTGTGGCAAGGTGACATTGAATCAGATGGGTGTGGTGAGGCCTAGAATTTTGCACTAAAGATTTTGGAGTGAGACATAAACCTTCAAACCCCAGGGTCGGAGGTAAGTGTGGCTTTCACTGAGTGACAGCTGGGCACCAGATTTCAGTATTGTTTTTCAAGGTGTTTGTCCTGGTGCTGGATTGACAAATATTTTCCATCTTTCACTTTGTTCAGGCCGCAGCCCAAGTTATGGAAGTGCAAGTTTCTCTGGTGAGAGCGAGCTGTTTTCCTCATTCAGCTGGGATGATAAGAATGTTCGGCGGGTTTTCATTAGGAAGGTAAATAGTCGAGCCTGAATTTTCACAGTTGCCCTCATTACTAAGTGTCACATGTTGAACTTGCCTTTGCTTTTTGGGATTCTCCTTCCATTATTGTCATATTTTTTAAACATTCTCAGTTTCTCTCTTACTCTCCCTTTTACAATACCCTCCTGTTTTCTTGTGTTCATTTTTGCAGATGGGAGGGGGCTTCAGTAGCGCACAGACGAGAGGGGCTGAACAGCCTGTTTTCTGTGCTATTGCTCTCTGCAAATTGTGACTAAATGTCTGGGTGCAAGAGGATAGCTTTGCTGATTTCTTGTTGGAATTTCTTATGTGTTTACTTTTAGCAAATCTGCCCTTATCAAACTCGCCTTTGTATTTTCCTTTTTTTGTTTCCTTTGAATGCAATTTCCTGGCATATCAAACACTACAAAGTTTTCTTGTTTGTTTGCTATTAAACATGAGTGTGCATGAAGGATGGTTTAAGTTAGTTAAAACTGTCATTCCACAGTAAGTGGGTGGCACGGTGGCTTAGAAGTTAGCACTGCTGCCTCACGGTGCCAGGGTCCCGGGTTTAATTCCAGCCTCGGGTAACTGTCTGTGTGGAGTTTCCACATTCTCCCCGTGTCTGCGTGGATTTCCTTCAGGTGCTCCAGTTTCCTCCACAGTCCAAAGATGTGCAAGTTAGGGTGGATTGGCCATGCTATAGTATCCAGGAATGTGCAGGCTAGGTAGGTTAGCCGTGGGAAATGCAGGTTTACAGGGATAAGGTAGGGGGGGTCGGTCTGGGGGATGCTCTTTGGAGGGATGGTGTGGACTCGATGGGCTGAATAGCCTGCTTCCATGCTGTAGGGATTCTATGATATTATGAAGTAAAGGAATCATTTGAGGTAACATAGAATGATACAAAGTACAGTATTATATTTTTTAAAGAGCACTCCTACTCCTCTGCTCTTTCCCCAGAGCTTTTAAATCTTTTTCCTTAAAGAATTTATGCAATGCCCTTTTGTAATGTATTCTGCTTCCATCCCTCTGTTTAAGTCTTTTTGATCTGTACGTTCTTGCTTACTATGATCTACCTCTGTTGCTCGTAAACAAAGGTTTTCACTGTACCTCTGTACATGTGACACTAAATCAATCAAATCAAACTCACCCCCCCTTTCAGGTAATAGATTCTAAATCATCATAACTTGTTGTCTCTTGTTCTTTTGTCAGTTGCATTTAACGTTTGTTGACTAAGAATCATTTTAAAAGCCATGTTTCTTTGCTGTTTCAGTACCCTGTGTCAGTGGTTGATGGCTTGTTCTTTTTTTTCTGAAGGTCTACATCATCTTGATGATTCAACTCTCCTTCACGGCTGGTGTTATTGCTCTGTTCACCTTCTGGTAGGAGACTATTGGTTCTGTTTTAACAATGTCACTTTGCAGGTTAAACCAGTCTGATTGCACTAACATGGGGGGGGGGGGGGATCCATCAATGTAACTGTTGAATATTGAATGATCTTCTGGGAGTCAATAGGGGATCAGAAGGTGAATTGCTTCTGGTTTGAATTGGAGCTTTTCAATGATCGAATTGTTTCCTCACATATTGAATAATTTTTCTTAAAGTTTGTGCTCTTCAATCCATTAAGGCCCGGCAAATTAGCAGGGTGCCAGTGCCCTCTCCAACAAAGTGGCACAACAGTACTGTCATGTAATGCCTCTCAATTTAAGCCAATGTGTCCTTGTGGCAGTTTTGATGATTGAGTCAAGTGCAAAATCTGAAGCGACATGGGTTTTGAGCCTGAACCCGCTGGGAACTGGGCTTGGAATAATCCCATGCTCACTTGGCATTGGGCAAATAGTGAGAGGAACTTCATTTGCTTTGTCCAATCTGATTCAACCTCAAGCTCTAGAGGGAAAAGGAGATTTTTGCTACAAAATAAGATGCTATCAATGGTTTTTGTTTTGCACTCATCAAGACCAACAATAAATTCCAAATTTCAAAAGAAGGCAATGATTTTTATGACGTGGGGGAAAGGCACTGACATCGAGATCGCGCAGGGGAGGTATTGGCCCCAAGGTTTTTCTTTCATTTGGAAAAAGCACATTGTCTGGACATATTTGTTTTTACCTCCAAGTTCTGTGCATGTTGCTTCCTTTGAAATTTGGCATTTTTGCATCTATCCTGATGAGTGCAAGACGAAAAATAATTAACAGCAGGTGACTTTCTTTCAGCAATACTTAAGTTCTGGGTGGCATGGTGACTCATTGGTTAGCACTGCTGCCTCACAGAGCCAGGGACCCAAGTCTGATTCTAGCCTCAGACAACTGTCTGTGTAGAGTTTGCATGTTCTCCTTATGCCTGTGTGGGTATCCTCCGGGTGCTCCAGTTTCCTCCCACAGTCCAAAGATGTGTAGGGTAGGTGTGTTGACCATGCTAAATCATCCATAATGTCCAGGAATGTGTAGGTTAGATGGATTAGCCATGGGAAATTTTCCACAGTGTCAGGGATGTGCAGGCTAGGAGGATTAACTATGAGAAATGCAGGGTTACAGGCATAGAGTAGGGGGGTGCGCCTCGGTGGGATGCACTTTGAGTGTGGACTCAATGGGCCAAAAGGCCTCTTTCTGCACTGTAAGGGTCCTATTATAAGTGCGTCTTTGAAAAGGAAAGCATTTATTGACCATGTTTTTGTACATGTTTGTTCTCCCGTCCCTTTCTTTTGGATTTCTTGACACCTTGTGAAGATGGCACAGACTTGGCTTGCTCCCGATCCCCTCTCAATGGGTCTGGAGTTGGTTGCTAGAAGTTACTTGACTGAACTGGCTCAGCCTGTCACAAACCAGGCCTCCAATTGTCTACCATCAAACCTTACACAGCCGCACCCACCCGACTGTGACAGTTAGCTTACTGAACGGTGCTTCGCTCAGAATGTTCAGGCCAATATTCTTTCCACTTTTAGCTTAACAATATTCAGCCATCAAGCACTCGTCCTGTCCATGGGCTGAGTGAGCAAGTGAGAAACTGGTGCCAAGGGATCATGGGTGCAGGAGAACACAACCTGAGCCAATAACTGTCGGGCTTCCATTTCAGCCCTGCTCTACATTTTGTGCTCCCATTTTGTGCACACACCTTGCTCAGGCCTCAGCCCTATCGCAAAACTGTGGAACTGTAGAAAGCGTTTACTTATCCGAAGTTTATTTTTCTCTTTCCTTCCCCTTGTGCATCCCTTTCAAATGGGAATAAGGAAGGTGCCGGGACAAATATGGCTGTATATTTGACACTTCTGTTTCTGGATGTAATTCTTACCTTTTTCAGTGGTTTTTGAACAATTTCCGTATTTCTGAAATTTTTATGCACTATCTAAATGCAAGGCTTGTTATTGTAGCATATCAGGTCAGTATTTTACAATTTAGGTGGTGTGAAATAAATGAAGACATTTCATGAAGTTCAGTTATTCTATCTACAAACCATGTCTGTGCATCTGGCAAGTGGCAACAGTGCAAATTATGGCTATTTGCTCTGAGTCAGTAGGGCAGAGCTTTGCCTCCTGTAGAAAGGGAACAAGCCAATTGTCAGTATTGGGATGGCACTGCAACTTTTCCAAACCATTATTCCTGTGGCATTATCAATGATCAACACTGCAATACATCTTGACAGTCTGCCAGCACCTAGACAAAACCAATACATTGAACCATATGGGCAGAACTTTCCTCCAGTTTCTCACTGCATAAATGCCACAATTCCCAAATAATAGGGATCACCAGCAGCCAGGACATTCTCGACTTGCATCCAACCCTTGGTGTCAGTAAGGAACAGTGTGCTTCAATGTGAATCTCTTCGGAATTGTGAGCTTTTATATGGGTTTTAAACTGTGGGTTGAAGCTGAGATGTTAACTCTATTTAAATGTGGATTTGCACAGGACACAATATGCCACACAATTAATGACTGATCTGTCTAATTTTGAGCAGCATAAGACGTTAGACTGTGTGATAGGCAACATTTTGTTATTTATTGTCTTGGATGGACTGCTTGGTGCATGGTATCATTGCATTGCCTCACCTTGCCTGGTTCCTGAACATATGCCATCTGTGGACATGATCATGTCTGGCCAATAGCTCCTGAGCTGTTGCCATGATCCTCTCAGCTGGCACTCCAGCAGCATGCAAACAAGAGTATCACTTTGCCATTCAACAATTCTTTGGCCTTTGCCATCTTTTGTACGTGTGACCAGTTATCTTTTGAGCAGCTTTCGCTTTCAAAGGCTACAACTCTGAATTCATCTAGCTTCCAAATGAAACAGAAAGTGTTGAACTGCTTTTCTATAGAATCCCTACAGTGCGGAAACAGGCCGTTTGACCCATCAAGTCCAACCAACCCTCCAAAGAGCATCCTACCCAAACCTATCCTCTATCCTGCATTTTCTACAGTGAACTCACCTAACCAACATACCCCTGAACACTGAGGGTAATTTAGCACGGCCAATTCACCTAACCTGCACATCTTTGGACTGTAGAAGGAAACTGGAGCCTCCAGAGGAAGCCCATGCAGACACGGGGAGAATGTGCAAACTCCACACAGACAGTCACCTGAGAAGCTGTGAGGCAACAGTGCTAACTACTGAGCCACCTTGCTAGTCTCATTTTGGTGAACTGCCTTCCAACTGTTTGTTGAGATCAGTTCATCCCTCCCTCAGGGCAGGATTTAAGTGGCCCTCACCAACTCTTTAGTTGAGAATTGCTGAGAACTCTATGGGAAACTAGGGCAGTGATTGCTGGGCCCCTTTCTGAGATATTTGTATCATCGATAGTCACAGGTGAGGTGCTGGAAGACTGGAGGTTGGCTAATGAGGTGCCACTATATAAGAAAGGAGGTAAGGACAAGCCAGTGAACTATAGACCAGTGAGCCTGACATTGGTGGTGGATAAGTTGTTGGAGGAATCCTCAGGGACAGGATTTACATGTATTTGGAAAGGCAAGGACTGATGAGGGAAAGTCAACATGGCATTGTGCGTGGGAAATCATGTCTCACAAACTTGGTTGAGTTTTTTGAAAAAGTAACAAAGAGGATTGATGAGGGTAGAGTGGTGGACGCGATCTATATAACGTTCAGTCAGGCGTTCAACAAGGTTCCTTATGGTCGACTGGTTGGCAAGCTTAGGTCTCATTGAATACAGGGAGAACTAGCCATTTGGATACAGAACTGGCTCAAAGGTAGAAGACAGAGGGTGGTGGTGGAGGGTTATTTTTCAGACTGTAGGCCTGTGACCAGTGGAGTGCCACAAGGATTGGTGCTGGGTCCACTTTTTGTCATTTATATAAATGATTTGGATGTGAGCATAAGAGGTACAGTTAGTAAGTTTGCAGATGACACCAAAATTGGAGGTGAAGTGGACAGCGAAGAAGGTTACCTCAGATTACAACAGGATCTTGATCGATGGGCCAATGGGCTGAGGAGTGGCAGATGGAGTTTAATTTAAATAAATGTGAGGTGCTGCATTTTGGGAAAGCAAATCAGGGCAGGACTTACACACTTAATGGTAAGGTCCTAGGGAGTGTTGCTGAACAAAGAGACCTTAGAGTGCAGGTTCATAACTCCTTGAAAGTGGAGTTGCAGTTAGATAGGATAGTGAAGAAGGCGTTTGATATGCTTTCCTTTATTGCTCAGAGTATTGAGTACAGGAATTGGGAGGTCATGTTGCAGCTGTACAGAACATTGGTTAGGCCACTTTTAAAATACTGTGTGCAATTCTGGTCTCCCTACTATAGGAAAGATGTTGTGAAACCTGAAAGGATTCAGAAAAGATTTACAAGGATGTTGCTGGGGTTGGAGAGTTTGAGCTATCGGGAGAGGCTGAAAAAGCTGGGGCTGTTTTCTCTGAAGTGTCAGAGGCTGAGGGGTGACGTTATAGAAGTTTATAAAATCATGAGAGGCATGGATAGGGTAAATAGATAAGGTCTTTTCCCTGGGGTAGGCGAAGGCATAGGTTTAGAATGAGGGGTAACTTTTCACACAGAGGGTGGTGAGTGTATGGAATAAGCTGCCAGAGGAAATGGTGGGAAGCTGTTACAATTACAGCATCTGGATGGGTATATGTTTAGAAAGGGTTTAGAGGGATATGGGCCAAGTGCTGGCAAATGGGACTAGAATAATTTAGGATATCTGGTCAGCATGAATGAGTTGGACCAAAGGGTCTGTTTTTGTGCTATGACTCTACATATTCATTGTGTTATTTTTGGCAAAGCCTTCAACTTCTGTGCTTTATTCTCCACTCCTGCCTCCACAGTACATTCAAATGCCCTCTCAGATGGTTCAGCAGGAGCTTTCTATCAAATATTTGCTCCTACAGCTCATCCAGCTATGTTTCAGCAGCAGTATACAAATAGCCTGTCTCACTTACTGTTTCCTTCTTGAGAAGGTTCTAATCCGCACTTGCGCTGCCTTCCTATTTGAACACTTAGTGCCGAGATTTTGAATTCTTCCCTTGGGCATTTGAGGATGCCAGTGCCCTGTAACAAATAGTCATTAAAATGCCAAGTCTATGGCCTGCTCTTCTCGCTCTTCACTATTTGCCACAGGAAACGAAAATGGGGAAAAGGGGAGGAAATGGAAGTGGCATTTATGTCTGGGTAAAAAGAGATAAATAAATGGACAATTTCTTCTTAAAATTAAGACTCAACAAGCCACCCTGCACTGAACATCAGTACCCTTGCTGGGTAAGGTCTGTGTGGCATCTACACTGTTGGGTTAGATGCCAGGTTGTCTGCTGCCTCCAGTTTGCCTCTGGCTTAATGATGTCATGAGCTGACAGATAATTGATGTTCTGGCCTGATGACTGGATGAGTAGTATGAGTGGGAGAGACCTTCTCATTTCAACTCTTCTGTCAGTGAGGGACAGCTCTCCTTTTGAAATGTGAGTCAAGTCATCAAAGCATGATTTTCTCCTGTGTTTTCATTTCAGTTTGTTCATTCTGAAGTTGTATTCAATCATGTTCTTTCTCCCCCTCTGTTTCTGTACAGTGACCCTGTCAAGATTTACATTCAGGCACGTCCTGGCTGGTACTGGGCTTCATAGTAAGTGTGAATTAATAGTGTCCCAAGTCCTAGATTGTGTGTATGTATGTCCGTCCGTGTGTGAGGTAGTCTAAATGGTCACATCCTTGTATGAGCCAAAGGGACAGGTGTTATTGCCGAACTCTGTTTAAGAGAGACCTAGAGACTTACATGGAGAAAGAAATAGATGGATAGTACTGACAGTATAAGATAGAAGGAGAACTGTGTGGAGTGTAAATATCAATGTAGACCAGTTGGGTTGAAGGGTGTGTTTTTTGGTGCTGGAAATACCACAGAAACAAGTACCAGCACTCACTGCAGTCTCTTTAATATCTCTTTTTCTATTCACAGTGCTGTCTTCTTTGTTACCTATATGACCCTGGCCTGCTGCCCTGGACCAAGGTAATTATATTTAGGCATAAGTGAAACTGTGCACTATTTTATGGCTTATTCTACTTATTTAGCTATTAAAATTGGTAAAGTAGTGATGGGTGGCTTTATGGTGTAGTAGGTATAGCCCCACTCCAACTGAACATTTCAGGTTCTATTTCACTTCAGGACTAGATAATTTAGGAAGACACATTCAGAATGTGGCCAAACAGATTAAACATCAAACTCTGAACACTTCACCTGACGCTTCGAAAATTTGTGATTTCAAATAAACCTGTTGGACTGTAACCTGGTGTCATCTGAATTCTGCCCAAACTCTAAACTGTTTGACACACTCCAATGGCAGGAGGTGAGAATGGGAAAAATTCCGGGTCAGCATGTGACAGAGAGAAGGTTGGAGCCTCTCTCATCACTATCCATAGCTCCAGGCTACAGCATGCATGGAAAAAACTGTTTGTTGCCACAGCAGAGTGGACTCTGGGTTGGCTGGTCAATGTGGGTCAGATTGGTGCCTACAGCACAAGGTTCAGTCCCCATTCTGTCTGTGGTGGATTCGGAACCTACCTCCTCACCCTGCCCACAGTGAATATTGCAGTGTCAGTTGGGCCTGAAGCATGTCGTGGTCACGTCCACTTGTACCATCTGAGATGTTTGGGTAGATTCACTGCCCAACAATCCTTCTTATCAGGATTGATTTTGATACCAAGTGGGGAAGGAAGCCCACAGTATAGTTTTATTACAGATTACATAATATTTCATTGCATTTTCTCTGCATTACATGACAGTCTCCTGTAAGTTTCAGGTTTGACTCCAGATTAAGTATGCATTACTGCTAGCTACATAAAACCCAGAACTGAACTTGCAACTGGAACTGAAATCTGGTTGGCTCTTCCAGGAAGAGAACTTCATATCCTGATGGGCACAGCTTATCATGGATGGTCAGTTAACCCTTTCAATTGCTAACTGCCTTGTACAGCAGGACCTGCCTTTGGACAGAGAATCCAAGAATAATACTCCTGAATAATATAAGTATATTATATATAATATATGAATCGTATAATAATTGTTTGGTTTAGTTTAAATGTTTAGTTCTTTCCTACATGGAGGACATTTTGTATCACCACATGGCTTTGAGGAAGTTTTGCATTGGAAGTGAAGGACTATCCCAAACTTGAATGAACCTTGATTTGAGTTACTACTCCAGGTATTTGTAAGCATCATGAAGCTTGGGAGAAGTTTGTTTGTGTAGCAGACTTCGGAGTTGAGAGCCGATTCCTAAATAGAGACTACTTCTTTAATTTCGCCCACCTCCAGGACATGTTATTTGTTCCATTTGAGTCAAGAGATTGCTGTCCATTGAGAGTGGAGGATTGGTGAACTTGTTCTTTTTTTGTGGGACAGGTTTAGTGTGCAGACGTTTAGTGTGGAAAGTAGTAAAGCCACACAGAGCAAAGAAACATCCCCAATTTTCTGATATTCCTTTGGCTCAGGTTTTCCAACGTGCCTGGGCCCTGATTTAGGAAAATTGCCCATGCTACCTCTTGCCTCAGTAGTTAATTATTTTCCATAAAAGAAAGATTTGCGTTAATATAGAACCTATCAGAACCGCAGGGGGTCAGTTTACAAGCAACAAACTTTTTTGAAGTGTCACCGTTGTTGTATTATAGGAAACACAGAAGCTAATTTTGTGCACAGGAAGCTCCCACAAATAGCAAATTGATTCCAAGCAGATAATCTGTTTTCAGTTGGTGGTTAAGGGATAAATATTGGGTCAGGTCGCTAAACCAATGGATGGTCTGTATTTTAACTCCATCTACCCACCTTGGTTCCATATATCCCTTGAGACTTGATGAACAACAGTCAATTAATCTCGGTTTTCAAAGCTTTGACCCTTGGCCTCGATAGCTTTGCAGGGAGAGGGTTTCAGATACTCAGACTTGAGCTGAGAGCCTATTGCTCAGAGGCAGGAACACTAAGCACTATGTCAGAGATCAACCTTTTTTAATATTCTCAAAACAACCTGATCAGGATTGCTGTTGCTCTGATCTGGGGCAGGTAGGATTTGAACCTGGACCACCTAGCCCAGAGGTAGAAACACTACCACTGCGCCACAAGTGTGTTCTTCAGTACACTAGTAAAATATCCTGGTCCCTGTGCAGCAATTCTAACAAGCCAAACTTCCATTGTTCTTAAAGGGGATTATCCCAGGATCATGAACTCAAAAGGCCCCTGTTACCCACCCACACCAGCACCCTGAGCCCATTATGTTTTATGTTATGCACACTGAGTGGAAGATTTGTTGCTTTACAAATTTGCAGACCAGTGGAATAAAGTTAGGAGAAAGTGAGGGCGGCAGCTGCTGGAGATCAGAGTCAAAAAGTGTGGTGCCGGAAAAGCACAGCTGGTCAGGCAGCGTCCATAGAGCAGGAGAGTCAATGTTTTGAGCATAAGCCCTTCATAAGGAAACCTAGATATAAAACAAGAGAGTTAAACACACCTAGATGCAGAGCTTATGCTCAAAACATTGACTCTCCTGCTGCTCAGATGCTGCCTGACCGGCTGTGCTTTTCCGGTACCACACTTTTTGACAGTAGAATAAAGTTTGCCAACTTATAGTGGACCTTTATGAATTCCCAGGAAACAACTGATAAACCGTAATGGTTAACCTTAACTTATGCTATTATGTGTTGCAGGAGGTATTTTCCATGGAATCTGATCCTGCTCGGCATTTTTGTAAGTAGGAGAAGGAGAGAAGAAACCTTGTGTGCTTTCCTTCCTTTACAGTTAATCACATCTGTATTACTAATAACTTGTTTTGTATTATTAAATGTATCAATAGTCCACAAGAAAGCATATAATATGGGAGAAGTATTGAAACCACTTGCATTGGAGACCTACATTTGTCAAAGGTGCTGATCAAATGGGCAACTATTACCCCCTCATTGACCTTTGCTTGAGCCTCACTCTTCAAATTCTTCCATTCCAATGGGTTTGCAGGGCACCATCCCAAGGTGCTGTTGAGAGAGGGGCTCTAGGCTGCCTCTTTGAATCAATTCTTAATTATTCTGCTGCTGTGGTTTGATGCAACTGAGTGGCTTGCTTGGCCACTTTAAAGTAGGTGCACGATTACAGTTCCATACTGGTCAGACCTTTCAAAGGCACCAGGTGTCTGTCTTAAAAACATGTCAACAATGCAGTATTTTCACCAGCATTATTAATGAGACAAACATGATACTGTAGATTGATTTAATTTCCTCCCGTTGGGAGGATTTGAACCCACATCCCGACAGCAATCATTCAGGTTTTGATTACTTGGTTTACTAACGTTACGACTACGCTACGGTTGCCACAGTCTTTGCTGTTTTGTGTCAATATTTTAGGACTAACCTTATGTGGTGTCATGACTGATCAAAGCAGACCTCTTTGGGAATGTTCATGTGGTGCCTGTATAGCATTAACCAACAATGTTTCTAATCACTCTCTGCAGACTCTGGCCATGTCTTACATGACAGGAATGATGTCAAGGTATTGCAATAATTAGCCATGCCACACATTCCACTCTCTGTGGCTTGTCATTAACTGCTTTCCTTTGTTTGTGTTTAACCTTTCCAAAGACTGGCAGTTTTGCATGCATGCTTGGATTTCTTTCAAGGTATTGTTATTTTAAAATGATTTGTGCTTTGAAGTGAATGCTCATTGATCAGGATATCTTTTGCTCTATTTTACTTTCCATCCTGCCTTGGCTTAACTCACTATGAAATCTAAAATTAATAGCAGTCAGCATTGTGAATTCTGGTGCCTTTTCCATTTCAGTAAAGAGCAGGCAGTTCTCAGAAATTTGGATAGAAACTAGCTGAACAATTCATAGCAGAATTTAGAGCTCTTTCTTAAAGGGACCATACGCCATTGCAAGTTTTCAAAATCAGCTAATGCTTTGGATAATACAGCGAATATTCACTTGATTCTATGCAGGAGGAGATGGTCTTAAAAGCACAAAGCACATAGTTCTGTTCAAGCATTTTTGAATATGCCTCATAGTGAGAATAAATAGAGGTGATCTGCTATTCCCACTAATCTTTGAATTGAGAATTAGAGGGGATTGATATAAAATCAACAGCAAATGATTAGGAGACTTTAGATTAGATTAGATTCCCTTCAATATGGAAACAGGCCCTTTGGCCCAACAAGGCCACACTGACCCTCCGAAGAGTAACCCACCCAGACCCATTTCCCTACCCCATATTTACCTCTGACTAATGTGCCTCATACTATGGGGCAATTTAGCATGACCAATTCACCTGCCCTGTGCATCTTTGGATTGTGGGAGGAAACCGAAGCACCTGGAGGAAACCCACTCAGACACGGGGAGAATGTGACACACACACACACACACACACACACACACACACACACACACACACACACACACACACACACTTAATTCTTGGGATGCAGGGTGCTTAATCTACATTGATTGCCTAGTAAGCCCATTGAATTTAAAATTCTGATCCTAGTCTACCAATTGCTCCAAGGTTTTGCTCAATTCTAGTTCTAGAACTCCTATCCAGCCGCCTATTCTCAGTATACCATTTCTCTCCTCAGCCTTTTGTCACTACCCCCACTTAACCCTTTGCCATAATTATTGATGACAGAATCTTCAGCGTCTGAGCTTCACGCTCTGGGACTCTCCACCTAAATCTCATCAATCTCTCCTTTCTCTATTTTTCAGAAGTAAAGGCGCATCTTTTACAGTAAGCTTTAATCTCTGTCTCTGTGATTTGGGGCCCAATTCAATCTATTTCCAAGGTGAAGGACCTTGGGTCAAGTTTTCTTTTGTGTTAAAACTGCCTTCAGAAATGCAGTTATTGTTGCCTAAACATATACGGAGTGAGACTTGACTGAGAGCCCAGACTCCCATAAAAAAATATCTCTCTGACACATTTGAGGAGAAGGGAAAACTCTGCCCAATTGACAGGTTAATGATGTTATTAAAAAGCAATTTTGTAGAAGGTAAAGAGATGGTATAGCTTTTCTTATTGATACTTTAAAGGTCTGATTGATCGACACTTTTTTAGGGGTGTACCAGGTGAAGCTTTTAAAAAGAAAATTATTATTGGATGTTTTTTAAGCAGTTCTGTACATGCCATTATTACTATTGCATTCATTGGTTCAGTATAGAGTGCCAGATATTTTTAATAACCCTATTCACAGATGTTATTATACACATCTGGAGCAGGTGGGCCTTAAACCCTGGATCTCCTAGGTCAAGTACAGGGACACTATCACTATCTCTGCAACACTACAGACCCCTCTGTGCAAAGTATATATGAATGAATAGCAATGGAAGTACCATGAGCAGGCATGGAATATGACTAGGTATGAAGTATTTGTGGGGACAGAATTTTGCTTGAATTGACAGGGAGGTGGCATGGGCAGTAGGTGGGAGTGTGAATGAGTGCTATAGAACTTAATATATAAGCAAGCAACTGGGACAAATGTCCAGAGAAGTAATGCGGGTCTTTTCAACAGCTTGCCTCAGCACTTGGCCATCCTGTGTCCTCCTCCAAACTTCTTCTGGGGTGGCAGGCCCAATTCTGCCCCACACTGGCCCACACAACCGTGGAAACTCAGCCTGACAGTGCACTACCTACTGAGCTAGATCTGATGTTAGAAATGTCCACCTTAGTAGCACTAATCACTAGATAGGCCTGAGATGAAGGAAAGATAAAGAAGGATTGGTGACAGTGACCTACACCAAACAGTCCTTACCTAGTACTTCACACTGGTAAAAATGGCAAATAGCACAAGGTACCAGCAGTGGTCATCCTGTTCTCAGTACTAACTTCTACTATCTTGTATTTTACGATCACCATTTTGGAAATTGCATCTTTCTGTTCCATATTGTTCTTCAATCCCTCCAGATTGTCTGTCTGCTATTTGACCAGTTTTCTTTTCTTCCTCTGTGGGTCCTGCACCCCGCCCCCCCCCCCCCCACCCCCCCTTAACACTATCCTGCAGCTCATGTGCTGTAGAATCCTGTCCTCCCTTGGCCTTTGTCCCTTCAACAATGCTCAGGCTTTTAAAATCTACACCTTACTTCTGCTTCTTCATTTCCTGTTTCATATGTGGCTCCTTGATCTTTCAATTTGAGTTTCTGAATGAATGATAGGGAAGGGCTATGGAGATTATTTCTAAGGCTATTCGCTCAAGCAATGGTCAAAATGCAAAACTACCACTTCAAATGGATGTTTTATTGAAAGAAGTGTAAAACAAGAGTCATTGGCCACAATAAAAAAAAACCTGTCCTGATTATTTTTTATCTTCAATCTCCAGCTTCTACAATACGAAATCGGTTCTGCTTTGCTTCACCATTACGGCACTTGTGTGTTTGGCAGTTACAATATTCAGCTTTCAAACTAAGGTAAGCTGGGTTCATTGGACCATGGGAGGTAAAAACAATGACTGCAGATGCTGGAAACCAGATTCTGGAGTAGAGTGGTGCTGGAAAAGCACAGCTGTTCAGGCAACATCCAAGGAGCAAGAAAATCGATGTTTTGGGCAAAAGCCCTTCATCAGGAATACATAGAGTGCCTGCAGGGTGGAGAGATAAATGAGAGGAGGGTGGGGGTGGGGAGAAAGTAGCATAGAGTACAATAGGTGAGTGGGGGTGGGGATGAAGGTGATAGGTCAGAGAGGAGGGTGGAGTGGATCGGTGGAAAAGAAGATATGCAGGTCGGACAAGTCATGGGGACAGTGCTGAGCTGGAAGTTTGGAACTGGGGTAAGGTGGGGGGAGGGGGAATGAGGAAACTGTTGAAGTCCACATTGATGCCCTGGGGTTGAAGTGTTCCGAGGCGGAAGATGAGGCGTTCTTCCTCCAGGTGTCGGGTGGTGAGGGAGCGGCAGTGAAGGAGGCCCAGGACCTCCATGTCCTTGGCTGAGTGGGAGGGAGAGTTGAAATGTTGGGCCACAGGGCAGTGTGGTTGATTGGTGCAAGTGTCCCAGAGATGTTCCCTAAAGCGCTCTGCTACGAGGCGTCCAGTCTCCCCAGTGTAGAGGAGACCGCATCGGGAGCAACAGATACAATAATGATATTGGTGCATGTGCAGGTAAACTTTGATGGATGTGGAAGACTCCTTTAGGGCCTTGGATGGAGGTGAGGGAGGAGGTGTGGGCACAGGTTTTGCAATTCCTGCGGTGGCAGGGGAAGGTGCCAGAACAGGAGGGTGAGTTGTTGGGGGGGCATGAACCTGACCAGGTAGTCACGGAGGGAACGGTCTTTGAGGAAGGCGGAAAGGGGCTGGGAGGGAAATATATCCCTGGTGGTGGGGTCCGTTTGGAGATGGCAGAAATATTGGTGGATGATTTGGTTTATGCGAAGGTGGTAGGGTGGAAGGTGAGCACCGGGGGGTTCTGTCCTTGTTACGGTTGGAGGGGTGGGGTCTGAGGGCGGAGGTGCGGGATGTGGACGAGATGCATTGGAGGGCATCTTTAACCATGTGGGAAGGGAAATTGCCATCTCTAAAGAATGAGACCATCTGGTGTGTTCTGTGGTGGAACTGGTCCTCCTGGAGCAGATACGGCGGAGGCAGAGGAATTGGGAATATGGGATGGCATTTTTGCAGGAGGTAGGGTGGGAAGAAGTGTAATCCAGGTAGGTCAGTTTCTCCAGTATTCTGAATGTGAATGAGCTAGCAAGATGTTGGCTCTGATACTTACTGAGCTGGAGTTTCCAAACTGGGAGAGGGATAGAGTTCTAGTTGAGTGCTAACTTCATGGCATACATTATTGTTTTTTTTAATGGGTTCCCTGCTGAACTCCCTGTCAAGCAAGGAATACTACAAAAGAGACTGAAGGACAGGAACAAGCAAGATGGTTCTGCTCTATTTAAAGATTGTGCATCGTTACAGTGTGGTTTGGAGAACTGGGCTGAATCACAGGGGGTGTTGGGGTGAGATGGAGAAATAGGCAAAGATGGTGTTGGCAATTGTGGGTGTCCTAAAGTAAGGAGAGACGCATTCAATCATACAAAATGGGAAACAGGTTTGCTTGGGTAGCCAGTAGAAAGCTCCACCTGGACATAAGCAGTGCCGCAAAAATACTTATCTGTCCCATCTAGTCGCAATCTCACATGCACATGCACACACACACATGTGCACACCCCACCACCACCACATTGAATGCAACATGGCAGATTTTCGTTGATGGTCCATTTGGTGAGATCTGTCAACTCCTAGTCTTCTGCACCTCTTCTGGTTTTTTGAAGACCAATCTTTCCATATCTCACCATTAATAAACCATTGCTAAATGTGGAATGGAATTGCATCTTGACACCACATGTACTGTGGCTAATGTAAGCTCAGCTTACATTGTTTCACCTTTTCTGTGTGGGGAAAAGTATAACACAATGTGTCTGCTATAAAATGACACATGTTGCAAATTGTATCTGAGTTTGAGATGCTGGATTACAGACTAGTTGAGAGTGTGAAAGTTTTTGGACTTTTTGTGACACAGGACAGCATGACCCTTCCTGTCTGTGTTGACTCTTTTTGATCTGCTCCTTAAAACTGAACTCTTGACATTGGATATATTACAGACCACACATGATTTCCTTGGCTTTAGGAGATAGTGACTTCATCTATTTATTACCAAAGAGTTTGATAACACTGAATAGATCAATAAACTTCAGCAAAGGTGAACAGCATATTTACAATAACATACAAACATCATTCATTTGAATATAGAAAATAGCAAAGAGCTGTCTAAACGTCCGTGTAGAACTGGAGTTGTACTGTGCTTCCTACCTGTAGCCCCAGCTGGAAGTTCACTGCCAAGCCTTAGAAGGATCTCCTTTTCTCTCTGACCTGACAACTTCAAAGAAACGATAAAGATGCCTGAAATTCCCTGAGATCTACTTTGAAAATTCTTTGACTGAAACAAATGAGATAAGAACTGTATCTCTCAATCAATGTAAAAGCTGCTTGTGTTTAAGCTGAACAGTAAAGTCTCTTCCTGGGCATAATCTTTTGGATGAACTATCAGGTGTAACATCGTCTAAACCCCCAAAAGTAGTAATGAATGTTTACATATCAAAACTATACCAACAGTCACTATCATCTCTGTTCTTCCCTATCAACCAGACTGAGCCATTACTTGAATTGAATCTTGCAGTTAAAATTTTCAGCCTTGTTTTCAAAGCCATTTATGTTCCTGTGTCTACCTGTCCCTGCGACGACCCCCAGTTCCAAGACCGTGCAAGGTCTCTGTATGCCTGCAATTCTTGTTGACAAATGTTAGACCATTTGGCCTGATATCCTCTTACATTATTTGGCATCAAACTGATTGACTGATTGTTTTTCATGAAAGTGTTTACAAATGGAAGTTAGTATTGTTTAATCTTGTAAAGGTTAGAAAAGTGAACCCTATAATAAATAATGTATCCGAGTAAAAAGTGAGGTCTGCAGATGCTGGAGATCAGAGCTGAAAATGTGTTGCTGGTTAAAGCACAGCAGGTCAGGCAGCATCCAAGGAACAGGAAATTCGACGTTTCGGGCCAGAGCCCTTCATCAGGAATGGATGATGAAGGGCTCTGGCCCGAAACGTCGAATTTCCTGTTCCTTGGATGCTGCCTGACCTGCTGTGCTTTAACCAGTAACACATTTTCAGCAGTAAATAATGTATTACCCAAAATACTTCACTTTTGCTACAATGGGATTGTACACCTCATTCCTCAGGTGCTGAACTTTGTCATTATGGAAGCCAGGCATATCCATACAGGGGAAATGGAAATTGGAGAGAATAATAGAATCCCTACAGTGAGGAAGCAGGGCATTAAACCGATCCTCCAAAGTACATCCCATCCAGACCCACACCCCCTACTCTATTCTTGTAACCCTGCATTTCCCATGGCTAATCCACCCAGCCTGCACATCCCTGGACACTATGGCCATGCTAAATACCCATCTACCTAACCTCTTTGGACTGTGGGAGGCACACAGATAGTCACTCGAAGCTGCAATTGAATCCAGGTTGCTGGCGTTGTGAGGCAACAGTGCTGACCACTGAGTCACCATTCCACGTTTGCTTTTCCATTCCAGGGTGCCACTCAGTGTTTACTGAGTGAACAGCAGAGGCTTGAGACTAATTTAGATATTGCCCAGAAATGTTGCATGGTGGACAAATATTACATAGTGGGGGTGGAAGAGAAATAAACTTTTTTATGTTGCTTCTTCAAGTTAATTTTACTTTGCTCTGAATCTAACCACAGATCTGATGACCAACTTTTCTCTTTTCTTTCAGTTTGACTTTACTTCGTGCCATGGGGTTCTGTTTGTGCTGCTGATAGTCCTTTGCATCAGTGGCTTGGTCCTGGCGATTGTGTTACCATTTCAGTATGTACGTAAACTTCTCCACCATTTCCATCCATTCTTTCAAACACACCTTTTAACTGAGGGCCCATGACGTAATCCACAATCAACTCTGTGTAAGCCTCACAGAAATTAGATATTTCAAAACAGAGTGGATCTGACATCGCAGTTGTCCTCTATTACAGACCTGAGAGTTGAGCTAATGTGCAAAGGTTAGGAATTGCTGTTGGAAGGGGTTAGGGTTTCAGAAATATGGGTATTATTAATTTCTATTGCGTGAGATCTGAGCTTTCAACTTTGTAGGTGCCACTACAACACTCATTTGCCAATGGCAAAAAAAAATTATTAACAACACGGAAATGATTGAGATGATTTGACTATATGGACCAATAGCTGCCACTATTATTGAAAGTGTTGGCCAATGGATGCCACTATTATTGACAATATGGGCCAGTAGGTGTTACCATTGTTGATAATGTGGGGAAAAGACAGTAACCACTGTCACTGCCACAAAATGCACCTATTTTAGAAAGCAAGAGGTCATGGTTGATACTGTCCTTGTCTTGTGTTTCAGGTTCCTTGGCTTCATGCAGTGTATGCAGTGCTTGGCGCAATCATTTTTACAATGGTGAGTGGTTCATGGAGCATTTTTAGTTTGCAATTAAGATTTTGGATGCAAGCCCATTCTCGCTCACTGACTGTCCTACCACTCTTCTGTCACTGCAAAATTCCCATTTGGTGCTGTTTCCATTGGGAAATTTGACATGTTTCCCAAGGTTTAAGAAAAGTGGGTCTCCCTTACTGCTGCTACAAGGTAAGTTTAGTGTTTTCACCTTCCAGTGCAGCTGATGACCACAGACTGGCCTGTGTGTGTTGCTGGCTGCAGTTTTAAAAACATTATCCTGGGCATCTTCTCCAAGAGTACACCATCAGTTTTAAGGTCAGGTAGATGACTGACTGGAAGTGCTGGACTGACCTGTTAAGTGTCAGCTGTGGTTCAGTGGATAGCATTCTTGCCTCTGAGTTGGAAGGTTGTGAGTTCACAATCTATTCTAAAGATTGGTGCCCAAAATGGAGGCTGATGCTACCAGTGCAGTACTGACTGTGCTCTCTTTTGGATATGACATTAAAGCCCCTCTGAGTAAAATATCTCCTGACACTCCTCCAATGAAAGCAGGCAAATATTTATGCATCAAGATGACCCAATTGTCATCAATTGTTGTTTGTGGGATCTTGCTGTGCGCAAATTGGCAGCTGCATTTCCTCCATTAGAGCAGTGACTATACACATTCCAAAATTATGTCATTGGCCATAAAGTGCTTTGAGACAGCCTATAGTTGTGAACGCAAATCATCCATTTTCTTCAATATAATCTGCATGCAAACCTGTAATAATTTTAACTCCATGGAGAAAACCCATTCAAATACCACGTGCATTGTGCTTATTCTTCTCCAGTTCCTGGCCTTTGACACACAGCTGCTAATAGGGAATCGCCGGTACGCAATCAGCCCTGAGGAGTACATCTTCGGGGCACTGAATATCTACCTGGACATCATTTACATCTTCACCTTCATGCTGCAGATTTTTGGCTCCAACAGAGAATAAGTCAGTCAGAATGAATGGTCTCTGTTCAACATAGACCACCAGCCACAAGAATATCAGCCACAGGAGCACCTAAAGTTACAGCAAGTAGAGTTGCTGAGAGAATCCATTCACTCCATCTTGTCCAGTAACTCATTGGTATTAGAATTCTTTTGTGTTAACATACTGTCAATCTAGTGTAAGGTGGAACTGCACAAGCTTATAAGTAGAAGCATAACCACAATACATATACTTGCACATTTTGAGCTTTCTCTGTGCATACTTCCTCCACTTGAATTATGAGCTTCCTTGTATTAAAGTCAGTTACCAGTGATCTAAGCTTAGCTTCCTGTCCTTTTGTCAAATTTGTATCAATTTTTGACAGACATATAGTGCTATATGGGAAGCCAGTAGCTCAGTTGGCTAGGCTCCCGGGCATGTAGATTAGCAACAGCATGGTGTTTGATTTCCCCTTTTGAGTTGAAGTAGATTCTGGCCTGCTTCCTTGCCCTACCCATGGTGGAAAATCACAGCACTTTGCTGTAGTTCAGCAAATAATCAGTAAAGGCCAGGCAGAAAGTTGAAGAAGAAACAATATCTATAAATGTCTTGCAAAGGATTTTCAAATATTCATTGGCTACCCATTTTGAGAATTCTCTTGAGACTGAGGCTGCTTTGTAACTAGCCTTTGAAATGTGCGTGGAATCTGGGGATATGTTCTCCACAACTTGGGTTAAGTTGCTCTTAATCTTATTTTTGCACACTTTTTTAAGCATCAGTATTAGTGGCTCTCTGGGCAGCACTCTTGTTCCTGATTCAGGAGGTTGTAGGTTCAAGACCAAGATTTGATTCCAAAGTCTAGGATGATACTCCTGGATCTGGATTGAGGTAATACTGGCTGTCTTAGCCAGTTTTTTTTTGGTTGAGACTGGAAAACCGAGACCAAAGACATGGTACTGTTCCAAAGGTGAACTCTCAAACACAATTTTAATAGTGAATTGTCAGATCATTTATTTAATTTCCTCTGTGTGGAAGCTTGCTATGCGCAAATTAGCTGCATTTGCCGATGTGACTTGAAAAGTAAAGGTTTTAAGCATGGGGGGGGCATGTAAAATGTACAATATAAACGCAAATTTTTTCTTTCCCTCTGTACTGTAACCTATAAAATTCAGTTTAAAAAGTTTTGAGCTGCGTATTCTAAACCTGGACTAAGATTAAAGATAAAGAATTTAGTAAAATAAATGGAAAAGTAGCATAGTGGTTATACTACTGGATCAGTAATTTAGACTTAGTCTAAAGGTCTTGAGAAATAAGTTCAAACCTCACAGTGATAGTTTGGGAATATAAATTCAGATGAATAATAGGAAATTTTTAAAAATACTTCTATCAAGAATAGTGAACACAAAACAATTGGGTTTGGTAAAACACACCTGATTCACTAATGTCTTTTAGGGAAGGAAATCTGCTATCCTTACCCAGTCTAGCCAATATGTGATTCCAAGCTTACAGCAATGTGGTTGGCTCTTAATTGCCCCCTGCAATGGCCAAGCAAGTCACTGAGTCATATTCAAGAAGTTTACTCACTATCCACTTGAAAAAGGGCAATTGGGGTTGGGCAATAAATGTAATGCCAGTGATGCCCACAGACCCAAAATTATATTCAAAAAATTTTTAAAATCCAGTTTGAGGAATGATGCCATGATTCATAGGTTCCAGTGCCCCTTGGACCACTTGCTGAGTCCCATAATTGGGGCAGTCAATCTGGTCCAATCAGGGAGCCCTGGCTGACAGATATAAACAAGAGTTAAAAGATTCTATTTACTCTGAGAGCTGGCTCTGAGGAAGCCAGACCCGTGTCAAGTAAAGGGCGACTAAGTGACGGAATACCAGCTCTGGAGTTATTTCAGTGGTGGCTAGAGGGAAAAAAAACACTCATGAAGAAAATCACTCGGAACAGTTGTCTTTGAGATGGATTAAGCATTTCTGACATCAAGTTGGTATTTAGGAAGCTTGACTCATTTGATCCTGCCGATGAAGACTGGACCCAATATTGGAAAGAACGCATTTTTTTTCTGGACAAATAATACTGGGATACATGAAAAGCATGAGTAATTCTCCTGACAGTTTGTGGGCCCACAACTTTTTCAATTATTAGGAGCCTAACATTTCTTAAGGCACAAGAGATAAAACCTTTCAAAAGTTGATGTATTTAGTTAAGGAATATTATGATCCCAAGCCACCTCTAATTTTGAGACGTTATCAATTTTACTTGGCAGTTCAAGAAACAGGGGAATCTCTGGATTTTTGATAAGGTTAAGATACCTGGCAGAGACATGTGACTTTGGTTTCAACCTTCAGGAGATGCTGAGAGCCCATTTGGAATGTGGGATTAATTATGTAACCATGCTAAAGCACCTACTAGCTGAAGCCCATCTGGACTTCAAACAGGCACTATAACTGGCTTTGTCATTTGAAACTTTGGGTGGCACGGTGGCACAGCAGTTAGCACGGCTGCCTCACAGCGCCAGTTCAATTCCCACCTCTGGCAACAAGCTGGGTTCAATTCCCACCTCTGGCAACTGTCTGTGTGGAGTTTGCACATTCTCCCTGTGTCTGCGTGGGTTTCCTCCGGGTGCTCCAGTTTCCTCCCATAGTCCAAAGATGTGCAGTTTAGGTGAATTGACCATGCTAAAATTGTCTGTAGTGTTAGGTGTAGGGGAATGGGTCTAGGTGGGTTGCACTTCAGAGGATTGGTGTGGACTTGTTGGGCTGAAGGGCCTGTTTCCACACTGTAACTAACTAATCTAATCTAAAAATGCGGCAAATGGAGCACGAGTTACAGGGTATTCTGATGAAGGTGGACACTGACACCAGGTCAACTGAGCTTGGGGAATACCATTTGAGTGAAGGCAATTGCACAGCCTCACTGAGGATAGATCCTGAACAGAGGATCTCGAGGTCAGCCCACAGCAAAACCCCAAAACAAAGCCAAGCCTCGGCCAAACGGTTAAAATTATCTCCAGGATCCTCGCCAGCAAGTCATTGTATTTACTGCTGGTATGCAGATACATGACAACTAAAGAGTCCTACCAGATCTAAATGGAGTAAAAGAACACATAGGCCAGAATCCAGGAGAGTGTACACCCTGGAAAGTTCACCAGGGCCCTAGGTTGATGGGGTGAAACTGTTTCATGGTGATTGGTTCAACATTTTTCAATTAGAAAATGGCTGCCTGAGTGAAGTCCTAATTAAATACCTGGAAGATTTTCAGGAAGGTCTAGGGATTGTTAAAGGAGCCAAGGCTACCTTGCATGTTGACCAGACACAGTTCCACGATTCTCTAAGGCCCACCCAATGCCATTTGCCTTATGGGCGAAAACAGAGGCAGAAATCAAGGAGACTGGAAAGGGAAGGAATCATCAAACCAGTCCAGTTTGTGGAATGGGCAGCACTGGGCGTACTGATTGTGAAGCCCGATGGGTTGGCTCACCTTTGTGAGGATTTTATACAAACAGTAAACCATTTATCACAACTGGATAAATATCAAATCTCTCACATAGAGGGTTTGTACACAAAGCTGGCCGGGGGGAGGGTGTCCTTCACAGAGCTGGACATGAGCCATGTGTACCTACAATTGCAGTGAGATGAGGATTCCCAGAGGTATGCTACAACTAAATACCCGTAAGGGTTTGTGCCAGTATACCAGACTGCCATCATTGAGTAACATCAGCCTGTGCAATTTTTCAGCGGACGATGGAGAGCATTTTACAAGGTCTACCTCAGGTTGCCATTTATCTAGATGACGTGCAAATAACAGGGAAGACCAATAAGGAGCACTTAGAGAACTTGGACATAGTCTTCAGATGTGTCTCCCAGGTGGGCGCACACCTAAGAAGGGAAACTTGAATGTTCCGGACACACCAAGTGACCTACTGATTGTGAAGCCAAATGGGTCAGTTCACCTTTGTGGGTAGTTTTAAAAAAACGGTAAACTGCATAGATGACTTGTACATAAAACTGGCGGCGGGGGGGGGGTCTGTCCTTCACGAAGCTGAACATGAGCCATGTGTACCTGCAATTGCAGTTAGATTCCCAAAGCACCTGTAAGGGTTTGTAGCAATATAAGAGATTGCCACTTGTGGTATCATCAGCCTGTGCCATTTTTCAGCAGATGATGGAGAGCACTTTACAAGGTGTACCCTATGTCATTGTTTATCTGGATGGTGTAACAGAAAACAAAGAGCACTTGGAGAACTTAGACATAATCCTTAGATGTTTCTCCCAGGTGGATGTTTGCCTTAGAAGTGGAAAATGCATGTTCCAGGCACCCCAAATGACCTTCTTGGGCTCAAGAGTCAACAAGACTAGGTTACACCCATTGGAAGATAAAGTGCCCCGGCTCCCATGTCTGTACCAGAGCTTAAGTCTTTCCTTGGGCTGATGAATTATTACAGAAAGTTCATATGTAACATTCCCTCCACCCTGGAACCCTTACATCTGCTATTGAGACAGTTCAGCCTTGGAAATGGTCTCGTAGCCAAGATGTAGCCTTCAGGGAAGTGCAAAAGCAGCTGTCATTCTTTAAGGTGTTAGCATACTGTGACATGTGATGCCTCCCCATACGGTATCAGGATAGTGTTGGCTCACAGATGACCCACTGGAGAAGAACGCCCAATACTGTATGCTTCCTGGACTTTGGCTGATGTAGAACTCAAATACAACCAAATAGAAAAGGAAGATTTGATGTTCATCTTTGATGTGAGCAAGTTCTATCAGTACCCTTACAGATATAAATTTGTAACAGTAACAGACCACAAACCCGCGAGGGTGACTCAAAGAGGACAAGGCCGTGCTGCCCATAGCTTCAGGCTGAATTCAGCAGTAGACTCTCATTCTCTGTGCATACAATTACACGTTAGAACACCCTCCGGGAGGACAAGTGGCAAATGGGAAAGCATTGAGCGGCCTCCCATTGGCAGATACTCCACTGGTGTCACTGCCACTGTAAGATTCCATTCTGGTTTTAAACTTTCTGGGCACCCTTCTTGTCACCACTGACAATATCAGACTGTGGACACAAAAAGAGCCAGTCCTGGCAAAACTAAAACAGCTGGTGCTGATGGGGAAAACAGAAGGGCCACAACAACCAGAACTGAAGCTTTTCTGGACCCAGAGAGACCAAATCACCATAGAGGACAGCGTATTATTATGGGGAACAAGAGTGATTGTCCTGAGTAAAGCTCACTGCCAGATACTGGCTGAACCCAACCTCTTGCCAACATTTTCAGTTTGGACACTCCTGGATGGCTCTGGTGGTGATGTCTGGTGGCTAGGATTGGATGCAGACATAGCTGCATTGGTGGGGCAATACCCAAAGTGCAGATCCCCCACATTTGTAGGAATGGCTAGGTAACCCCTGCACTCGATTACACATTGACCATGCTGGTCCTTTCTTGGATTCATTGCTCTTAGTCAGTGGTTGGACGTACTTAGAATTCATTCGCCAAACAGGGATAACAATAAAAATCTGCAAGTATCTTTTGCAATATACAGACTCCCGGAAATACTGGTCACAGAAAACAGAAAATTTACCAGCAGAGGATTGGAGTATTTCCTGAAGTCAATTGGTATTTGACAGCTCCATACCATCCATTCACAATTTATTACAATGATTTGAGAGTTGGGAACCACATGTAGTGTGTCAAAGTTTGCAGATGAGACTAAAATAAGTGGCAGAGCAAAGTATGCAGAGGACTGGGAAACTTTGCAGAGGAACGGTGATACTTTGAGTGAATGGGCAAAGGTCTGGCAGATGGAATGCAATGTTAATAAATGTAAAATCATCCATTTTGGGAGGAATAACAGTAAAAAGGATTTTTACTTGAATGGTAAAAAGTTACAGCATGCTACTACGCAGAGGGACCTGGGTGTCCTTGTACATGAATCAGAGAGTTGGTCTGCAGGTACAACAAGGAATTAGGAAGGCAAATGGAATTTTGTCCTTCATCACGACAGGGATTGTTTTTAAAAACAGAGGGAGGTTATGTTGTAGCTGGATAGCGTGCTGGTGAGTCCACACCTGGAGTAGTGTGTGCAGTTCTGGTCTACTTACTTGAGAAAGGATGTCCTGGCACTGGAGGGGGTGCAGTGGAGGTTCACTAGGTCGATTCCGGAGTTGAGGGGGTTGGCTCATGAGGAGGGACTGAGTAGATTGAGATTATATTAATTGAAATTCAGAAGAATGAGGGGTGTATCTTATGGAAACATATACAATTATGAAGGGAATAGATAAGATATTCACCTGTCAGATTTCACCTGGCAAGTGAAACTAGGACAAGATAAGGGGGAGCAGATTTCAGACTGAATTGAGAAGGAACTCCTTCACCTAGAGGGTTGTTAATCTATGGAATTCCTTGCCCAGTGAAGTAGTTGATGCTACTTCAGTAAACATTTTTAAAGCTAAGATAGATGTTTTATTTTGAATAATAAAGGAATTAATGGATATGGTGAGAGTGCGGGTAAGTGGATCTGAGTCCACACACAGATCAGCCATGATCTTACTGAATGGCAGAGCAGGCTCGAAGGGCCAGGCAGCCTTAAAGAAACCGCCTACAGTTTCACTTGATACCAAACTGTCCCAGTTCCTATTTGATTATCGGACCATCCCCCATGCAGTTACAAGGATACCTCCAGCAGAGTTGCTAATGGGGAGAAGACTCCACACCAGATTAAGTCTGATCTTCCTGGACCTTGTGGGGGGGAGGAGGTGAGGGTGAAACAGCATCAGGAATGCCAATGCCAGACATAAGACTCTGCTAAGTGAGAGAGACAGTTTACTTCATGGGACAAACTCTAGTGGCAAAACCATGGAAATAGTCTGACTGCGTAAGGGGCATGGCCGACATGAGGTAAGGCCCCGTGACATACAAAGTAAGTAAGGCAATCCTGAACAAGCATGTGGACTGCCTAAAAGCTGCAAATTTGCAAACAGGACAGGGGCAAAACATACCCAGCCCCTCAGAACACCTGGAAAACTGTTGAAAACCATGGGTTCTCCTCCTCTGCGCAGCGCCAAAGAAACCTCGGAATCTGAAATGGACACAGTGATGGCACAGCATCGATGCCTTTACTACCTGAAGAACAGGATGAATTTCTTCCGAGATGCTCTGAGCACAAGAGGCAGGCTCTGGTCTGCTACATGCTGCCTATATCCAAGACTGAGTCAGAAGAATCAGACCCAGTGTAAAACGTTTCAGGAGAGGCTACAAGACAAAGAGCAGGCCTACATCCCTGGACTTGGAGGGGGATGTTGTGATTGTAACGAGGTGGACCTCCTAGAATGAGTTACGTGATTGGACCAGATCAACAGCCTCAATCAGGATGCCCTGGCTGACAGATATAAACAGGAGGGTTAGAGCTTCTGTTCATTCTGAGAGCTGGCTCTGAGGGAGCTGGATCAGTTTGAAGGACTCTCCACGTGTAAATAAAGGGTCACGTGTGGAATTATTTCAGGATTTGTCTTGATAATGGAGACTAGCACATAATTTCAAGTTATACAACGATCCTTGACCCAAGAATCAAAATGTGTATGGAAAGGAAACATATACATTTCAGAGACTGAGGGACAGGATTTGATTAGATGCTATTAAGTCTGCCACAAACAATGCTGGATAGAACATTACAACTAAACACATCCTTAACCCCTAAAGCCATGTACAAACCCAGGGTTAATAAAGGAAACAAATACTCTGGAAAATTTTTCTTTGACATCCTTGTACAATAGGACTCAGTCAATGAGATCATATGGACCAAGTGCTATTAAGTTTTATAAAATAAATAACAAAATAATTTTGTTTTATTCTCCAAAAAGGGAGATAATATCTAGATCATATCGGAAGTTTTGCAATGACATCTTGCACAAATCATCATCTTCTGAGAAATTTGGCAACAAATAGAGTGGAAAACAATGGGACCATCACAGTCATTTGGTCCTCCAATATTTCTTATTTAAAGGCCCTTTGGCTCAGAAATTTATACTTTGAAAAGAAAACTATTTCCACCTATAAATCTGCATTGCTGTTTTAACTTTGCTTTTATTATACCTTTACTTTTGGTTCCTGCATTTTTCCAAATGACGAAGGATGGTCACGGTTGATTTAGTACATTTTAGGCTCTCTAGCCTTCAACCCCATCCCACTATCCCCCAACATTAATTCCTCCATGCCAATGCATACCTTTCCCAGCTCACCACACAGTCCCTCATACCCCTATGTCAATTCAACACAAACCCATCCACATTCTATCATAGGCAGACTTCAGGAGCCATGTGGAGATGGAAAAATACTGTACTCTTAAAAAAAAATCTAATCCAGATCCTGCAATACATACTTGATTGTGAGAATAAACACTCATTTTGAAAGCATCAAACTTTTTAAATTTACTTCTGATTAATCTCTTATAAAAGCAAATAAATATGTGTTCATATCCCTAGCCTCTTTTAAGCAGTCAATCAAATGGTGAGTTCAAAACCCAATGCTGATATAATTGTAGCTTTCAAACATAGTCAAATCTTCATAATGAATAGCTGCTGTAGAAATGTCAACAAAGACCTCTATTGAAAGGATACTGTGATGCAGCGGTAATATCCCTGCAAAAGGGATAACCAAATAACCAAAGGATTTTGGTTGAAGTCCCACCCACCACAAAGGCAGCTCATGATCTGTCCGAACAGTTTGCTTTTAACAAAAAAGCTTTCTTATAATGCTAGCTGGCTTGTTAATCAGAGCATTCCACAAGAGGTTTCACAAACAACTTAAGGCAGTTATCTTTTACAGTTTAAGGACATTTGAAAACAACTTCAGATCATGACAGTTAAACAGACCTCAGCCCTTTACAAGCTTTTGTGTTTACTCAATACGTTTGTGACTCCCACAATGCCGGTTAACACCCTTGTAACAGACGAAAAAGGGTATGTTTTAATTCAGCATTAAGTTGAAATGGCCCTTGGAGTTTTGGCTTCCCTCCAGTGTGAATCTCACTACTCCTCTTTTCCCTACCAGCAACAATAAGGGGAGCATATGTGTGTCCAGCCACCCATCCCCCATCTTTAAAATTCCACAGAGCGTTCCCAACTCCATGAAAATCTAGTTTTGTGTTTGGTCACTATTCTTTAGAAGGATATGATGGTCCTTAAATTGGATGCAGAGAGGATTTATCATATTGATTCCAGAGATGATGAATACTAACTGTGAGTAGATTGGTGAAGCTGGGATTGTGATTGCAAAAAAGGAGGGGAGATATAATAGCAGTGAACAAGAATATGACAGGCTTAGATAAGGCAGGCAAAGAAAAGCTGTTCCCATTAACTGATTGTGCAAGGACTAGGGAACATAGATTTAAGGTTTTAGGCAAGTGATGCAGAGGGGATGTGCAAAAGAACTTTCTTTCGTACAACAAGTGGCAATGACCTGGAGCCCACTGCCTATCATGGTGGTGCAAGTGAAGATGATGGATAATTTGAAAAGTAAATTAGGGCAAGAATGATGAAGATCCGGATGGGAATTTTATCTGTCTTAGTTTAGGGCCATCTCTTACATGATTAAACAATGCTCAAATAGCTGTGAAACCAAATTAGAGATGTGAAGTAATCAATCTCTTAAAAAAGATTAGATTGCGACACTGCTAAAAGAATTAAGAATCTACAGATGACCATGAAATCATTGTTGATTGTTGGGAATACTATCTGGTTCACTGTTGTCCTTTAGGAAAGGAAATCTGCCATCCTCACCTGGTCTGGCCTACATGTGACTCCAGGCCAACAGCAATGTGGTTCACTCTTAACTGCCCTCTGAAATGTCCGAGCAAGACACTCAGTTCAAGGGTGGCTAGGGGTGGGCGATAAATGCTGGCCAACCAGCAACACCCATCCCACAAGTGGATAACAAAAATGCCTTGAGGTCTGCGGCAGTTGCAACATTTGCATTCCTGTATGTGGAGGATGAGGTAAAGCAGTCTAACTTGTATGTTTCAATTCTCTAATCGGCACCAGAGTGAATTGCATTTGTTAAAGTTTGCTAGGATGACTGCAGTTAACCCCTTGATTATTTAACAAGTGCTCAGTCATTTTTACATTTGTTTTCTTTCTGAACAGTTCAGTTTGCTGAATATTCTTGACTTAGGATTTAGGTTGGCTAGCTGTGATACTAATTGGCCTATTACGCTGCAGATGGCACTGCTGCCTCACAGCACCAAGAACCTGGGTTCGATTCCAGCCTTGAATGACTGTCTGTGTGGAGTTTGCATGTTCTCCCTCTGTCTTTGTGGGTTTCCTCTGGGTGCTCCAGTTTCTTCCCACAGTCCAAAAATGTGCAGGTTAGATGGATTGGCCATGGGAAATATGGAATTATGGGATATGGTGGGGGTTGGGTTTCGGTGGGATGCTCTTTGGAGGGTTGGTGTGGACTCGTTGGGCCAAATGGATTCCTTCTGCACTGCATGAGTTCTATGATTATTAGAACAAAACAACCCTTTGGCCCACCGTGTCTGTGGAAACCATGTGATGCCTTGCACATCTACTTTAAACTTTCCCCCTCTCACCTTAAACCTATGACCCCTAGTCTTTGACGTTTACAGCCCAGGAAAAAGACTCCAACTATCCACCCTATCCATGCCTCTCATAATTTTATATACTGCTATCAGGTCACCCCTTAGCCTCCACAATCAAATTTGTCCAACTTCTCCTTATAGCGAATACACTCCAATCCAGGCAACTTCCTGGTAAACCTAACTTACACCCTCTCCACATTCTTCCTATAGTGTGAGGACCAGAACTGCACGCAATACTCCAAATGTGACCTAACTAAAGTTTTATACAACTGCAACATGATTTACCACATGTTATACTCAATCCCCTGACTGATGAAGGCATGCATGCCGTAAGCCTTCTTTACCACCTTATCCATTTTGTTACTGCTTTCAGGGAGCTATGAACCAGCAGCTTCAGATCCTTCTGTTTATCAGTGCTCCTAGGGATCCTGTCATTTTATTGTGTACAGGTCGTTCTGCTATAACCCATGTTTCGTCAATGCAAATTTGCTGTAAAGTGATTGATGAATAGGGGAAGCTGTTTCTAAAGCGTGAACTTTTAAAACGTATGTTGGCTATAATGCAATTTCATCGCCAACACTTTAAGTGTTATTTGTAATGTGCGATTCTTATATAGCACAGGGTTGCACAGGAATGCAACTATTGTGCTATAGAAGAAATGACTGCATTTTCCTCTTGGATTTGACCTCATTGTAGTCGTGACGAGATGTGCAATATAACGTACTCTGAAAGTGGGAACCTTGGAGACTGACATCACCACGAATTTCTCAGCTCATTTAGCTAAGTGAATGCAAGTTCTGGGTGAACTATGAGGAGGATTTGCAACTCTATACGATAATTTTATAGCTTTACGTAATGAAATGTCCTAAGGTGCTTCACAGGAACATATTGAAGCAATGTTTCATCCACTGGCCACAAAAACAGACATTATGACAGATGACCAAACGTCGGTCAAAGAGGTCAGTTTTAAGGAGCATTTAAGGAGGAGAATGAGAATAAGATGTGGAAGGAGAGAACTCCTGAATTTGGGATTCCAGGCAACTGAGGTCACAGCTGCCAATAGTGGAGGGATTAAAATCAGAGATACTGAGGGGGCCAGAATTAGGGGAGTGCAGATCTCTCAGAGAGTTATGGGCCTGAAGGGCATGACAGAGATTGGGGGCCAAGGAGGGATTTAAAAATACAGAACATGAAATTTAATGACAAGAGCCAATGTAGGAGCCATTGTGTAGGCCTGTGAGCACATAGGTGATAAGGGAACAGAACCTGGTGCGAGTTAAACTGTGAACAACAGAATTTTGGATGACCTCAAGCTTATAGAAGCTAAAATAAGATAAACAAGCTAAGATTGTGTTGGGGTAGTGGCAGAAAGAGAAAACAAAGAGTGTTTTTTATTAGATAACACTTTCAAAGAGCTAGCAAACTGTTGAAGGATTGAATTACCTCTCTCTCTCCTATTTGATTCACCGCCTTTGTGATTTTGTGCATCGATTTCCACCTATTAGGCCATTGCAATACTCGCTGTTTCAAATCAGTGTGATACCAAATACCTTAGCATTCTGTTCTTCATCAGCATTGCCTCGCACAGTGTAGTTAAAAGAATTCCCCTTACTTTACAGTTTGGAGTGGGATTTTTCAACTCATGCCTACTGCAAAAGCCTGAACCACACTCCTTAAAATGTTAATGGACTGATTTTTCTTCTGGCTTGTCTGTCATTGCCTGATATCCTACAAGCTGAAGAACTTCTTACTTTCAATGAAACCATGTCCCTTTTGTACACATTATCTGCCACAGCCATGCCCAAAAGCAGTGGAAAAATGAAATCTTTGGCATAATTGTAAAGCTAAGGGTGGTAGTCTATGGGTGTCATTCTGCTTTTTTGTTGCATTGAAAACTTAACTTAATTGTGAATCATTATTTTATGCTAAGTATTGTATAGTCTGAAATATTAGCATGATTCAAACAATTACTATCATGAAAAGAGGAAGGGTGAGAGAGAGGGAGTAAGAGAAGAGCCTCCATAATTCAGAGGAGTAATTCAGTAATGATCTGGGACCTTATTGTATTTTTCTATTGCCAGATTGTGTAATATAACTTAGGGTAAACAAATGGTTTGAGTTTCTTTGATACTGGTATTATTTTCTTGGATTGAGTGTATTCAAAGATCCTGATGTGTATTCCTGAAGAAGGGCTTTTGCCCGAAACATCGATTTTACTGCTCCTCGGATGCTGCCTGAACTGCTGTGCTCTTCCAGAATCCAGAATCTGGTTTCCAGCATCTGCAGTCATTGTTTTTACCCTGTATTCAAAGATCTGTATGGTTGGGCACCTTATTGAGACAGGAAATTGCTGTGCATTAATTTAAATTGATTTACATTGCAGCATTCATAGTTGAACAAAAGAAACATGGTCCCTTTTTAAGAGGTTTTAGTGACATTGACCCAATAGCTTGAATACAGTCTTAAAACAGCATTACTTTACTTAGAGTGGGTCACCAACCCTCTGTTACTTGTTTGCAAGTGCACAACACAACGATGTAACGAACAACGAATGACCTGTGTCCTTGAAGTTGATGTAATGGAAATTGGACATTGCACTCCTATCCTTTCAAAATCTTTTTCTGACTGAATAATCAAAATGAAAGGACTACATGAAGAACCAAGGCTTACACCAGCAAGGTTGGGAAAAAAAAGTTTAGGTTGATTTAAGATTTAGATGACACCAAATTTGGGTTTTGAAAGCTTACTGATAGTAGGAGGAGAGGATTGTCTGGCAAAGTAAAGAGTTTCACATTTCTGAGCTCCAAACAATAAGTGTAAAGTAATAGAATCTGCTGTCAAGATATGTGTTAAAATGACTTATTTCTTTAAGTATCATTAGGATTATGTCTGTTGGAATGAATAATGAATGCCCTGGCTAAGTCTTGGAGTTTTGTGTCTGTTTTCAATTTGCAGCAAAATCTCAAGTAAAACAATTGGAGATCTTCCCCAATTTACTCAGAAACTTCAATTTTGAGATTTATTAAAGCAGCGATGCTTTATGCTAATTGTCTCTTGACCTGTAATTGTCTGTTCTGATATGTCTGTCACACACATATTATATCGGGAGTATTGCAAATGCTGGGGAGGATAGTGATGGCATCAAGAGGACTTGGGCTGATGGAATAGCAGACACATGACTGTAGAGAAGCATTAAGTGATAATATTTGGTAGGAGAAATGAAGAGAGGCCGTAGAAAATAAGGCTGTGGTTGCTGCCAGCCACGTGCACGTGTGGCAAAATCTTTCAAAGATATTTAAATAGAGTGATTTAAAAACCTGACAAACACCTGAATACTAAGACAAAATGGAAATGTACATAGATGAATAGAAAAAGAACAGTTAAAGAAAGTAGGATTATACAAAACTTCTAACAATCTGTTTCATACTGTGCATGCACATAAAATATTGGAAGTGAGCATTGAAATACTATCATTGGTGTCAGTAGAGATATCAACAAAATAAATGGCACAATTCTAAAGTAGGTGAAGGAGCCCAAATCATTGAAGGTGCCAGGATAGATTGAAAAAATGGTTAATAAAGCATATGGGATTCTAGGCTTTGTAAATAGAGGCGTGGAGTACAAAGGCAAGAGAGCTATGGTGAACCGTTTTCTACAAACATTGGTTTGGCCTCAGTTAGAGTATTATGTCCAATTCAGGACCCGACAATTTAGGAAAGATGTGACTTCAAGAGGGTACAAAACAGCTTAACAAGAATGGCACCAGGGATGAGAGAATTTAGTCATGTGCCTGGATTAGAGCAGCTAGGGTTGATATCATGGAGAAAAGAACATTGAGAGGTGATTTGACAGACTTTTCAAAATCATAAGAGTGAACAGGGAGAAACTGTTTTAAAAGGTTCAAAGGTCTAAAGGATGTGGGTTCAAGTTCCTTTCTCAAGATTTGAACATGCAATTCAACACTGACAGTCCAGTGACATTCTGAAGGAATGCTGCATTGCCTGAGGTACCACCTTTTGAACGAGATTTGAAATAGGCTTTGTCTATCCTCTCAGGTGAGCATTAAAAAAATTTAGTGGCACTATTCTGAAGCAGAGCAGGGCAGTTATGTGCAGTGACTTGGCCAATATTTATTCCTCAATCAACACTGCAAAAGCATTACCTGGTTATTATCAAATTGCTGTGTGTGGGAGCTTGCTGTGTGCAAACTGCCATATTTCTTACATTATTAAAATGTCTACACTTCAGAAGCATCTCATTGGCGCTTAAAAACAAGTATTCTTATTCTACATTTTTAACCTAAATCTTTTTGATAATTTGATATATTTTCTATTATGGAAAGTCCTATCCAGAGTATTTATTTTTCATTCTTCCCTTCAGATGCTGATAGACTTGTGCTGTGATACAAGCAGTGTTGTTTTATTTCAGTTTCTCTGCATTTACACTATCTCTTAATAACATAGCTTGACTCGTTATCTTTTCACCTAACGTGGTATCAAATCATTACTTGTGGAAGGTCAATTCTGTGGCCTAATGGACTGTTTTAAATTAAGGAGAGGTATATAGATTATATTTTTCTGTAATAGGTTATATCATCTGCTTAGCTATGTTTTGACTGTGTACTTTATTACTTTGCTTGAATGTTGTGGCTTTTTTGTTGTAAACTTTGTATTTCCATATTGCTAATAAAGAACCAAACAAAACTCATCAGAACTGGTGCATTTATTTAGTGTCGTGATAGTTTCATTATTTTTGGATTGTGAGATGTTAAACAAAGAACAGAAATAGCTAAACTTCGTACTAATCAAAATGAAGCATGTCTCTACGGGAGAATAGAACACTGCTTCAGTTGCAGAATGAAGCTCACTTTCAATGTCAGCTGTGGCTAATTTGGTTGCTGTTGTATTAAAAAAAACTCTGGATTCAGGTTTCCCTCCAGGGCAACAGCATTAAAATCAAGGCTGACACTGGAACAGTGAGGGAGTGCTGCATTGTTGAAGGTGCTGCCTTTTTAATGAGAGTTAACAATCACACAACACCAAGTTATAGTTCAACAGGTTCATTTGAAAGTACTGTACAAGCCTTTAGAGTGCTGTGCCTTTGTCAGGCAACTAGTGGGGCAGGATCATAGAACATAATTTATAGTAAAAAATCAAAGTGTCATACAACTGATGTGATGTATTGAACAAACCTAGAGTGCTGTTAAGTCTTTAATCACTTAGAATGGGTATGCAGGCTTTGATTAATTAATATGTAAATCCCAGAATTTCTTTCAAGTCACATTGCTGAGACAACTTAAAGTTTTATCAGTATAAAAACAAAGGTAACATCTCAGCTCAGACAATGCATTAAAGGTGTGAGGTTAGAGTCTGTCTGTATCCCAATGTTGAGTCAGACTGGTTTTATTTCCAAAGTAGCAGTTTATAAAATACCACATGGACTGTCTGCCTACAGATTGTGTGCTTTTTGAACAAAATGGAATGTATCTGCCCTCTTGGGTGATTTGTAAAAAATCCTAAGGCACTGTTTTGAAGAAGAGCAGGGGAGCTATCCTTGGTGTCTTCATTAATATCTATCCTTCAACTGACATCACAAAAACAGATAATCTGGTCATTTTGCTGTTTGTGGGAAATTACAGACAGAAGCCATTCAGCCAATCGTGTCAGTGCCAGCTCTCCAAATGTGCAAATCACTTTGTGTCGTTCTCCTGCCTTCTCCCCGTAACCTGGAACATTCTTTCTTTTCAGGTAACAGTCTCATTCCCTTTTGAATGCTTTGAATCAAGCTGCCTCTGCACACTCTCAAGCAGTGCATTCCAGTACTAAACCAGTAGCTGCATGAGAAATTGGTTTTTTTTTCCATTTCTTCTTTTGCCAATTATTTCATACCTATGTCCTTTGATTCTCAATCATTTTGTGAGTGGGAACCGTTTCTTCCAATCTTCTCTGTCTAGACTCCTCATGATTTTCAATGCCTCTATTAAATCCCTCTGTTTTCTCAGCTCCAAGGAAAACAGAGCTAACTTATTCAATCTATCTTCAGGACTGAAGTAACTCATTCCTGAGCCATTCTTACGAATCTTCTCTGCACTCTCTCCAATACCTTCACATTTTTCCTGAAGTGTCATTCCCAGAGTTGGACTGAGATCAAATTAATATCCTATACAGGTAACTGCTTGTTCTTGTACATGATGCCATTATTAAAACCTAGGATATTATCTGTTTTTTTTAAATTAACTGCTCTCTCAAACTGTTCTATCACCTTTAATGACTAATGCACATACACACCAAGTCCCTTTGCTCCTGCTTCTCCTTTATAGTTACACCTTTATTTTGTATTGGCTCCATGTTCATCTCATATTTCTGTGGATTAAATCTCATCTGCCACTTGTTTGCCCAATCCACCAGTTTGTCTATGTCCTTTTGAAGTTTTTCACAATCCTTCTTATGGTTTACAATGTTTCAAGGTTTGTATCATCTGCAAACTTTTAAATTGTGCCCTGTATACCAAAGTCTAGGTCAGACTAGGGGGCACATATTTAAGGTGAGAAGAGAGAGATTTAAAAAAGACACGGGGGACACCTTTTTTACACAGAGGGTGTAACATTCACGTGTGGATTGAACTTCCTGAGAAAGTGGTGGGTGTGGGTACAATTACACTTATCAAAATGTATTTTAAACATTGTATGTAAGTTTGCTCACTGAGCTGGAAAGTTCATTTTCAGATGTTTTGTCATCATACTAAGTAACATCTTCAATGAGCCTCTAGTGAAGCACTAGTGTTAGTGACCCACTTTCTATTTATGTGTTTAGGTTTCCTTGGGTTGGTAATGTCATTTTCTGTGGTGATGTCAGTTCCTGTTCTTTTTCTCAGAAGGTGGTAAATGGGGTCCAAGTTGAAATGTTTGTTGATGGAGTTCCAGTTAGAATGCCATGCTTCTAGGAATTCTTGTGTGTGTCTCTATTTGGCTTGCTCTAGGGTGGATGTGTTGTCCCAGTTGAAGTGGTGTCCTTCCTCATCTGTATGTATCCTTACTTACAAGAATTCAGAGAAGAATGGCATTCCAATTGGAACTCTATCAACAAACACATCGACTTGAACTCCATTTACCACCCTCTGAAAAAAAGAACAGGAACTGACATCACCACAGGAAATAACATTACCAACCCATGGAAACCTAAACACATAAATAGAAAGCAGGTCACTATTATCAGTGCTTCATCAGAGGCTCACTGATAATGTTACCTAGTATGGTGACGAAACGTCTTAAACCCTTCAAGTGTCTGTACTACTTCCTCTTTCACCATGGGCTGAGTACCATCTTCTTCATTGATAAAGACAGTTGTAACATACTTGTTTAACACATCAGCCATGCTTTCTGCCTTTATATGTAAATCCTCTTTTTTGTCCCACATTCTCTCTCTCTATCTACCCATCCTCATTTAAGACACTCCGTATGCCTGCTGCTTTGACCAATCTTTTGTTCACCTATCCAAATATATCAATGTGCAGATCAGTGTCAAATTTTGTTCAATAACATTCCTGTGAAGCGGCTCGAGACAATTTTTTTCAATGCAAAAGAGGCTTTATAAATTCAGATTGTTGAAGATTCAATATTAAAGAATCCAATATAATATCCATCCAGTACTCATATTAGTTGACAATGCATAATGTATCCATTGAAGAAACAATTGACGATTTAGGACTTTAATGGAATTTGCTACCTCTGGTGGTGGAAATTGAGCCAATGAATGACTTCAAAAAGAATTTGGATGACTACTTGACAGAAATAAACTTGCAAGGCTACGAGGATGAAATGCTGAATGGGACTGAATATGTTGTTCTATAGTGAACTGATGTGGACTTAATGGGCTAAATGGTTTCCTTCTGTGCCATAATGACTATAATTATTGAAGTTTCAACTCTCCAAATGTTGATGGCTTGATCCCATTGTCATAATTGAGGAAACCTGACTGGAAAGGAATATTGTTTATTGCTGAACACCAAAAACAGAGCCACTACTCATGGTGTACATAGGCTAGTCCCAGCCTAAGGCAGACAGTTCTGCAGACCCAACTCTGGGTCTACTTTATAAGGTATTTTTAATCAACCTGTTTATTTACACTATGACATGCAATTGGAGCAGCAGGACTCAAACTCAGGCCTCCTGGCTTAGAGGTAGAAGTCTGTTTTATAATTACTTAACAAACCTGTTCAGAGATGTTATCATACACCTGCGGAGCAGGAAGGATTTGAACACAGGACTCCTGATCCAGAGGTAGGGACACTACCAATGCACCACAAGAATCCTAAACAAATATCTTCTAATCAACCTGTTCAAAGATATTATTACACACCTCTGGAGCAAGTGGGACTTGAACCCAAGTCTCCTGGCTCAGAGGTCTGCTTAAGAAGTATTTTTAATCAACCTGTTCAGATATCATATTCATTGAATATTCAGTGTTATATTTGCTGAAAATTCAATATTCCACACATTGGCCTTTTTCAAAGCTTTTTGCTGGTGCAAAATGAAACTTATGGGGAAATATTTTCACTACTGCAGAGAAGACTATCTGGATGGTTTATTAAATTGAATGCTTGTAATGTTTTCAAATGCATCTGTTTATGTTTTAAGGTCTGGAATTTCTTTTATTTTAAGATATATTACCATTAGGTGATTGAACTGAAATAAAACCAGCAAGGGGAAAAGTGTTTGATGCAAAGTTTACTGTAAATAAATGAATATAACTTGGTTGATGACTTAAGTGTATTTAATACTGAATGACAAATGATATAGGTAGATACTTGGTGCTTAAATTGTTTCTTGATGTTTTTAACCAACCTTTTCAGAAATACCTCTGGAGTAAGTGAGACTGGAACCCGGGTCTTCTGATCTAGAGGTAGGGGCACTGCCACCATATCACAACAGCTCATTTGAATTGGTTCTGATATTTGGCCCAAAATAGGTTAGTCAGGATTCCAACTAATTCAGAATAACATTGGATTTGGTTGTGAATCCTGCAACTACTAAACAGTCAGTCAACGGTCACTGTGAGGGATTGGACTGTCATGAAATATGGTGTGACAGTTAAGAGAGAAGAACATTGATGTACAGCTAAATTATGATCGATAAAGCAAATTATTAGAGAAATTGACTAAATTCTAGCATTTTCAACGTCTACTGAATAAAGTTAATGAATCGATATTTAATTAATTCTGTCATTATTTACTGAGATAAAAACTGAGAGGAATCATTTTAAAACGGGTGGCCGTATCGTTTTCTGTAAGATTGAAATTCTTGTACTTTATAACGTAAAATAACAGAAGAGTTATATTAGTTTACTTTAGTAGAAACCAATTTTGTCAAACTTGTAATCAAACACTTCCCATAATTTCTCAATACAACAAGAATAATCTGGCAAAACCAATTAATTTGTGTTGGAACGGACCCGGAACCTTTCGTCGTGGCCGCTTTGGTAGCGAAGAGCATGTTTCTGTGATGGACAGAAATGGCAGCCTCCACCCACGAGGAGAGGCATGAACAAGTGAAGGTGGAAAATTATCAATGTGAACCCGGAGCAGCACTATATGGGAATTTCACAAACTATTATCGTTTTAACCCTCCAGGCGAGCGGCTACGACTCATTCCGGCCGTCGATTTATTGGAAGTGTTCCCGGGAGGAAGAGTGGTGGCGCTGGACGTGGGCTGTAATTGTGGGGTAGGAGTTTACTCTAATAAGCCTGAGTGTTTCGTTTTAATCTAGCCAGCAATGACACTTCAGCATACTGCTTCAAATAATGTCACATAATATGAAAAGTCGACTTTTGTCTAATTTGATAGTTTCAATATGCTTTAAAAACGCCATTCAGCCCTTGTTCCTACGATTGATTTTCTAATGTTACAGGCACTCACTAATATTTTCTACATTTTAATACTGTTGCCAGATCCATTTCGTGCCCCAGAGGTTAATCCTTCCAGAATAAACCAGATGTTGGAAGTTTGAAATGAAAACAGAAATTGCAGGCAAAACTCAGAGGTCTGGCAGTATTTGTAGAGAGAGAAAGCAAAGTTAACGTTTTGGCTCCAGTGACCCTTCTTCAGACCTGCTGAGTTTCTTCAATAGTTTCTACTTTTCTTAATCTTTCCATGTTGTGTTGGCATAATTCATCGCAACGCCCATCCTTTATCAATCAGTGACTTGTACTTTACAAATAACAAATTTTAGGGTACTGATGGATGTTTGCACTTCAAGTGGAAAAGTGGGACGACTTCACCACCACAATCGGCACAATATTTCATTGAAAGCTTGGCAGCAGTACTATGTTTAGTGTAGCAAACTGACATCAGATTTGTCGAACTACAGAAGGAGCTGTGGGTAAAATTAACTAATCCTTCAGTGGCAGTAAAAGTGTCAAGCTTGAACACAGACTTTGTACATAACAGTGGAGTTCAAGCTTTTGTCGTAGATTCTAGCATGTCCAGCTCTACTGGAAATTTGGCAAGTTGTGCTAGTTTCCAAACTGACTTTCATATGGCTGCACTTAATGCAGATTTCAATGAAGTTTAATGCCATCAGGCATAGTACAGCACAGATGGAGACCATTTGGTTAAAGTCTATACTCGCTCTTAGGAAGTTCAATCCAGTTAGTCCTGCTCTCCCACTCTTTCCCCACATCCCTTTAAGCTTTTCTGTTTCAATCCAATTCTCTCTTTTTTTAATCAGACTGTTCATTTCAAATCCAAACATTCATTGTATTTAAAAAGGCTTTCTTTATTTTACTTTTATTTTCCCCCTTAGCAGGTGCAGAATGCCAATTCTGGGAAACAGACTGTTTAGTCAATGTTTTACACTATTTGAATCAGGTGCTGGTATACCAGATTACAAATCAATGCAGAGTATTCCCTTGCTCTGTCGCAAACGTGTTATTCTTCGTGCTGAAAAAAAAACCAACCACTACCAATTCCAATACCCAAGCTAATCAGCTCCTTCCATGATTACTATAAACTGAGTGAAACTGCTGATTTAGGGCATCAAAGGTAGACAAGCAGGAGGCTGGAAGAATACAGCAAACCAGGCAGCATCAGGAGGTGGAGAAGTCAACGTTTCAGGCGTAACCTTTCTTCAGCCCTAAAGAAGGGTTACTCCCGAAACATTGACTTCTTCGCCTCCTGATGCTGTCTGGCTTGCTGTGTTCTTCCAGCCTCCTGCTTGTCTACCTTGGATTCCAGCATCTGCAGTTTTTTGTCTCTAACTGATTTAAGGGCATGGCATCCTTGCCCACTGGAGTTCCAAATTAGGCCCCACTATGATCTCAGTGCCCCTGACAGCTGATGTACTTTTCCCTTCATTTAAATATTAGGATTTTCTTTTCCCCTGAAGGTTTGATATTTTGCAGTTAACTTTAGCTCCAGTGCTATTATTCAACACATTTCTGCAGCTACCAGTCCGCTCATTTCTCACTCCTTCATCTTTTGTCTCAGTAGCCATTAAAACCATTAGCTCTCTTGCTCTATAAAAACCAAAAGAACTACAGATGCTGTAAATCAAAAACAAAAACAGAAGTTGCTGGAAAAGTTCAGTTGGCCTGGCAGCATAGAGTCATGGAGATGTACAGCATGGAAACAGACCCTTTGATCCAACTTATTCATGCCAACCAGATATCCCAACCCAATCTAGTCCCACCTGCCAGCACTTGGCCCATATCCCTCTAAACCCTTCCTATTCATATACACATCCAGATGCCTTTTAAATGTTGTGATTGTATCAGCCTCCACCACTTCCTCTGGCAGCTCATTCCATACAAGAACTACCCTCTGCGTGAAAAAGGTCCCAGACCTGAAATGTTAACTTTGATTCCTCTTCACAGATGCTGTCAGACCTACTGAGCTTTTCCAGCAACTTTTCTTTTAGCTCTTTTGCACTGATTGTTCACATGATACATCTTCTGTTACAGTTCACTTAAATCCAGAGGGCTCAGATTTGAGGGTTAATAGTGGACAATTGATTTAACCATTCACTGCCAGATTTGGTTGACCACCTAAAACACCTATTGGAGGAGTAAATTACTACAGATGCTGGAATTTCTACTGAAAACAACAAACATTGGAGATCACAGCGGGTCAGGCAGCATCCCTGGAGAGAGAGCAAGCTAACGTTTCGAGTATAGATGACTCTTCAACAGAGTTGAAGTGAAGTGTGGAGGGGGCAGCATTTATGCAATAGTTGGGGGGTGGGGGTGGCGGTGGTGGAGAAAAGATTTTGATAGTTCAGTTTGTGATCAGAATGTGAGAATGGCAGAACAATGGTGTGTCTAACTGCCAGACTGGAAAGAGAAGGCACTGCCACTGGGATTGGGGAAGGGGAGTTGCTGTCCATCTAAGGAGAAACATTGCTGAACACTCAAATTTCTGTCCTCACACCCGTTTGTTAGCTGCCATTATCTCTCCTCATCTATTCTCTCCCCCCTCTTCACATGAGCTGGCATTAACCGCTCTGTCCTTGCAATTTATCACACAATCTCCAACTTTCTTCTGCCAAGTCCCTGAACGTGCTGTTTACTCTGAAATTAATGCCTTCTTTCTTGCAACTTGCATCTTTCAGTCAGGCTTCAGCCCACTCTGCAGCTATGAAACTATGGTTATCAAAGTCACAAATGACAACTTATGAGACCTTGATGCACTCATTCCTCTTGGCCTCTACTTGACACAGCTAACCACAACATCTGCTCCAACATTCATTTTTTGTCCTGAGGTAGAATTAATTTTTCTTTGTTCCATTCTGTTATCTAGGTATAGCCAGACAATCATCTACAATGGTTTCTCTTTCTGCACCATTTTCTCTGCTGTCCCCCAAGGATTTATCCTTTAAATTCCTTTTGTTTTTCAGTTACATGCCACCCTTCAACCACATTTGAAAACACTGTTGGCTCCATGCATCTCCAGGGCTATCCAGTTATACTGCAATGTTTCCCCTACCTGTACTTCACCATCACTTTCCTCAGTCCATCGACTATTTCTGATTTGTCCTACCTCTTCGATTTCACTGAATGAGCAGAATTTTCTTTCATATGCAACATTAGAGAACTCCGAAGTCATTGTCTTTGGTCTTGCTGCAATCTTCTATTTTAGTTGTCAAATCTCTCTATAACCTTGTGTGGCCCTGCAACCTTCCAAGATCTCTGCTTTTCTATTTTTGCCTTTTGCACATCCTCTGATTTCAACTGCTCCATCATTAGTGCCTGTCTTCAGCAACCCAGCCAATATGCACGTGCATTTCCTTTCTAAATCTCTCCACCTTTCACCTTTTTTAGATCTATCTCATTGACTAAACCTTTGGTCACCATCTTATGATCTCTTCATTTAGAGTCATAGAAGTATACAGCATGGAAACAGACCCAGACGTCCAACTCGTCCATACCAACCAGATATCCCAAACTAATCCAATCCCATTTGCCAGCACTTGGTCCATATCCCTCTAAACCCTTCCTAATCATATACCCATCCAGATGCCTTTTAAATGTTGCAATTGTACCAGCCTCCACCACTTCCTCTGGCAGCTCATTCCATACACGCACCACCCTTTGCGTGAAAAAGTTGCCCCGTATGTCTCTTTTATATCTTTCCCCTCTCACCCTAAACCTATGCCCTCTAGTTCTGGACTCCCCCAGCCCAGGGAAAAGACCTTGTCTATTTATCCTATCCATGCCCCTCATAATTTTGTAAACCTCTATAAGGTCACCCCTCAGCCTCCAACGCTCCAGGGAAAACAGCCCCAGCCTGTTCAGCCTCTCCCTGTAGCTCAAATCCTCCAACCCTGGCAACATTCTTGTGAATCTTTTCTGAGCCCTTTCAAGATTCACAACATCTGTCCGATAGGAAGGAGACCAGAATTGCACACAATATTCCAAAAGTGACCGAAACGACGTCTTGTACAGCCGCAACATGACCTCCCAACTCCTATACTCTGAACAATTTCCGTTAGTGTCAAATATTGTTTGATATCCCCTGTGAAGTGCCTGCAACATTTTATGTGAACGGTGCTTGTTTGTAATGTGAGACACCAAGAAGGTAACTAAAATTCAACTTGCTCATAAGTCATAAACTCCGTTTTAAATGTTGCCCTTTTGTGGACGTTCTTGCTTTAAGATCTAAGTTTTTTCAAACTCTGTCCAAATGTCTTCCTCAGGATTTCAGCGTTGCCGTGTACAAACATCTTTATGATCTAAAGGAAAACCGGATGTGGATTTCCCCAGATAGACTGGACCTGAAGCTACTTGGTTGTGACATCGATCCTGACCTGATTCGAAGAGCCACTGAATCCAATTCCTTTCCTGAATCCATTTCGTATGTTACACTGGATGTTATGGATTCTGCTTCCCGCGAGGCCGTATTAAAGCCTTACTTGGAGAAATTAGACCGTACTTGCTTTGATATTTGTTTTTGTATGTCCGTGACAATGTGGATCCATCTCAATCACGGTGACCAGGGGCTACTGGATTTCCTTTTGTATGTTTCAGGACTTTGCAAAGCTTTACTGATTGAACCACAACCCTGGAAGTGCTACCGAGCTGCAGCCCGCAGGCTGCGCAAGCTGGGCAAAAGCAGATTTAACCACTTCAGTACACTCTCTATTAAAGGGGATATGGCCCACAAGATTCAGCAGTTCCTGACAACTGACTGCAATATGGAACTAGTCAGGTGTTTTGGGAGCACCAATTGGGACAGGAGTTTACTGCTTTTTAAAAAACGTTCCTTGAGCCAAGAATGAATAAACCGACATTTCTAGTAATTGACGAAGCATTTTATTTTGCATTTAAAATTAAAATCTTTTATATAACTACACTAAACAGTCTGTTTTTAATGGTCTTGCCTGAATTTGTTATCGATGAAGCTGAGAATTGTCATTGGTATGTAAAGTACATAGATGTTGGAAATCTGAAATGTAACAAAGTCCTGGCATCAGTGGCGAAAGAAACAGTTAATGTTTTGAGCCCATCAAGACTTCTTGGTTCAAAACAGTCATATTGGACTCAATGTTAACTCTGTTTCTCTCTGCAGATGTTGCAAGAACTGTTGAATTTCTGCAAAACTTGATTTACCTCATTCTCACTGGTTCAAATGTCACAATTTCCAGGTTAGTGAGAGTGTTGTCCAGCCATACTGCAATGTTTTTCCTGCATTAACCCATAAAATTAACTTCTCTCAGCCGACTCCTGGTCATTTTCATAATTTATCTTCCTTGCATCAGTGTTGCTCTTGTTTTGCTGACCAACCTGTGTGCGTGTGATACTGAATGCAGATTGGAATTACAGAAACAGGGTGTTAGGCTCAACCAGTCCATTTTATGTTAATGTGTGACCCATGTCACCTCTTCTTTCCCCATCCCTTTATTCTGTTTTTAATTTAATTTGTTTGGGGCTCTGATCTCTTCAGTATATAGAGTAATTTTATCTTTTGGTATTTGTGCCTATTGTTTTCATTCTAGCTGTCAGTAATACTGGACAAATCAGATCCCAGATTGAAAACTGGTTTGATAGGTCACATATTTAATTTTTTTTAGTTAGTTGGCATGGTGGGTAGTTACTGAAACATATTCACACGATGCTGCAGATGTTCTTTAACATCAGAATATAAGTTAATGACACAGAATAGAAAGTAAACCAAAAGATAAAGCAATTTCGAAAGATCTCAGTATAAAGTTTCAATCTGTTTTACAACATAATCCGTTACAGAGACTTCAGTCCAGAAAAACTAAATTGCTATCTCGACTCTAAAGTATCTACTGTACTGACTCCTTCCAGTTGCTCTTCCATGGAATGCAGGAATAATTTTACGATTGCTTTCTCAGTCTGCGGGCATAAACAGTTCACAATTCTGAGGCCTAAACATTTTCAGTTCTAACAACTTGAACTGTCTATCTAAGCCCTCCTTGCGTACAAAGTCCACAGAATAGAAACCACTTCTGCTGAAGTGCTAGGATCTCCTAAACTGAACTGAACTGAACTGGAAGAAACTTGATTCCTCTGCTATTAATAAGTAAAAACAAAGCTACCTTTGTTCTGTTCCTCCTCATCTCAGATGAGGAGGAACGTGACGGGCACCTGGAAGTACTCAGGGATGCCCTCACAAGAACAGGGTACGATGCTCAACTCATCGACCGCCAGTTCCAACGTGCCACAGCAAGGAACCGTAATGACCACCTTAGGAGACAGACACGCGCTGCAACCAACAGGGTACCCTTCATTGTTCAGTACTTCCCAGGAGCTGAAAAACTACGCCATGTTCTTCATGACCTGCAACACATTATCAATGAGGATAAGCACCTTGCCAAGACCGTCCTCACACCTCCATTGCTTGCATTTCAACAACCGCCAAACCTCAAACAAATCATTGTTCGTAGCAAACTGCCTGGCTCTCAGGACAACTCCATACAACCCTGTCACGGTAGGCGCTGCAAGACTTGTCAGAGTGTAGACATGGATACCACCATTACGTATGGGGACACCTCCCACCTTGTACGTGGCAGGTACTCATGTGACTTAGCCAATGTTGTCTATCTTATACGTTGCAGGCAAGGATGCCCTGAGGTATGGTACATTGGGGAAACTGAGCAAAGGCTACGACAACGGATGAATGAGCACCGCACAACAATCAACAGACAGGAGTGTTCCCTCTCAGTTGGGGAACACTTCAGTAGTCCAGGATATTCAACCTTGGACCTTCGGGTAACCATCCTCCAAGGCGGACTTCGGGACAGGCAGCAGCCAGAAGCGGCCGAGCAGAGGCTGATAGCCAAGTTTGGTACCCATAGGGAGGGCCTCAACTGGGACCTTGGGTTCATGTCACATTACAGGTGATCACCATTGCATTATACACACACACACACCCTTACAGACATACACACACACTCCCACACTCTCACATGCACCCCCTCACAGACTTAAGACACTTCACACTCATTACACACACACTTACACTCTCTCTCACACTCACAACCCCCAACCCAGACAGACACACAGACTCACATGTACACATATATTTCGTGGGGTGAATTTGTACTTGCAGAGTTACATTGTACTTTGCTCAAAAACTGCATGAATTCATGTAAAACTCTGTTACTTCACTTTTTAGATTAGAATCAATCTAAACATCATGGCATAGACAGAGAACACAGGGGGCTAACACCTTCAACATATTGTCTAGCTAACATCAATTGTTACAACTAACCTGAGAATGCAACTTTTAAAAAAAGAGTTTTGTGATTTACACATAAAAGAAATGAAACTATTATGGTATTCGAACAGATGAAAGACTCCATAGACAATCAAGGTATTTTTCAATGTATAATTTCAGTTACATCACACTGTAATGTTTTGCTATAAATTCTGTGCCTTACAATTGTGTTCTCCACTATCAACTGATGAAGGAGCGGCGCTCCGAAAGCTACTGTGCTTCCAATTAATCCTGTTGCTCTATAACCTGGTGTTGTATGATTTTTAACTTTGTACACTCCAGTCTAACACCGGCATCTCAAATCATTTGTTCTGTTTGCTCTTCTTGTGATAAACTGAACAGTATAAACATTTTATCAGTTAACACCACAGGGGTCCACCCAGGCACTTGACTGCAGTCGTGTGTCATCTTAGATCTAAATTAGTCTTTTCTTGGTGGGGGGGGGGTGAGTAACACCTCTTGGTGAGGGTTGAATCTAGCAACATCTGTTGTGAGCTTGTGGATGCAAGCCTGAGGAAGAAATTGTCCTCCACAAATTTTAGAAATCATACTACCTTTTCCCTCTTTACTCCCAATCCCGATCAATGAGCAGATAATTAAAATCTTTCAGAACAATAATATTTCAACTCCTCTTGATTTGTATCCAAACTTCCCACTAATAATCTATGGCTCTTGAACAATCCCAACAAGAATAACCATCTCTTTGTATCTTTTGATCTCTTTAGTGTACATCTTTTCTATAAATAGCACTTCTCTCTAAGTCAGACGATTTATAGATTCGAGTCTCCCTGAAACCCGTTCAGCACAGAAATCTGTGTTGTCACTGCTGTGCCATAAAGGAGAGCTGCACTGTTGAAGATGCCATCTTTTGAAAGAGATGTTAAACTGAGGCTCTATCTGCCCTTTTGGATGGGAACTTAAGTTAAAATCAAAGACTGGCAAAAGCTTCAGGTGTTCTGAGCAATGTTTTTCCTCCAATTAGAGTTAGATAGAAACAGATTATCTGTTCAGTTTATATGTTGCTGTTTGTGGGGTTACAACTTCACTTGTATCACACTGTCAATGTAGTAAAACATTCTAAGATGCTTAATTGGATGAAGCTTTACAAAAGCGACATTAGAATACCATAGGTTCAGTCAAAGAGATTTTAAGGAGCATCTGAAAAGAGGGGAGAGAAGTGGACTGGTTTAGTAAGGGAGTTCCAGAATTTGGGACCTAAGTCAGCTGAAAATTGTCAGTGGTGGGGTAAAGTATACTTTGGATGGTTGACAGGACAAACTTACCCATTCCCTGATAGGTTATAGAGCTAGAGGAGGGATTGAGGAGGCCAGGAAGGCTTTGAAGACAGGGGATGAGAATTTAAAATTTGAGGTGTTGGTGGACAAGGAGCCAATATTAGTCAGCAAGCAAGGGAAAAATAAATGTGTGACTGGGGCTTGTTGCAAATTGGGATGTAAACAACAAAGGTTTGGATGAGTTGAGGGAGTCAAGAGGTGAGTTACTTGTAGTATTCCTAGCTTCTGACCAGCTCTTGTGTTTATATGGCAAGTTCAGCTGAGCTTCTGGTCAAGGGCGGCACGGTGGCACAGTGGTTAACACTGCTGCCTCACAGCACCAGAGACCCGGTTCAATTCCCGACTCAGGTGACTGACTGTGTGGAGTTTGCACGTTCTCCCCGTGTCTGCGTGGGTTTCCTCCGGGTGCTCCGGTTTCCTCCCACAGTCCAAAGATGTGCGGGTCAGGTGAATTGGCCATGCTAAATTGCCCGTAGTGTTAGGTAAGGGGTAAATGTAGGGGTATGGGTGGGTTGCGCTTCGGCGGGTCGGTGTGGACTTGTTGGGCCGAAGGGCCTGTTTCCACACTGTAAGTAATCTAAAAAAAAAGGGTAACTCCTAGATATTAATAGTGGGGGATTTAGTGATATAACATCATTGAATTCAAAGAGCAGTGCTTAGATTCTGTCTTATTGGTGATACTCATAGCCTAGCATTTATGTGACACAAATGTTAATTGCCACTGTCAGCCCAAGCCTGGATATTGTCCAGATCTTGTTGCATCTGAACATGGACTGCTTCAGTGTCTATGCAGTTGTGAATGATACTGAACATTGTGCAATCAATAGCGAACTTCCCCACTTCTGATCTTATGATAGAGGGAAGGTTATTGATGAAGCAGCTGAAGATGGTTGGGCCTAGGACACTACCCTGAGGAACTCCTGCAGAGATGTCCTGGAGCTGAGATGACTGACCTTCAACAACCACAGTCATCTTCGTATGTGTCAGGTATGACTCCAACCACTGGACAGCTTGTCCCTGATACCCATTGATTCCAGTTTTGCTCGGGCTCCTTGATGCCACACTTGGTTGAGTGTTGCCTTGATGTTAAGGGCTGTCCCTCTCCCCTCCCCTCTGGAATTCAGCTCTTTTGTCCATGTTTGAACCAAGGCTGTGATGAGGTCAGGAGCTGGGTGACCCTGGTGGAACCCTAACTGGGCATCACTGAGCAAGTTATTGCAAAGCAGGTGCTGCTTGATAGCACTGTGGATGATATCTTCCATCACATTACTGATGATCAAGGGTTGACTGATAGGGTGATAATTGGCCCAGGTTTGATTTGTCCTGCATTTTTTTCGTGTACAAGGCATACATGGACAATTTTCCACATTGTCAGGTAGATGGAAATGTAACTGTACTGGAAGGGATTGGCCAGGGGAGTGACAAGTTCTGGAGCACAAATCTTCAGTCCTATTACTGGAATGTTCTCAGCACCCATAGCCTTTGTGGTATCCAGTGTCTCCAACCATTTCTTGATATCATGTGGAGTGAATCAAAGTGGCTGAAGACTGGTATCTGTAATGCTGGGGACCACTGGAAGAGGAGAAAGTGAGGACTGCAGATGCTGGAGATCAGAGCTGAAAATGTGTCGCTGGAAAAGCGCAGCAGGTCAGGCAGCATCCAAGGAACAGGAGATTCGACATTTCGGGCATAAGCCCTTCTTCAGGAATCCTGATTCCTGAAGAAGGGCTTATGTCCAAAACGTCAAATCTCCTGTTCCTTGGATGCTGCCTGACCTGCTGCGCTTTTCCAGCAACACATTTTCAGCTCAGACCACTGGAAGAGGCAGAGATAGATCATCCACTGAGCATTTCTGGCTGAAGATTGTTGAGAATGCTTCAATCTGCTGCTGGCAGATTGGTAAAGGTGAGGTCAAGTATGTTTTTTTACCCTCAGCAACTGCTGTGGACCCTGTCTAGCAACTATGTCCTTGAGGACCAAACTAGCTGTGGAGACTGGACTATCAAAGTCCTAACAGCAGCTGTTGAGAGTTGTGACCTAGCTCTGTTGTTAAGTGTCTGTACATTCCAAATTTGATTCTTAGTAAGAATTGAAACTGCCATAGACCTACTCAGGCTATTTCTGATTTTTGTTTTGTTTACATTACCCTAGCATGTCTCTCCCATGTGTCAGTTTATTTTTAAATGCAAGTTGCTTGAGAATCAAGATGTTTGACTGAGTTGAAAGAAAAAACTTACATTTATATAACACTTTAACATAGCACAACGTCCCGAGGCACCTCACAACCACCCAAGGTCTAGTAATATAATTGTAGTATTTGCTTAACTGATCAGTTCTGTCTTTATTCATCAAAATTGTAGCTTCTTGTCCACATCAACAACACCGGACTCTGGAGTGGCAAAGATTCAAACTGTTAGCATTTGCTGTCCTTATCTGTCTGAAATTGACAGTAACGTCTGGAATTTCTGATGTGCAAGTAAATGAGCAAATCCAGAAATTGCTGTCAGTGATTCTATGCTTCACTCTGCAGTTTTGAGATTGTCCTCCAGATTGCAATCAATTAGAAATTGCATACTGTCGCTGTAAACACCCTTGAAAAAGTTATACCTTGTCGAATGAGATGTAACTGGGATTTTAACAGCATTAGTACTGCTAAATATCTTCACTGACCCCACAAAACTAATTTTATATTTATGAAACTTCTGCATTACATTGAAGAAAAGATTTGGAGATGCTGGTGTTGGACTGGGGTGTACAAAGTTAAAAATCACACAACACCAGGTTATAGTCCAACAGATTTAATTGGAAGCACTAGCTTTCAGAGCGCTGCTCCTTCATTAGGTGGTTGTCACACCTGATGAAGGAGCGTCGCTCCAAAAGCTAGTGCTTCCAATTAAATCTGTTGGACTATAACCTGGTGTTGTGTGATTTTTAATCTTTTTTAAGTTTCTGATATTTTAGATTCCACCTTACTCCATTGTGTATGTTTCAATTTACTGTAAAATGTGTAAAATTCAAAAATGAAATGTGAAGAATTTGTCAGTTTTTAACTTTAAGGTTTGCTCTCTATAAGAAAACTTAAATGTGACTGGCTGCTTACCCTGCCTAGTGCCAACCCTGCTATCAGAAGCTTAGAAATTCCCTTGATGTCAGGCAAGGGGAAAACCATGTAGCAGAGGTAACTTGATTTTTGGAAGCAGCTTCCTTCAAGAACAGTGGTTAACACAATCACTTTGCTGCACACCAAGAAATTCAATCTCATGAAATGATTTGGACCTAACTTCGTCTCAATGCTGGAGTATATATATAAAAAAAACTGCAGCCACTACTCACCACAAGATGTCACCAATGTGCCATTTTTGTCTCAAAAGGTGAGTCATACAGGGAAAGATCCTTGTCACAAAGCCTTTGTTCACTGCCAAATTTCACCAAACCAACCTGTCAGATCTTATGCACAACCTCTTTGTTATTGAATAATTGATGACTAAATGTGATACTGTCTTCGCTATTCACATGGGAAACTATTGTTAGATTCAACATTCCATTTGATTTTGCTGCTTCTGCCTTTTCTCTCGTTGCCACCCTTAATCCATAAATTAATTTTCTTTTTCAAGATTTGTGATCAGCGTTTTTTGCTGATCACAGGCGATACCTTTTGTTGATTTGTTGAAACAGGTGTACAGCTTTTGCAGTGACAGCAAGGAAACTGTCAGGAGATGTCTGTCAGGAGTCTGGGGAGTGGTTGTTAATTTATTTTTTGTTTGACAGACTTATGGCTGCTTTTGAAAGGTCTTTTCAACCCACGCCTAACTCATTTTTAGTGGGATTTCATAGGAATGAGTCCTGGCCAGTGAGTTAAAGAGAAAAAGATTGCCATTAACTTTTTAATCTACTTCTTCCTCTTCACCACTAATTTATTTTCACTGCCTCAAGATCTTGTCATATGCTGGGATGCTGTTCTCTTGTTTTCTCCCTAAACTGACCAATTTGGCTTTTCTTCATGCGTATGCTGAGAGTGCTTGTATTAGTTGGAAGAAATTACTCAGTAAGTGTGCCAGCATGAACTGAGGAACAGCTCAGCATTAATTAGGAGCACTGTGCTGCCAAGTTAGGCATGGCTCAATGGATATGATGTCTTGGTTCGGTAAGGTGTAGGTTCTAGACCCATTCCAAAGACTTGAGAATAGAAATCAGAGTACTATGCCCAGGAGGCTGAAGTCACAGCTGCCTGTGTTGGTGTGAAGGAGAGAGGGGCATGCACACAAGGTGCTAATCAGCGGAAAAGAGAGTTACAGGTGGATGGCACTTGTGAGGCTGTCCAAAGTCTGCATGAGGACTGTGAGGTTCCTGGGACACAAACAGCTACAGAGAAACAAGAACAATGGCTGCTTTCATTAATAATTACACCACATATTCTGTTTGCTTCTGTTACAGCTTCATCTGGTATTTTTCATGGAAATTATAAGTGAATACTATATACAAACTGTTATTTCAAAATAGTACAACACTACTAACACAAATATTTTGAAATGAAAGTATTGCTGGAGAGGAAGAATAGAGACAAATGAGAGCAGGGGAGATTTTCATTACTTCATCATTAGCAGATGTGCCTCCCAACTGCTTAGGCTGTCAACTCTGGAACTCCTTTGCTTTTCCAAATCTCTTTCTCTCTGTCTCTTGCTTTAAAGAGAAAAGCTTTTCATGACCATAGGATGTCCTAGAGTACTTTACAACCAATTACAATTATAGGGTATATTTATAACATACATTTCATTTCACACATTCTCTGGTGTATACAGCCCCTTAGTGCACTTTGGCGAGAACATCCTTTGAGTGAGCCTTTATGGCAGATGTCCCAAACTTCAGTGCATCCTGTAGCATGTAGTCATTGACCTTGCCAGTCTGGCGCATTCACTTGTTGCCAGCTCTTTGCGCTGGTAGCTTCAGATAGACCAAACAGTGTATTTTGCCAAATTGATGCCCCTCCATCATCATTACCTAAATATTTGCAGCAACAGCACAGAAGCTAAAATGCTACCACTGGCCTCTTTCAGGGCCAACTTTTCCTGATACTCAGTACACCATCAGGCATTCTGGTAATTTTCTGTGTCTGCTCAGAATCAGAGCAGCTTTTCTTGTACAGCATTATCTTTTCATTTCCAGTTGCGTAAATTCCGTAATCCCATTCCAATAATCTCCCTAAATCTCAAACTTAGAGGAGTACATTGTATTGTATCAGAGTGAAATTTTGGACAATCTACACAATGCCAGCCCTTAATCTAAATAATAATCAGTGACAAGCTTAGAATTTTACATGCCAGTAATTGTCTAGATTACAAGTCAAGTATTTGATGTGGTTCAAACAGTGATTAAAAGTTCTAATATACATCTGTATCAGCAATCTTCACGATCCATTTTAATTATATAGAGATGGGAAATAGGAATGAAACCAGTCAATATTTTCAACAAGCGATGCAAAATGATACTAACCATACACATCAGAAGGCTCTTGGTTCAATTCCTGCCTCATTCTTGATTCTGAAAGACGCAGACACAGTTCTTTTATTTTTCAAACAATTTCAAATCTTTCATTGGATAAAAATAAATTTGTTCCATCCTGTCCAAAGTCTGTGTCATACATACTGTCAGCTAAGTCTTTAAAATTTTGGTGTTCCTTAAAGGGAATAAGATTTACATTGGTAACATTTTCAATTTTCATTCTCATTCTTGGTATCGAGTTGTTGCAAAGGAAGTGTTGGATTAAAAGGAATGGTCCCATCATTTCTCACACAAAAAAAACTTTAGACTCAATGTCACTTCCATTACCTCAACAGCATTAGTCCTATATCTTATTCTGATGTGCTCCTCAAATGAAAATCTTAATTTTGTCTGAGATGCAGGGATCAACTCCCTATACCTTAAGAGCTGCAGTTCACAAAAAACTATTTTTTTTTAATTAGCAATTGATCTCACATTAATTTTGTTTGCAGAAAATATTCCAAACTTTGAGTGTCCTTTGTATGTAGAAATATTTCTGAATTTTGCTCCTCAAAGATATGGTTCTTATTTTTAGATTTTGTCTGAGACTCCCAAACTAGCAGTGATAGTTTCTCTCTATCTACCCTATCAGTTCCTTTTAGTTCTTGAAGTCGCCAATCAGAACATCTTTTAAATTCCAGACAATACAACCCTTGTTTATATGATCTCTTACATCCCTGTGTAATGTTTAGAGTTCAATGGAAAGTAAATATTATCTCATAGAATGTATATTTTGATTCACTGGCAGTGTTCTGATGCACTCTATCTTTGAATAGGACTTAGTTTTTAGAACGATGATTTAACTGAAAGGCCTCTTTCAGTCTGTAATGCTCTTTAAATTCCATTTAAAATGATACAAAATGTCAGAGCTGCCACCTTTGGACAAATCTCAGGTGTAAGATTCTCAATCCTCCTCACACTGAAAGCAGGAATTAGATTAAAATGCCAGACTATTCTTGATAGGGGCACAAGAGGTATCACGCCTTTGCTGTATTGTGAGTTCCCCTCTTGTTGCTGCTGTTGTGGCAGCTGTGGTAAAAGACCTGAGTGACACACCCTGGTTGTTTCTATTGTATCGCTTGGAAAAGGTAGTCAAGACATTAGCACTCACTTGGAGCAAGGCTTACTTTTAAAAAAAAACTGAAGAACTGTGGATGCTCTAAATTAGAAACACAAACAGAAATTGCTGTAAAAAGCTCAGCAGATCTGGCAGCATCTGTGGAGAGAAATCAAGAGTTACATTTCAGGTCTGATGACCGGACCTAAAACGTTAACTCTGATTTTTCTTCACAGATGCTGCCAGACCTGCTGAGCTTTTCCAGCAATTTCTGTTTTTATTTGCTCACTTTTTTGTTCTGGTTTCAGAATACAATGTATATTGAAGTATGTAACTCTTAACATGTATTGAAATCATTTTATCCCTTTGATCACCTGATCCACCCTCTGGCTCCATAATCTTGATGGCTAGGTGTAACAATATTTTGCCCTTAAGAGAGATTTGTTCTGTGCTGTTTCTCTTGCAGAAGTGTTGCCATAGGAGATGGAATGTCTGCTTCATAAGCAGTGGGCAAACAGCTTTAAGCATTTAGGGTGTAGGTTTGCTCGCTGAGCTGTAGGTTTGATATCCAGACGTTTCATTACCTGGCTAGGTAACATCATCAGTGGCGACCTCCAAGTGAAGCGAAGTTGTTGTCTCCTGCTTTCTATTTATATCTTTCTCCTGGATGGGGTTCCTGGGGTTTGTGGTGATGTCATTTCCTGTTCATTTTCTGAGGGGTTGATAGATGGTATCTAGATCTATGTGTTTGTTTATGGCATTGTGGTTGGAGTGCCAGGCCTCTCAGAATTCTCTGGCATGTCTTTGCTTAGCGTGTCCCAGGATAGATGTGTTGTCCCAGTCAAATTGGTGTTTTTTTAAATCCGTGTGTAGGGCTACGAGGGAGAGAGGGTCATTTTGTGGCTAGCTGGTGTTCATGTAACCTGGTGGCTAACTTCCTTCCTGTTTGTCCTACGTAGTGTTTGTGGCAGTCCTTGCATGGAATTTTGTAGATGACGTTGGTTTTGTCCATGGGTTGTACTGGGTCTTTTAAGTTTGTTAGTTTTTGTTTGAGAGTGTTGGTGGGTTTGTGTGCTACTAGGATTCTGAGTTGCCACTGATGATGTTACCTAGCCAAGTAATGAAACATCTGAATATCAAACCTACAGCTCAGCGAGCAAACCTACACCCTAAATCTCAACTTGAGCTACAGAACTTCACAAACCTTGCAGCTTTATGCATCCTGAGTGTTTTTAAATGAGACAAAAGAAGCATGAGTGGGTGGGTTCACACAGACCCAGGGTTTTAGTTTTGCTTCAGTTAGGGTTTTGGAGTTGGCTGTTGAAGCTGATGGATACAGCTCTTTCCCTGCTGGAGCAAAATACTTGAGTTCTGTCTCTGCTGATAGATTGTTTAGTTTGGTGTTGCTTCCTCCTGAACTGGAAGGGAGATAGCATATGAGGAAAATCTGTTGCTGAATTTGCCTTTGCCAAGGGTGTGTCTATTGGATGCTGCTATATTGAAACAGTCAGTGATTAGTAGTTAAATAACATTATTTTATTAACTATTTCAACAAAGTTAAAGTTATGCCAATTCTTCTTTTTGTTTGTACTTTAACTGTGTTGTAAGAATAAAGTGTGTTTTGCTTAAATCAAACCATATCTGGAATACAGCACTTTACATTTGCCTATAAATAAAATAAAACATTAGGATCTGGGCCATCTCCTTGATATATTTTGAGAGGATTTGGTCTGATTAATAACAAACTGGGGGCCCATCTGTGATAAAAATCTCTAATTCTAGGTTGGGTTTAGGATTATTGGACTTGAAGACAGTGAGTGGTGAGTGTTGGTGCTCTCTTTTTGGTTGAATTTGGTTGGTTGAAACAATGTGTGCCTTTTGTAGTAATGGCTTTTTCAGTCACTAAGAGTTTCCTGGGAATGGAGGAATTCACTTGGGGTGGTTTTCAGAAGGTTAGAAAGGCAAAGCTTTCGGAATTGGCAGACAAGCTGAAGTTGAAGTTGCCTCTGTCCATGACAAAAGAGGAGGTAATTGTAGCAATAGCTCAGCATCTACAATTGCCAGGATACAATTAGAATCATTGGAAATGGCTAAAATTCAACTGCAAATGGAGCAGCTTGCATTAGAGGCAAAAGAAAAGGAAAGAATAGCCCTAGCAGAATAAAGGGATAAAGAGAGAACTTTTAACTTCAGAAGTTAGAAGTGAAAAGTGAAAATCGACTTAAAATGGCAGAAGTAAAAGTAGAAGGTGGGAGTGGTGATGAGGACAGTGATGAAGAGCAAACCCATCACAGCCAAAGGCCTAGTGGAGATCTGTTTAAATATGTCCAAGCATTGCCAAGGTTCGACAAGAAGGATGTAGAAACCTTTTTCATTTTGTTTGAGATAGTGGCTAGACAAATGAAATTGCCATTGGCCATGTAGATATTGAAACAAAGTTGACAGGTAGAGCTAGTGAGGTGTTTGTGTCACTATCAGAGGAGGTATCCAGGGAATATGATGGTGCGAAAAATGCCATCTTAAATATCTATGAACTAGTGCCAGAAACCTACAGACAACATTTCAGGAATCTAAGGAGGGAACCTGATCAAACATACAAAGAATTTGAAAAGATCAAACAAAGTAACTTTGATAGCTGGATAAGCACATTGAAAATAGATCAGACGTATGACAGTTGTGGAGAGACTTATTTTGGAGGAGTTCAAAAATTCACTTCCTGAAATAGTGAGAACTCATGTAGCATGATGGCTCAGTGGTTAGCACTGCTGCCTCTCATCGTCAGGGATCCAGTTTTGATTCTACCTTTGGGCGACTGTGTGGAGTTTACATGTTCTCCCTGTGTCTGCGTGGATTTCCTCTGGGTGCTCCGGTTTCCTCCCACAGTCACAAAGATGTGCAGGTTGGGTGGATTGGCCATGCTAAATTGCCTATAATGTCCAGGGATGTGTAGGTTAGTTGGGTTAGCTATGGGAAATGTGGAGATCCTTCCTCATCCTTCTAAATTCCATCAAGTATAGACCCAGAGTCCTCAAACGTTCTTCGTATGTTAAGCCTTTCATTCCTGGGATCATTCTCGTCAACCTCCTCTGGATGCATTCCAGGGCCAGGTATCCTTCTTAGATATGGGGCTCAAAATTGCTCACAATATTCGAAATGTGGTCTGACCAGAGCCAAAGAACTTCAGAAGTACATCCCTGCTTTTATATTCTTGTCCTCTCGAAATAAATGCCAACATTGTATTTGCTTTCTTAACTGCCGGCTCAACTTGCAAGTCGACCTTGAGAGAATCCTGGACAAGGACTCACAAGTCCATTTGCACTTCAGATTTCTGAATATTCTCCCCATTTAGAAAATAGTCCATGCCTCTATTCTTCCTACCAAAATATATGACCTCACACTTTCCCACGTTGTATTCCATCAGCCACTTCTTTGCCCACTCTCCTAACCTGTCTAAATCTTTCTGCAGCCTCCCTGCCTCCTCAATGTTACCTGTCCCTCCATCTATTTTTGTATTATCTGTGTCGGAGAAATTCAGCCCAGTGAATCAGAGACCACAAATGAGGATTGCGGTGAAATTGACCAGCGGTTTATTCAACAAAGCAATATCACAGAAGAGAAATTGACCAGGCTGACACAGAACTGATTCTCTGCACAGATGGCCAGAACACTCTCCCCCGAGCGGAAGGTGCCGGTAAGTTTTACAGGGATACAACACAAAGGTGATAACTGTAAAGCAGTTACAGTATAGAAATTGTAAACCGAGCCTGCCCTTAGGGTATTGGGACCACATTGCTAATCGGGGCTGGGAGCTTTACTGTGAAAGCTGTTTGGGAAGTGTATTCTCTGGTCTGGGAATAGCTTGGCCACATCTGGTTCTTTGTTAGCCTGTTTGGCTAGGACTGGGGCATTGTGGGCGTGTTCTGTATGTGTTGGCAGGCTTGATTGCTGTGTTTCGCAGGCCTGCTTCTGTGTTTCTTATGTGGTCATGCTGTAGGTGGCAGGGCAGCAGATCTTTCCCCCACAATCTGCAAACTTAGCCAGAATACCCTCAGTTCCTTCATCTAGATTATTAATGTATCAAGTGAAAAGCTGTGCTCCTACAACTGAGCCTTGTGGAACACCACTAGTCACCGACTGCCATCCTGAGAAGAATCTTTTTATCCCCACTCTTTGCTTTCTGCCAGACAGCCAAGCTGCTATCCATGTTAGTACCTTGCCTCCAACACCATGTGCCTTTATCTTACTCAGTAGCCTTTTATGTGGCACCTTGTCAAAGGCTTTCTTGAAGTCCAAGTAGATAACATCCTTTGACTCTCCTTGGCCTAACCTGCTCGTTACCTCCTCAAAGAGTTCTAGCAGATTTGTCAGGCATGACCTCCCCTTGATGAAACCATGACTTTGCCCTATTTTACCATACACTTTCAAGTATTCAGAAATCTCATCCTTCACAGTAGACTCCAAAATCTTACCAATGACTGAGGGCAGGCTAATCACCCTATAATTTCTCATCTTTTGCCTACTCTCTTCTGAAACAAGGGGGTTACATTAGCCATTTTTCAGTCCTCTGGGATCCTCCCTGACTCTAGTGATTTCTGAAAGATCACTATTAATGCTTCCACTATCTCTTCAGCTATCTCATTCAGACCTTTGGGGTGTAGTCAGTCCATCTGGTCCAGGTGACTTATCCACCTTCAGATCTTGCAGTTTTTCTGGCATCTTCTCCTTAGTGATGACCACCATACTCAGCTCTACAGCCCTGACATGAATTTTTGGGATGTTACTCGTGTCTTTCACTGTGAAAAATGACGCAAAGTACTTTTTCAGTTCCTCTGCCATTTCTTTGTTTCCTTTCTCCACCGTCATTTTCAAGCAGTCCAATGTCCACTTTTGCCTCTCTTTTACCCTTTATATATCTAAAGAAACTCTTGCAATCTTCTTTTATATTACTGGCTAGCTTACCCTCAAATTTAATCTTCTCCTTCCTTATTTCTTTTTTGGTTGTCCTCTGTTGGTCTTTGTATGTTTTCTAATCCTCTGGATTTCCACTGCCCTTCACACCATTATATGCTTTCTCTTTTGCTTTTATGCTGTCCCTGATGTCCCTTGTCAGCCATAGTTGACTTGTCCTTCCTCTAGTATGTTTCTTTTTCGTGGGGATGAATGTCCACTTTTAGGATAGGGAATCTGCCCTTACCCAATTTGGCTGAAATGTGACTTAAAATCTATACCAATATGTTGATTCTTAACTGCCCTCTGAAGTGGCCACTGAGTTATAGTCAACTCATTACCACTTGCTCAAGGGCAGTTTAGAGTGGGCAATTATTGCTGGCTTTGTCATGGCACTCATATCCCAGAAACAAATTAGTAAAAAGGAAAGCTTGCTACAGAGTTAAGCAAAGGCTCGTAAACCAGAAGTGTTAACCCTGTTTCTCTCCTCACGTATACTGCAAACCTGCTGGGTATTTCCAGCATCTGTAGTATTTTGCTTTTACACAGAACAGGAGGAAAGGCCACCTAGCCCTTCAAGCCTGTACCACCACTTAATTAGATCAAAACTGATCTGTAAATGGTTGATTCCATTTATCTACCTTGGTACCATATAGCTTTACCTAACAAAAATCTCTCGGTCCAGGTATTGAATTTTTTAATTAATCCCCAGTTTTTGAGGGGAGAGCTCCAGATTTCCACTGTTTGTATGGAAGAAATGCTTCTAGACATTACTGCTGTTTAGACTAGCTCTATTTTTCCCACCTGAGGAAAGCCTTTGTCTCTATCAACCTTATAAAATTGATGAATTATCTCAAGCACCTTAATTAATTCATCCCTCAATCTCTTAATCTTCTATAACTATATGAGAGAGGGTGTAGAGGCAATTTACAAGGATTTAGCCAGGCCGAAAATTGCAGCAATAAGGAAAGGTCGGGCTTTCTGTCCTGAGAACAAAGAAAGCCAAGGGGAGATTTAATTGAGATGTACAAAATTGGGAGGAGCCTGGATAGAATGGATTGGAAGGGCCTATTTACCTTGCAGAATGTTCAGTGATTGGTAGAAGGATGAGAGGGATAATGAGGACACATTTTACAACCAGAATATGTTGGAACACACTGCCTGAAAGGGTAGAGGAAGGAGAATCCCAGAACTCATTTAAAAGGTATCTGGATATGCATCTGAAGTCCCGTAACCTCCAGGGATATGGCTCAAGTGCTGGAAAATGGAAATAGGTTGACTGGACTATTTTTCAGCTGGGACAGATATGATGGGCAGAGTGACCTCCTGTGTTATAAATGTTTCTACACTTTCTAAATAACTGGGAAGTAAGGAGTGGGTGGACGAGGGACAGTATGTGAATTGCTCCATAGGAGGCCCAGTATGGAAGTGGTGGATTATAAATGGTCATTGTTTAGTACCATAAATATTCTATGATTCTAATTTATGCATCCATTTGTCATAACTTAACCTTTTTAGCTTGGTTATTTTTCAGGTGAATTTGCACTACAGCCCCTCCAAGACGAATATGCTTCCTGGGGTACAGTGCAAACAGCAGAATGTTATAACCCATGCACAGTCTAACTAGAGCATAAACAACTATACCATCCCATGGAATTAAGGCTAACATCCCACTAGCCTGTTAAATTATTGTTGTACAACCGGATCTGAAAATTGAATTCAGCATCTGTCTTGAGATTGCTTGCAGAAAATTGAGTTTCATTAGATGCTGCATCAACTGTTCTGCCACCGACAAACGGACCCCATCACTAGAGATATATTTTCCTCCCCACCCCTATCTGCTTTCCATAAAGACCATTCCCTCCGCAACTCTATTCCACATCCATCAAAGTTTCACCTGCACTTCCACACATGTCAATTACTGTATCCAGTGCTCCCGATGCAGTCTCCTCTACACTGGGGAGACAGGATGCCTACTAGCAGAGCGCTTCGGAGCACATCTCTGGGATACCCGCACCGATCAACCCACTGCCCTGTGGCTGAACACAGACAGCTCACAGACATGGAGAGAACTATACTGGCCAAGGGACTCAACTACAACCACAGGGATGCCAAGACAGCAGACTTCCTAGCAGCACTAGAATGCACACTCAGGAACAATGGACTGACAGAAGAGACACAACAAACAGTGAGACAAACTGTCGTACCTATGATGATAAGAAAAAGACAAACACATAACCTCAACACCAAGGAGAGGGAAGCACTGAAAGCACTAAGAAATGATAAGAACATAATCATACTACCAGCAGATAAAGGCAGAATGACTGTCATCCTAGACAAATCAGATTACATCAAAAAAGCACAACACCTACTAGCAGACACCAACACCTACCAAATGAAGGATTCTGACCCCACACCACAACTCACTAATAGAATAAATAACACACAAAGGAATCTACAAAAAAAACGGACAGATAACCAAAGCTGACCTACAAAGAATGAAACCGGAAAGCAACAACACCCCCAGATTCTATGGACTACCCAAAGTACACAAACCAGACATCCCACTCAGACCCATAGTATCACGACCAGGGACACCAGCATACAAACTGGCCAAAGAACTACAACAGAAACTGAAACACCTGGTTAGCGGATCCAAACACTCCATACAATCAACACAGGAATTCTTGGACGCCATCAGGAATACACACATAGACAAAGAAGAAACCATGATCTCATTCGACGTGACAGCACTGTTCACTTCGATTGACAAAACCCTAGCCAGAGAAACAATAGCCAACCTACTGGACATACATAACAGAAAACAGGAGGCGGAACCTATCAACAAAGAAGGCATACTTAAACTACTGGACTTATGCCTCACTACACACTTTACATTCAACAATCAGATATACGAACAAATCAACGGAACACCCATGGGATCACCAATCTCGGGACTCATAGCAGAGGCAGTTATGCAAAGGTTAGAACAAACAGCCCTACCACAAATTCAACCCAAACTCTGGGTCAGATATGTCGATGACACGTTTGTAATCATCAAAAACACGGAAATAGAAAAAACACACCGGATCATCAACGCCACACTCACAGGAATCCGATTCACGAGAGAAGAAGAAAAGGATAGCCAACTCCCATTCCTAGACGTGATAGTACAGAGAACACCGAACGGAGAATTCACCACAAGGGTACACAGGAAAACAACACACACAGACCAAGTCCTAAACTATGAAAGTAACCACCCCAACACACACAAACGAAGCTGCATCAGGACACTATTCAAAAGAGCCACAACACACTGCAGTACACCAGAACTGCGAAAAGAGGAAGAGGAACACCTATACAAGGTATTCACCAAAAATGGATATGCGCGCAACTTTATCAACAGATGCCTAAGAGATAGACCACGGAATGAGGACATGCCACAACCAAAAGGACTAGCCACACTACCATACATCAGGAGCGTTTCAGAACTGACAGCCAGACTACTGCGACCCGTAGGACTCATAACGGCACACAAACCAACAGCCACGCTCAGACAACAACTTACTAGAACAAAGCAGCCGATACCCAACATGAGCAAAACTAATGTAGTTTACAAAATACCATGCAAGGACTGCACAAAACACTATATAGGACAAACAGGAAGACAGCTAACAATCCGCATACATGAATATCAACTAGCCACGAAACGACACGACCAGCTATCCCTAGTAGCCACACACTCAGACAACAAGCAACATGAATTCGACTGGGAAAACACTACTATCATAGGGCAAGCCAGACAGAGAACAGCCAGGGAATTCCTAGAAGCATGGCATTCATCCACAAACTCCATCAACAAACACATCGACCTGGACCCAATATACCAACCACTACAGCGGACAGCTGAAACTGACACCCGGAAGCGGCAAGGACAGACCACTATAAATACCGGAAGAAACATCAAAGAAGCGCTTCGCAGGAGGCTCCAGAGCACTGATGATGTCTCCTAGCCAGGGGACGAAACGTTTGCAACAAAAACTTCCAGCTCGGCGAACAGAACCACAACACTTCTCTCCCCCTCCCACTCTGCCGAGGACATGCAGGTCCTGGGCCTCCTCCACTTCTGCCTCTTTTCTGCCTCGGGACCCTCCAACCTCAGGGCATCAATGTGGATTTCGCTACTTTCCACATATTTCCCCTCCCCCCACCTTATCCCAGTCCCAACCTTCCAGCTCAGCACCGTCCGTATGACCTGTCCTACCTGTCAATCTTCCTTTCCACCTATCCACTCCACCCTCCCATCTGACCTTTCACCTTTACTCCCACCTCCATCCATCTACTGCACTCTCAGCTATCTTCCATCCAGCCCCACACCCCCCTCTAAACCCTTTCTATTCATATACCCATCCAGATGACTTTTAAATGTTATAATTGTACCAGCCTCCACCACTTCCTCTGACAGCTCATTCCATATACGTACCACCCTCTGCATGAAAACGTTGCCCCTTAGTTCCCTTTTAAATCTTTCCCCTCTCACCCTAAACCTATCCTCCTCTAGTTCTGGACTGCCTCACCTCAGGGAAAAGTTCTTGTCTATTTACCCTCCCCATGCCCTTCACGATTTTATAAACCTCTGTTTATAATCCCTCAGCCTCCAACAGTTCAGGGAAAACAGCCCCAGCCAATTCAGCCTCTCCCTATAACCTCCAACCCTGGCAACATCCTTGTAATTCTTTTACGAACCCTTTCAAGTTTCATGATTTCAAATAAACCTGATGGACTATAACCTGGTGTTGTGTGACCTCTGATGTTATCCACCCCAGTCCAACACATCTTCACATCATACCCAACACTTCAAGCACACTTGCCTTCTATATCTGCAGATTGTGCACTGGACTCATCAGGCATCTTAGAAGAAATTGCCTCAGAAGAGAAGAAGGAAGGAGAAAATTAACACAGTTCTTAATTGCATTACTGTGGTCCTGATCAAAACTTCTTTATGTGTTAAGAAAAAAAGATTAAATAGTCTGTGCAGCTGAAAGCTTGGGATAGATGCTATGTAGAATCGAGAGTGTTGTGCTGGAAAAGCACAGCAGATCAGGCAGCATCCAAGGAGCAAGAGAATTGACATTTTGCGCATAAGCCCTTCATCAGGAATGAGGGTTATACCCAAAACGTCGATTCTCCTGCTCCTTGGATGCTGCCTGACCTGCTGTGCTTTTCCAGCACCACATTCTCAACTGATCCCCAGCATCTGCAGTCCTCACTTTCTCCATAGATGTTATCTAGACCTTGCCCTGCTAGTGACCATAGTTTAAAAGATGAATGCATGACACTGTAGCTAATCATTCAGACCAATTTAAAGTGCTGTATTTGCTGTTAAAATTGATTAGATTAGATTACTTACAGTGTGGAAACAGGCCCTTCGGCCCAACAAGTCCACACCGACCCGCCGAAGCGCAACCCACCCATACCCCTACATTTACCCCTTACCTAACACTACGGGCAATTTAGCATAGCCAATTCACCTGACCCGCACATCTTTGTGACTGTGGGAGGAAACGGGAGCACCCGGAGGAAACCCACGCAGACATGGGGAGAATGTGCAAACTCCACACAGTCAGTCGCCTGAGTCGGGAACTGAACCCGGGTCTCAGGCGCTGTGAGACAGTAGTGCTAACCACTGTGCCACCGTGCCACCCACTAAATGTATTGAAATGTATGCAATGGGTTGAAGGTGAGTAAGAGGGAAATACAGAGGAACCTCAATTATCCAAACGAGATGGGCAGGCAGTATTTCATTCGGATAATTGATTATTCACATAAGTGACTCAATGCCTCTCCTCTGGGACTTGGAGTTTTCTGAAGTTTCCTTTTTCCTCTCTGTCTCAGGGTTTGTTTCTGAGCAGACACAGACTTGTGTGTAAGGGACCTGCAGCATTGCTGTAGCCTCTCCCCACCGTTGCCTCACTTCAATGGGATTGACAGAGTGAGCACTTGCTGTGTCCGCTCCCCGTTCAGGAGACTAGGCAGCAGCACACCACGCAACACTCCCCACACCCCCACCCTGCCCCCATACGCACCCCCACCCCTGGAATGGAGACGTAGCTGGACTGGACACCAACAGCAAGACTGCTGCTACCTTTGGCGGGGGATAGGGGAGACACACACACACACACACACACACACACACACACACACACACACACACACACACACACACACACACACACACACACACACACACACACACACACACACACACACCTTTTTGACAAGTTCCCATCTGCCCTGTACAGGACAATGTTGGAGAGATTATCTGGGGAAAGGGGGTTTAGGGTACACCCCTGTGTGGAACTCCAGGGAAAGTTTGAGGAGAGAGAGAGGGCAGGTGGTCAGTCATTTGGAGACAGTGCCTGGGCTCCCATTGATGTCCAGGACTGTTCTCAGCAGCATTTCAGTAAGCAGAGTTCACTTTTAATCACTGTAAACAAAAGATGGGATCAGTGTTGGAAACACATCTTTGATGTAATGTTTTTATCAGGACCTTGAGATCTTCTTCAGATAATCCGAAATTCAGATCATTGTTTTCGGATTATCGAGGTTTCTCTGTATTTGAACAGACAAATTAGGAGCAGGAGAAGGTCTCTCAAGCCTGACAAGAAAATGACTTATATGTAGAATTACTGTTGAGCTGTCACTTTTGGAACAAAGCAAATCGAATTCTGGGCTGAGCAAAAAAACGTCAAACAGTAAAATAACACATAATTCAGTTAGTAGCAAGCTCCCTCTGGACTCGGTAGGGTTTGGACATATGATTTAATGAACACTGAAGCAGTACTGAGGATTTGCTATTTTGTTGGCAGCTTCTTTAAACAAGAAACTAAGAATCTGATCAATATGTATGCTGGCTGCTGCAATTGCTTGAAAAATGGCAATGCCAACTCTTCAATGGCAGTGAGAACAAAGTCCAACTGATGCCACATTCCATTCTGTTAATGGAATAAAACTATAATTTTAGATTGAAGAAACAGCTACATGATGGCAGGCATGATAGAGAGGGCTCGGTGAATTTGGAGGGCTGATGTATTCCCCATGATGAGGTTTCAGTAATGATCCCATGCAAAATGTCTTACAGCAATTCTATTCTGGGCAAATGGCATATGGTGTCCAGGTGCTCTACTACGAGAAGGAAGATTCACCCTGGGCAGCTCCACTATCAGAGCACTATTGACAGTACCCTGGCAACAGCCTGTCCCTTAGGCAGGAAAACAGGTGGGGAAAATATCTTAATCAGGAAGTCTTGTGTGAAACTCACAGCAAATGCATCAGGAAACTAGTAACAATGAGCTTATGTTCTGTAACAGCGAGACATCTTAAAAGACCCATTCAAATACCTAGGGCTGAATATTACATATTTTTCACTAATTGTGAGTTGCATTGAGTTTTTGTGGAGGGATTTTTGCCATGAGGCTTTGTGGGATTTCTTGCTGTATCTTTCAAAGCACACTCTTATAAACTACCTACTCTGTTCTCTGGTGTCCCTCACATTCAATCTATCCTCACCTTAGCATGTGTTGTTTCCTGAACAACTCACCATTCAGCAGATATCTACCGAAGGACCAGCATACCTTAAGACCAAACTATCTTTGAAAGGCTGCTGTGCACCCTGATGAGCACTGGCATTCCGAAGTTGCTTTGCTTGATCAAGGATGGACTCTAAACATGTTGGAGTAGGGGGAGATAGCACGATGAGTTTTCAACAGGTAGCTGGTGGTTCTAGTCAAGGAAATAGTGCAAAAGAGAGGTCTCCTCTTCCTAGAAGACTGGCAGAGGGGGCTGTATCACCAGACTATGCTTGCACACTTTCTAAGCCTAATGTTCCCCACAGGGTGTCAATATCTAAGCAGGTAGGGGAGTGCAGGAGGCAGCTTCGCTAATGTTTCCTCTCAAGCCTCGGTACTCTCAACCTCAGAGGCTGAGAAGATGACTTATGTGGAGCCGGTCATTTCTCCATGTTAGTGGGCATTCTGCTGATACCTGAAAGAAATATGAGTGAGAAAGCATACTTTCTCCAGTTAACTTCACTGCCAAGCAAGCTCCTTCCATGCCAGTTGTGCAACCAAGGAGTACATGTACTGGTGTCATGGGCAGGAAAGGAAGAAGAAAGTTTATTGAAGACACTTGACAATACGCTGCATATTATTTGGTATTTTACTACAAGTGGCATGGTTTTGACCGTACATGTGGTTGTTTGGATGGCTCAGAATGTCATTATTCCAGCTTGAAGCATTACTTCATGGTCACACAGAATGTATGATGGGTTGAGAGCTTGTTGCAGCATGTGGAAGCAAGATGAACAATGGTGTCCTGCTGACAGCATTGGCCCTCATCCTCCAATATCCCCTTTCTTTTCCTAACCTCTGTGTCCAACGGTGTTGCTGTGAATGAAGTGGTCAGTGATGTCTGGGGAAGGAAGGTGCACAAAAAACAGGGAGTCAATGCAATGGGATAGCCAGGGATTTGCGATCCCACAGATCTGTGCTCTGTACAGTACATGGGGTTGTGTGTAATATTCTTGCACTTTAAAGGCCCTTGCATCAATGAGTTCTACAGCCCTCTTCCTCACAGGCACAGACACTTCCCCCGCCAGCTCCAAGGGTGACTGCATTCATTTTCTTTCACATTGCAACCTTTTGAATTCCAGCACGCTGGAAGGAGACAGAGTGCTCTTCAGCCAGTAGCTTCCAACCATTGCCTCAATATGTCTGTAAGAACCAAACATCCTGATAGCCCTCCCAGTGAACCTCATAGGCATGTTGTGTCCTTATCTTGCAAGGTCCCCACTCAACCCACTCTGCATGTGCCTACGCCTGCCCCCAGTTATATGGAGTCACCATACTAGATGACTCCTTGCCTCTGACCATGGATGGATTCCCCTTCCACATGACTCCTTTCCAATAATGCAATACATATCCCCTCCATGTGAATATTGTTGCCCAACTTTACAATTGTTACTCCCCATCCTCCACCCCCCAGTCCAGAAGAATAGTTTGCCAAGTCCCCAGAAGCAGCCCCCTCTCCCATAGTTTCTCTGTACTAACCCAAGAGACAGACTGTGACCCATCTCCTCAATGAACCTAACCAGACAATCTTAGATGAGAAGTGTCCACCTGACTGGTGGCTATATATCTCCAAGACTGCATTAGACCCATTCCTAGCCTAGCCACTATAGAGCCAAAGATGAAACTGACTTCCCAGACTGCAGAGACACAGATCCCCTGAATGAGAAAGCCCCAATTGGCTGTCTGACTGTAGCCAATCCATGGACTTGTATTTGATTTACTGTGCTGGACCTCCATGACTGACAGCTGCCTCAATGTATTTCAGTGAGAACTGCTCTCCTAAGACTTGACATATGGATGCCTGCTTGCTTCACATACAATGAGTTTGCCACATACGTTGCTGGCATATGGTGCAGGTGTGTCATTTACGCAGCACGGTAAGATGTACATCCCCTTGACTGAGAACTACTGAGAGCAAGGCAAACTGCCCAGTTGTGTGACTGCATAAATTGGCAAGGCATGGATAGTGTGAGCATCCAGATTGGTGCTACATAAGCAAGTGCTCAGAGAACAAGCAAGCAACCATGCAATGCAGCCTGGTCCAATTGGTGAACTGTATGCCTGTCTCTGCATGCAAAATGTCCTTGCTGCAGCCTTATAGAGTCATACAGCATGAAAACAGACCCTTCAGTCCAACTTGTCCATTACAACCAGGTACCCTAAACTGAACTAGTCCCATTTGCCTGCATTTGGCCCATATCCCTCTAAAACCCTTCCTATTCATGTTGTGATTGTATCCACCTCTACCACTTCCTCTGACAGCTCATTTCATAAACACACCACCCTCTGTGAGAAAAAGTTACCCCTTAGGTCCATTTTAAATCTTTCCCCCAACCTTAAACTTATGCCCTCTAAGTTTTGGACTCCCCTTACCCTATGAACAGGACCTTGGCTATTCACCTTATCTATGCCCCTCATGGTTTTATAAACATCTATAAGGTCGCCCCTCAGTCTCCATCTCCAGGGAAAAAAGTGTCAGCCTATCCACCTTCTCCTTATAATTCAAACCATTCGTTCCCAGCAACATCCTCGTAAATTTTTTTCTGCACCCTTTCTAGTCTAACAACATCCTTCCTAATTGTTGGTGCGCCCTGCAGTGCAGCTCTGTGCTTTCCTACACATGAATCAGAGAGGAGCCATGATGGTCGTGAGGGTTGGCAAATGCTGGATGCCAATGTCCATGGACGAGGGTTGCATGCAACTGGTGCCCATTGATCATACACTGAGATACTATTTATCCGAAAGGACATACATCAAGTGGTGAGCTGAAGTCACCAGGTACCACTCTGATTTCCATGTCAAAGATTTCTCAATGTCTAGCTTATTTGGCATATTTTATAAGATAGGAAACAGAACATTATTGAGGGGAGTTGGTCCATTAACAATGCATTTAATAAGCAATAATCCCCCTTAATTAGCAACTTGGCACTATCTAGCAAGAAACTCTCTATGCTGCTCAGCAGAAGCAAAAAAGGTAGAGCAAGATGCTCTCGGCTGGAAGATAGGCCACACTGAACTTCTTGTCCGATTCTGCCGAAAATGCACCATACTCCATGTTGCTCAGATCTCTACAATATTACACCACTAGGAAATAAATAGATTTATCAAGAGTAATCTCAAAATAGGTGAAAATCTTTCCTGTGTAACAAATTGAGATTGAGATCCTATAGTTTAACAGCATTGTTAGGGATTGGGCGTTCCTTCAAGATTTAAAAATTGGGTGCTTAATAAATCTTGCTATTCAAAGAATCTTTTAATAGCTCTTCATATCACCCTTTTGTGTTGAAAGCCTCTATCAGTCATGGAAGGTGTACATGATCTAACCTGATCTCTGAAACCAGCAATGAAAAAATACTTTGTTTGCCTGACTGCCTAGCTTTCTGCCCTGAAGTAAAAGTATTTTACTCCTGTAGTTCTGACATTTGTGTGCTAACCACTAGAGAAAATATTTAGAGCTTTTTGGATGACATTGCCCTCCAGATGAGTTTGTCAGCCATTTAGTCTTTACCCATTCAATAATTTTTTAATGTAGTGTTGCTTACATTATACTATAAGAATCAAACCTGCAGAGACATGCAACAGTGCTTTATAAATTACCTTCCTTTTCATAACATGGTGCAGCCGTTCTGCACCTGCACAAATAGGTGACAACATGAATTATTGGTTAATCTATATTTTTAGCTTTTTTTTGATTGAGGGAGGAACATTGGCTAGGACACCAAGGGGAATTTTAGCTTTCTTTTGAACAGTGGGATCTTTATAAACCAGAGAGTCAGATGGGTAGTCCCTTGGTTTAATCATACACCCAAAGAATGACACCTCTAATAAAAGTGCTTGGATTGAAGCTGATGCAAACTACAAATGAGCTACAAGACAGAAAATAAATCACAGAATTGTTACAGTACAGAAGGAGGCCTCTTGGCCCTCTGTCTGCACCAGTTCTATTGCCTAGTGCCAATCTCCTGTTTTTTCTCCATATCTCTACACACCATTGCGATCCAAATAATGATCCAATCTCCACTTGAATGCCTCAGTTGAACCTGCCTTCACCAGCTGTCTAGGCAGCACATTCCAGACTGTGTGAAAAGGTTTTTTTCTCACATCACTCTTGCTTCATTTGCATATAACTTTAAATCTTTGCGCTCTTCCTCTTTTTCCTTTTATAAGTGGAAACAGGTTCACCCTATCTACTTTGTTCAATTTGCTCATGATCTTGAAAACCTCTATATTTCAGCCTTCATCTCTCTAAGAAGAACAGTCCCAAATTCTTCAGCCTATCCTCAATACTGAAGTTTCTCAGTCCTGGAGCAATTCTTGTAAATCACTTCTGCACGCTCTCCAATGCATTCATATGTTTCCTGTTGTGTGGGGCCCACAACTATGCACAATACTCCAGCTGAGGTCTAACGAGTGTCTTGTACAAGTTCAACATCACCTTTTTGCTCTTGTACTTTGTGTCCTAATAGTTCAGTTGGCTGGATAGCTGGTTTACAATTCCTATACCAACTATGGTTATCATGAAGAACTGTCTTCAACCTCTCCCGTTGCCTGAGGCTTGGTGACCCTCAGGTCAATCCCACCACTAGTTGTCTCTTCCTAATGAGAGAGCAGCCCTATGCTTTGATAGGATTAGAGCGACTTTATCTTTTACTTTGTGCTACTATTAATAAAGCCGAGAAAACTGTATAATTTATTAACGACTCTCTCCACCTGTCCTGCCACTTTTCGTGATTTGCACATAAACACCCAGCTCCCTCTGCTCCTGCACCCTTTTTAGAATTGTATCTCCTATTTTATATTGTCTTTCAATGTTCTTCCTACCAAAGTGCATCACACTACTCTGCATTGAACTTCATCTGCCACCTCTCCACCCACTCCACCGACTTTTCAATGTTCTTTTGGAGCTCCACATTGTACTCTTCACAGTTTACAAGTCTTTCAAGTTTTGTGTCATCTATAAGTTCTGAAATTGTCTTCCGCACATCAAGATTCAGACAATTAGTAATTATCAGGAAAAACAAGGATCTCAATACTAACCATTACAAAGCTTACTGCAGCATGAAAAATATTCAATGACCATAATTCTCTTTTTACAATCACTCAACCAATTTTGAATCCAAGGAATTCAGTGAGGCAGAGGTCAGCTGTGGCTCAGTCGGTGGTATCCTCATTTCTGAGTCAGTATTGGTTGCTGGTTTAAAAATCTCAGATGATATTGCAGGGAGTACTGCGCTGTCAGTTGTGCCAGCTTTCAGATGAGATATTAAACTGTCTTGCCTTTCAGTGGTAGTAAAAGGCCACAACACTTATTTCAAGGAAGCGAAAGGTTGATTGGATGGGGGAGTTCTCAGTATCTTGAGCCAATGTCATGAAAAGGGGTTGTGGGATCTTGCTGTGCTTAAATGGGCTTTTGTGTTTCTTCTGCTACAACAATGTACACTTCTAAAGTGTTTCTTTGACTGTAAAATGCTTTGGGACAATCTGAGGGCATTAATGGTGCTACAGTAATGCAAGACTTTCTTTTTCAACTTTAACGAGGAAGGAAAATCTTTGAGTGCCTTAAGAGCTCTATGAGCAAGCTTGTGTGGATTAAAATGATTGCCAAATGATGTGCTTGTTTAAGCGCATCATGTCACAACAGCAATTACGCTGAAATGTGAGATTCCAGTTTTTTTCCCAAAGCTGTACCTGGGTATGACTTTTACTGCATTAATTTTGTTTAACTGGACCTTTCCCGCTTGAAAACTCTAAGATGAAATACTACAACAAATTCTTTCAGTGAAAAAAAGATTATTGGGCCACACCCTATACTCTACAGTTCTCCTCCATGAATCATCATGTGGTTTTGGGCCAGCAGCTACAGAACACAGAACTTAAATGAGGCAATGGCTTCAAGTTGCCCAGTCCAAACCTGCCTTATACTAATGTAAAAATAGTTAGGCAGGTCCAAACTAGGCCTCACATTGCTATTGGTTTAATTGGCAAGCATGAAAACAGGATTGTTTCACGGCTCATATTACATTTCTAAAAACTACCAGTTAAGCAACGCCTAGCTGAGGTTGTCTGATATAAAATTATTCTCATCCTGTTTCTTTTTGATTGTAACATCATAAGTTGGGCCATCAGTTTTCTTCACACTAAACTGGTAAAACTGCACATCTCAGAATCGAACAGTGACAACAATTGCTTTCGTACTGAGCTTTGATGTGGTAAAGCCTCCTGTGATACATTGCAGAAATATAATTGGAACAAGTTTGAGAACAAGCAATGTAAGAAGATAAGAGGACAGATCTTAAGAAAGGTGGATGTGTGGAGAGGTTTAGTAATTGAATTCTGGAGCTCACCCTTTCGATATCTGAAAACATGGGGTCCTAATTGTGCAGACCTGACAGTTTTGCATCTGCACAAAACAGTGTTCTGACTGAACAGGATGTGGTAAAATTGGGGGTGCACAAGAGGCCAGAATGGGAGGAGTACCTTTTATCTTAGCCTGCTGGACACACTTTCCTCATTCCTGAAGAAGGGCTCATGCCCAAAATGTCGACTCTCCTGCTCCTTGGATGCTGCCTGACCTGCTGCGCTTTTCCAGCAACACATTTTCAGCTCTAATTGGAACAGGAGCAAAGAAAAGAAAGCAACAAACAGTATCAGCCAACACAGGGCCAAGAATGGAAGCTGTGTGGTCAATAGTTTAGTGGGATTAAGATCAAGAGAGCGGGAAGTGTGTCTCATGGACAAGATGAGCTTAGACATGGTATGAGGCAGGATAGGATTTCAGGGCTAAGGAGTGGGGAAACATTTGTTTGACATGGCGGGCTTGGGAAAGAGAGGAAAGTGGCAGAGACAGGTTAATGTATGGTCGCAACATTTGGGACAAAACTGCACAGAGAATTCCTCACCTTGCAGTGGATGAAGCAAAACATAGAGTTATAGAGTTGTACAGCACAGAAACAGATCTTTTAGTCCAGCTCGTCCATGCCAACCAGATATCCTAAATTAGTCTAATCCCATTTGTCAGCATTTGGTTAATATCCCTCTAAACCCTTCCTATTCATATAACCATCCAGATGCGTTTTAAATGTTATGATTGTACCAGTCTCCACCACTTCCTCTGGTAGTTCATTCCATACATGTACTACCCTCTGCTTGAAAATGTTGCCCCTCAGGTGCCTTTTAAGTCTTTCCCATCTCACCTTAAACCTATGCCCTCTAGTTTTGAACTCCCCTACCCTGGGGAAAAGTTCTTGAGTATTTATCCTATCCATATCCCTCATGATTTTATAAGCCTCTATAACGTCACCCCTTAGCCTCCGATGCTCCAGGGAAAACAGCCCCAGTCTATTCAATCTCTGCCTGTAGCTCAAACCCTCCAACGCTGGCAACAGTGCTTTAACCCTACAAGAGTTGACAAGTTTAATCTCCAATAAAGTATGAATAATTTGATATAAACATTCACTGCTTAGAGTCAAATTGTGTGAAAATATTGGATTTAAAAAGAAACATTGTTGACTGGGCTCCTTTAACACTTTTTAACTCTTTTTAGAGTTTTGAACTGCGTAACTGGCTGGAGCTTGGAAGCAGTAGGAGACCATTTAGCCCCTTTAGCCTTTTCTATGATGTATTGAACCATGGTTGATCTGAGACCCAATTCCATTCTAGGATAGCTAGTGATTTCTGAAAGTTGCACTCTCCTACATCGACATTTTTATGCATGCAGGTCAAATTGATGAGGCTGGTTATCTTTCCCACTTGACCTTTTGTTATAACAATGATGATTGGTTTCAGTCCTTTAGAATTTGTATAGACAAGAAGCTTCCCGGAAAGCTGAGTTTAGATCAATGAACAGAAGAAGGGCAGGCTGATTTCCATAAAAACTATATTCAGCGTGTTTAACCACAAATAGAAATGCTTTTTTCACTCTGTTGACACATTAATGAAAAATTGAGCACAGCTTCAAGATAAATTTGCTGTATGGGCACTGACAGAAGTATATGGTTTTTACAATTCTTTTTGTCTGGTATTGGTGTACTTTAAGCTCATGGTGAAGTGCTGCCTCTTTCCTCATTCCCAGATAATAGTCAATTCATTACTCTTTGCCTGCAAGGGCTTTTGGTACAGAGTATGACTGCGCACACCCTGTGAGGAAATATGCACTCAGGCAGTTATTGACCACCCTGACTAGTTTGGGAGCATTCCTCCCAGTATTTATTTTACTCTACAAAATCACACCACATTGAGTTAGAAATGTGAGCAAAACAGGTTCCATTCAAAAAGGACATATCAGCTCAAAATAAATGTGTTTTAAACAAATCCATTGTATTCCTTTTTTGTGACTATCTCATAAAATTCAAAAGATACTTATTACAAGGACAGACAAATAAGTTCAGAAATGTCAGTTTCATAAGCCTGCAATACAAACGATTAATTTGCTAGCATTTTTGGAACTTTTTGCTCTGGTAATTCACCATATCAAAGGGCTGGGACAACATATATACAATTTTGGGCTTTTTAGCCATCAACAAAGTGTTGTAACTTACTTACCCAACCCTGAGCTGCGATCCATGTTCATAAGCTTAGGGAGATGTGTACTTAACAGTCTGCATTTCAAGCATTCAGGTTCAACTTCAAGCACTACCAATTCAGTATACATTTATATGGACTAAAGCCCTCTCTGGTCTGCCCCCAAGTATACCTCAACTCCAAATTCAGAAGCGCATCTGCCTACTTCACCAGTGTGACATAGTCTATTTCCAACCACAGCCAGCTTATGAGCTCTGAATGAAAGTGCCTGTTCGGGTCAGAGTCATGAGCACTAGGGACTGGATTGAGGTTTTCATTGGACATGTCTTTATACAGTGACTAAAATCAACACATAATTTTTATGTGGTTGCATTGAATCTTTAAAAATCTTTATGGTGATTGACAAAAGAAGCAATGATGAGGTATAAGGCAGACCTTCATGCAGGGAGTGGTTACAATCTGGAATGCTCTGTTTGAACCATGGTGGAGGCTGATTCAACCACAAGGGTATTGGATCATTACCTGAAGAGAAACGTTTTTCAGGACTACAGGGAAAATGCAGAAAAGTGGCACAAGGTTCTTGTAGACAGCCAACATAGATACAACAGTGTGAATGATCACCTGTGTTTTAACCATTCTATTTTCCTATGAAAGTTTTCCAAAATTTCAAACAGCAGTGACACAGTGGGGTTGTGGCTGGATGAGTTCAGCTGGAGTAATGATAAGTGATAATATGTTTGAGCTCCACATATTGAGATTTGATTGCCCTATATCCTTCAGAAAGAGTGTAGAGTTAAACAAAGATCTACATTAATATAGCACCATATAGCATGTCCCAAAGCAGTTTGTAGTTAGTGAAGTGCTTTTTTGAAACACTATTGTATTGCAGTAAGATATCATAAATAGCAATGTGTTTAGATAATTTTTTTCAAGCGATTAAGGGATTAAATAAGGGCAAGACACTGGGGCTAACTTCCTATTTTTCTTCAAAATAGCTCAAAAGGATATCTTAGGTCCTTGAGAAGGAAGACAAGGTGTCACCTGAAAGATAGCATCTGTGACAATGCAGCATTCCTTCATACTTCCACTGGGGTTTCTGCCTGGATTTTTATGCTCATGTCTTTGGAGCAGAGTTTGAACTGACAATCCTCTAACTCAGAGGCAGAAGTGTTCACAACTGAAGCACCAACTAACAATTTAACTATTCCTGAACACAGAACCCACTTTCTTCTGTGCTCTAACTCTAAAGACAAACACATAATTTATGTTTAAACTCTAGTGCAATGTTGAAGGAGTGCTGCACTGTTTGAGGTGCCATTTTTCAGATGAGATACTGAAGCAGACTCCCATCTGCTCCCTTGGTAGATGTGAAAGTTCTTGGAGCAGGGAAATTTTCCTTGGTGTCCTCGCCAAACTTTATCCCTCAATTAACATTACAGTAAACAAATAACCTGCTTATTATCACACTGTGTTTGTGGGAGCTTGCCATGCACAAATTGGCTCCAATATTTCCTTCATGATTATACCTCAAGAAGCACTTCAAGAGGACACAATTCCTCAACAACCGAGATCTATGTGAACTATAAGGCTGAAGAAAGAAACAAAGCTAGGCAGTGAGTGAGGTCATGCAGAAGGTTGAAAATGAAGATAAGAATAAAATTGTGCCCATGCTTAGCTGGAAGTCACTCTTGGTCAGCAGGAACAGGGGAGCTGGATGAGTATGAGCTCTTTTGAGTTAAGACCCAAGCAGGAGAGTTTTGAATTACTTCAGGTTCTGGAAAGCTGGAGAGGTCTGCCAGGATTGCATTAGAACAGTCAAATTTAGAGATAATAAAGGCATGAATGAGGATTTAAGCAGCAGATGAGCAGAGACAGAGATGAAGTCAGGCAATGTTATGGAGGTGGAAATCGATAGTCTTAGTGATTGGGCAAATATCTGATCCAAAACACATCTTTATGTTTAATGTGACAATGAAAACAGTCTGATTCAGCCTCAGACAGTTACCATTGTCAGGAAATGAAGTTTGGGACAGGAACCAAAGGCAATGGTTTCAGTCTTTCCAGTGTTTAATTGGAGTAAATTTCTGCTCATCTGACAATTTAGAGGTGGTGCAGCATTTGAGAGAGGTGCTGAGGCAGAGATAGGTATCATTGTGTATATGTGGAAACTGTCATAGTATTTCTTTGGATGATGTTGTCGAAGGGCACCGAGTGCCATGAGAAGTTGGAGAGGCCTAACTTGGGGGATGCCAACGGTAACAGTGCAGGAGTAGAAAGAGAAGTCATTCAAACCCTTGTCTCTTGATAGAATTAGATAAGAATGGAACTCGGTGAGAGCAGTCCCACCTAACTGAATGACAATGGAGAGATGTCAGAGGAGGATGGTGGGGTCACCTTGTCAAAGGCTGCAGATAGGTCAAGAAGGATGAGGAGGTATAAATTACTCTTATATATATGGATACTTGGGATAAAATAATAGCGACAATACACAGTAATAGCTAATGGAAGGTGCTATCCAAAAGACACAGTCATAGATATCTGAGGATAATGTCTATAATTAATAAATACATGGAGATGAAATCTGTAATTATAGTTACTGAGGTTAATTTCTGTACTAGTATCAGTATATAAACTCAATATTCTGGGCATGTTCTGTAATATTATACCTCCCAGTCAAGATCAGTACCTATAGTGTTTAACATAATTTTATTTGAGCAGTGAGCAGAGGTGATAATACCTGTTTATTCCTGTGTTGTTGCATTGACTGCCATGTAGTATTATTTCTGTGTCATTAGATGACATTATTGTATCATGCAAACTGGTCTGTGAATAACTGAAAGCAGGAATTTCAATGAAGAGTGCAATGCTACCGAGCTTCCCTTAAAGGAAGTAAAAATTTGCTTATCAGTCACATCATTCCACCTAGCAACCCAGTTGATACCTGACTAGATCTTATCATATTATATGCATTTCAATGTACCTTCCAAACAAAACATAAAATTCTCAAACATAGTTTGAAATTTTAAAAGCATCATTGACAATTGTTGAATGAGGTAATCATTTTATTTTCCAAATAATCCCTCTGTTGCTTTGTTATTCTATATTAGGTGATGCAAAGTAATTACCAAATGGAAAACATCTGCTTAAAAGTTCCTTCCAGCTTAGTCAAAGTAGCAAAGTTAACATGCTCTCATTAATTATTAGTCAAATAATGAGCTGGCTTCTGTGTTGGTGCTCTCATCTCCAAGAGAAAGCATCCTTGCTAAATAATGCTTCAGCTATAACCAGATGTGTTTTGCATGATGTTATTGGGAGTGTAATTTTAAAAAAAATTCCCTAAATCAGTTAATCAAGAATAGGAGGAGGCAATGGCCTGGTGGTATTATCGCTAGACAATTAATCCAAGAACTCCCCACATATGTTTGGGACACCACCCACGCCCTCCACCTCCTCCAAGACTTCCGTTTCCCCGGCCCCCAATGCCTCATCTTCACCATGGACATTTAGTCCCTCTACACCTCCATCCACCATGACCATGGCCTCCAAGCCTTCCATTTCTTCCTCTCCTGACATGCTCACCAGTACCCTTCCACTGACATTCTCATTCGTTTGGCTGAGCTGGTCCTCACCCTCAACAATTTCTCCTTCGAATCCTCCCACCTCCTCCAGAAAAAAATGGGTAGCCATGGGCACCTGCATGGCCCCCAGCTATGCCTGTCTCTTTGTCAGCTATGTAGAACAGTCCATCTTCTGTAGTTACACCAGCACCACTCCCCACCATTTCCTCCGCTACATTGACGCCTGCAATGGCACCACCTCATGCTCCCACGGGGAGGTTGAGCAGTTCATCAACTTCACCAACACATTCCACCTCGACCTTAAATTCACACGGACCATCTCTGACACCTCACCTCCCCTTCCTGGACCTCTCCATGTCCATCAATGACAACCGACTCAACACCGACATTTTTTACAAACTAACTGACTCCCACGGCGACCTAGATTACACCTCCTCCCACCCTACCTCCTGCAAAAATGTTATCCCATATTCCCAATTCCTCCGCCTCCACTGTATCTGCTTCCAGGAGGACCAGTTCCACCACAGAACACACCAGATGGCCTCCTTCTTGAAAGACTGCAATTTCCTCTCCCACGTGGTTGATGATGCCCTCCAACATATCTCATCCATGTCCCATACCTCCGCCCTCAAACCCCACCCCTCCAACCACAACAAGGACAGAACTTCCCGGTCCTCACCTTCCACCCCACCAACCTCCATATAAACCGCATCATCTGCCGACATTTCCGCCACCTACAAACGTATCCCACCACCAGGGATATATTTTCCTCCCCAACCCTTTCCGCTTTCTGCAAAGACCATTCCCTCCATAACTACCTGGTCAGGTTCATGCCTCCCAACAACCCACCCTCCCCTCCTAGCACCTTCCCCTGCCACCACAGGAAATGCAAAACCTGCGCCCACACCTCCCCCCTCACCTCCATCCAAGGCCCCAAAGGAGCCTTCCACGTCCATCAAAGTTTCACCAGCATTTCTATAAATGTCATTTATTGCATCCATTGCTCCCGATGCGGTCTCCTTTACATTGGGGAGACTGGACGCCTTCTCGCAGAGCGCTTCAGGGAACATCTCCAGGACACCTGCACCAATCAACCCCACCGCCCTATGGCCAAACATTTCAACTCCCACTCCCACTCCCACTCTACCAAGGGCATGCAGATCCTGGGCCTCCTCCACCGCCACTCCCTCACCACCCAACGCGTGGAGGAAGAACACCTCATCTTCCACCTTGGAACCCTTCAACCCCAGGGTGGACTTCACCAGTTTCCTCAATTCCTCTCCCCCCATCTTACCCCAGTTCCAAACTTCCAGCTCAGCACCATCCTCATGACCTGTCCCACCTGTCAATCTTCCCTCTTACCCATTCGGTCTACCCTCCTCTCCGACCTATCACCTTTACCCCTTTCTCCATCCACTAATGCACTCTCAACTATCTTCTCCCCACCCAAGGCTTCCAGCCTCATTCCTGATGAAGGGTTTATGCCCGAAACTTTGATTTTCCTGCTCCTCGGATGCTGCCTGACCTGCTGTGCTTTTCCAGCACCACTCTAATCTTGACTTCAATTAATCCAGAAACTCAGCTAATGTCCCAGGAACCTGGGTTTGCATCCCGTCATGGCAGATGGTGGAGTTTGAATTCAATAAAGAATCTGGAATTTAAGTCTAACGATAACCATGAAACCATTGTCGATTGTCAAAAAAACTCATCTCGTTCACTAACATCCTTTAGGGAAGGAAATCTGTTCTCCTTACCTGGTAAGACTACATGTGACTCCAGACCCATAGCAATGTGATTGACTCTTAACTGCCCTATGGGCAATTAGGGATGGCCAGTGACACCCTCATACTGTGAATGAATAAAAAAAGTACAGTTACTATGGTAGGTATCAGTAAGAATGATATCCTTACCAAGCATGCGTCAAGAAGTAAATTATGATGAGGTACTAACAATAATCATCCTTAAGAATTATTAAATAACTTAGTTGTGAAAATAGAAAATGCTAGAAGATGTTCAGCAGGTTTAGAAGCTTTTGTGAAAAGAGAAAGAGAGCTAACACTTCAAAGCTGTGACCTTTCATTCGAATTGTCCTCATGAGCTGGTCATTATCTCAATGTTGTTTGTAGGCAACTGCTGTGTGCAAATTGGCAGTCATGCTTCCTACTGCACTTCATTGACTGTAAAGTGCTTGGGGCATCCTGAGGTCATGTAAGGTGCTATATAAATGCAACTCTTTCTTTCAATCAGAATGGATGAAGAATGGACTCTATCTGGAGCTCTGAAGCATTGAGCCACTGTTTAATCATTGTTTTGAAATCTGCATGATCTAACTGCACCACCTCATCATCTCCTTCCCTCTCTGTAGTCTGCAGATTACTTCAAAGAAGTACAAGTGTGCTAAATTGGAAAATAATCTAGAATTTTTTTATTTCCACTTGATTGCGTGCAGAAACAGCAATAGTCGAAGTCTACAAAACTTATCACTATCCAGACAGGAGTCTCTATTACATGCCTGATCCAATATGAGAGATATTGTTAAATCTGTCAGGCCAATTGCGAAATTCCCACTAAATTCTTCGCTGAAGATGTGGCCTCCAGTTTATGCTTCACTCTTACCAATGCATTTTTCTGAGACAGCTACTCAAACAAGTATGCAGTTTTGGAAAATATAGGGGGTGATGGACTCTCAGGGGAATAGAGCACTGACAGGCAGGTTTCTGGTACTGAGAGTGCCTCTATTGTAATGAGGGGTACACCAAGTTCCAAGCGATCGATTGTGTTAGGGGACTTTCTAGTCAGAAGCACAGGCAGACATTTCTGCTGCCAACAGAGAGACATCAGAATGGTGTGTTGCCTCCCAGGTGCCAGGCTCAAGGAGATGGTGCAGAATATTCCCAGAGGAGAGAGTGGCCAGCAGGACGTAGGAGAAGAAAAGGATGAGATTCTCAGGAGAAAATATAGGAAGTTAGGCAGGAGATTAAAAAGTAGGTTCCCAAGGATAGTAATATCTGGATTACTCCTGGTGCCACGTGCTAGTGAGAGTAGGAATAGGAGGATAGAGCAGATGCATATGTGGCTGAAGAGCTTGTGCAGGGGTGAAGGATACACATTTTTGGATCATTGGAATCTTTTCTGGGGTAGAAGTGACATGTGTAAGAGGATGGGTTGCACCTGAATTGGAAGTGGACTAATACACTGGCAGGGAGATTAGCTAGAGATACTTGGAAGGGTTTAAAGTAGAAATGGGGTGGAGGGGGCTGCAAAACGATAGTGAGAAAGAACATCAGTCTGAGGCTGGTGCAGTTGAGGAAAAGAGAAAGTCAAACAGTCAGGGCTGGCAGGGACAAAGCAGAGAACGAGGCAGGACTAATAAATTAAACTGCATTTATTTCAATGCAAGAGGCCTAACAGGGAAGACAGATGAACTCAGGGCATGGTTGGGAACATGGGGGCTGGGATATTATAGCTATTACAGAAACATGGCTCAGGGATAGGCTGGACTGGCAACTCACTGTTCCAGGGTATAGATACAAAAGGAAGGATAGAAAAGGGGGTAAGAAAGGAGGGGGAGTGACTTTTTTGGTTAGGGATAATATTACAGCTGTACTTAGGGAGGATATTCCCAGGAATACATCCAGTGAAGTTATCTGTGTGAATTGAGAAATAGGAAAGGGAAGGTCACCTTAATGGGACTGAACTATACACACGCCAATAGTCAGCAGGAAATTGAGAAGCAAATTTGGTAGGAGATCACAGTTATCTGCAAGAATAATAGTGTTGTAATGGTAGGGGATTTGAACTTTCCAAACATAGACAGGGACTGCCATAGTGTTAAGGGTTTAGATTAGATTCCCTACAGTGTGGAAACAGGCCCTTCAGCCCAACCAGTCCACACCACCCAGACCCATTTCCCTCTGACTAATGCACCTAACATTATGGGCAATTTAGCATGGCCAACTCACCTGACCTGCACATCTTTGGACTGTGGGAGGAAACCAGAGCACCCGGAGGAAACCCACACAAACATAGGGAGAATGTGCAAACTCCGAGGCTGGAATCAAACCTGGGACCCTGGTGCTGTGAGGCAGCAGTGCGAACCATTGAGCCACAGTGTTTAGATGGAGAGGAATTTGTTAAGAGTGTATTAGAAAATTTTCTTATTCAGTATGTGGATGTACCTACTAGAGAATGTGCAAAACTTGACCTTCTCTTGGGAAATAAGGCAGGGCACGTAACTGAGGTGTCAGTGGATGGCATGCAGGGGCCAGTGACCATAATTCTATTAGTTTTAAAATAGTGATGGAAAAGAATAGACCTGATCTAAAAGTTAAAGTTCTAAATTGGAGAATGGCCAATTTTGATGGTATTAAGCAAGAATTTTCAAAAGTTGGTTGGGGGCGGGGGGGGGCGTATTCAAAGGTAAAAGGGCGGCTGGAAAGTGGGAAGTCTTCAAAAATGTGATAACGAGAGTCCAGAGGCAGTATTTTCTTGTTCGTATGAAGGGCAAGTCTGGTAGGTATAGGAAATAATGGATGACTAGAGAAATTGAGGCTCTGCTCAAGAAACAGAAGAAATATATGGGGGCGGAGATTGAGTAAATCCTTAGAAAAGTATAGAGGCAATCAGAATATACTTTACGAGGGAAATCAGGAAGGTAAAAAGGGGACATGAGATAGCTTTGGCAAATAGGTTAAGGAGAATCCAAAGGGATTCAACAAATACATTAAGGAGATAAAAGTAACTAGAGAGAGAATAGGCACCTTAAGATCAGCAAGGCCACCTATATTTGGAACGCAGGAGATGGATGAGATCTGAAACGAGTATTTCATATCAGTATTTACTGAGGAGAAAGAAATGGAAGCTACAGAACTTGGGGAAATAAATAGTGATATCTTGAAAAGTGATCATATTACAGAGGAGGAAGTGCTGGACATCTTAAAATGCATAAAGGTAGATAAATCTCAGAGACCTGATGAGGTGTACCCCAGAACTTTGTGGGAAGCTAGGGAAGTGATTGCTATGCCCCTCACTGAGATATCTGTATCATTGAGAGCCACAGGTGAGGTGCCAGATGGCTGGAGGTTGGCTAACGTGGTGCCATTATTTAAGAAAGGTGATAAGGAAAAGCCAGGGAACTACAGACCATTGAGCCTGATGTCTGTGGTGGAAATCATGTCTCACTAACTTGAGTTTTTTGAAGAAGTGATGAAGAAGATTTATGAAGGCAGAGTAGTGTACGTTGACTCTATAGACTTAAGTAAGACATTCAACAAGGTTCTGCATGGTAATCTGGTTTGCAATTATAGATCTCATAGAATACAGGGAGAGCTAGCGATTTTGTTACAAAATTGATTCAATGGTAGGAGAAAAAAGGTGGGGGTGAAGTGTTGCTTTTTGAACTAGAGACCTGTGACCAGCGGTGTGCCGCGAGGATCAGTACCGAGTTCACTGTGTTTTTGTGATGTACATAAATTATTTGGATGTGAATATAGGAGGTATGGTTAGTAAGCTTGCAGATTACATCACCTATTGCACTCTGAGATAACCTTCTTCGCTGTCCACTGCACCAAAATGGGATCTTGATCACATGGGCCAATGAGCTGAGGAGTGGCAGATGGAGTTTAATTTAGATAAATGTGAGGTGCTACATTTTGGTAAGGAAAATTAGGGCAGGACTTATACACTTAATGATAACGTCCTGGGGAGTGGTGCCAGACAAAGAGACCTTGGAGTGCAGGTTCATAGTTCCCTGAAGGTGGAGTCACAGCTAGACAGGCTGGTGAAGAAGGCGTTTGGTATGCTTGCCTTTATTGGACAGTGCATTGAGTGTAGGAGTTGGGAAGACATGTTGCAGCTGTATAGAATGTTGATTAGGCCATTTTTGGAATACTGCGTTCAATTCTGGTCTCGCTGCTATAGGAAGGGTGTTATTAAACTTGAAAGGGTTCAGAAAAGATTTACAAGGATGTTGCCAGGGTTGGAGGGTTTGAGCTATAAGGTGAGAGACTGAATAGGCTGGAGCTATTTTCCCTGGAACGTCAGAGGCTGAGAGGTGACTTTATAGATATTTATAAAATCATGAGGGGCAGCGATAGGGTGAAAAGCCAAGGTCTTTTTCCTCGGGTAGGGAAGTTGAAAACTTGAGGGCATAGGTTTAATGTGGAGGGGAAAGATTTAAAAGGGACCTAAGGTACAACGTTTTCATACAGAGTGATTCGTGTATGGAATGAGCTGCCAAAGGAAGGGGGGGGGGGGTGGAGGCTGGTAAAATTTACAACATTTGAAAGGCATCCAGATAGACATATGAATTGGAAGGGTTTAGAGGGATATGAGCCAAATGCTGGCAAATAGAACTGGATTAATTGAGGATATCTGGTCAGCATGGATGAATTGGACCATCGAGGTCTGTTTCCATGTTGCACATGTCTATGCCTAGTGACTCCACAGAACCAGAAATGTATGTTACTGTATCCTTTGTGCTGAAAAATAAGATGAATATGTATTTTTTAACTTATCTTGCAATTGTAAGAATTGAGGTGAAATGTTTTATGATGGCCTTTGTTCTGGTTCTGTTGCTTGAATCCATAATCTAAACTTATCTCTCCATAACCATGAAGGGTCACCTGATGAAGGGGCAAGTCATAGAGTCATAGAGATGTACAGGACAGAAGCAGACCCTTCGGTCCAACCCGTCCATGCCGACCAGATATCCCAAACTAATCTAGTCCCACCTGCCAGCACCTGGCCCATATCCCTCCAAACCCTTCCTATTCATATACCCATTCAAATGCCTCTTAAATGTTGCAACTGTACCAGCCTCCACCACATCCTCTGGCAGCTCATTCCATGCACGTACCACCCTCTGCGTGAAAAAGTCGCCCCTTAGGTCTCTTTTATATCTTTCCCCTCTCACCCTAAACCTGTGCCCTCTAGTTCTGGGCTCCCCGACTCCAGGGAAAAGACTTTGTCTATTTATCCTATCCATGCCCCTCATAATTTAGTAAACCTCTATAAGGTCACCCCTCATCCTCCGACGCTCCAGGGAAAACAGCCCCAGTCTGTTCAGCCTCTCCCTGTTGCTCAAATCCTCCAATCCTGGCAACATCCTTGTAAATCTTTTCTGAACCCTTTCAAGTTTCACAACATCTTTCTGATAGGAAGGAGACCAGAATAAATTAAACTGCATTTATTTCAATGCAAGGGGCCTAACAGGAAAGGCAGATGAACGCAGGGCATGGTTAAAAACATGGGACTGGGATATCATAACAATTACAGAAACATGGCTCAGGGATGGGCAGGACTGGCAGCTTAATGTTCCAGGATACAAATGCTACAGGAAGGATAGAAAGGGAGGCAAGAGAGGAGGGGGAGTGGCATTTTTGATAAGGGCTAGCATTACAGCTGTGCTGAGGGAGGATATTCCCGGAAATACATTCAGGGAAGTTATTTGGGTGGAACTGAGAAATAAGAAAGGGACGATCACCTTACTGGAATTGTATTATAGACCCCCCAATAGTCAGAGGGAAATTGAGAAACAAACTTGTAAGGAGATCTCAGCTATCTGTAAAAATAATAGGGTAATTATGGTAGGGGTTTTAACTTTCCAAACATCGACTGGGACTGTCATAGTGTTAAAGGTTTAGATAGAGAGGAATTTCTTAAGTGTGTACAAGACAATCTTCTGATTCAGTATGTGGATGTACCTACTAGAGAAGGTGCAAAACTTGACCTACTCTTGGGAAATAAGGCAGGGCAGGTGACTGAGGTGTCAATGAGGGAGCACTTTGGGGCCAGTGACCATAATTCTATTCGTTTTAAACTAGTGATGGAAAAGGATAGACCAGATCTAAAAGTTGAAGTCCTAAATTGGAGAAAGGCCAATTTTGACGGTATTAGGCAAGAACTTTCGAAAGCTGATTGGAGGCAGATGTTCGCAGGTAAAGGGACGGCTGGAAAATGGGAAGCCTTCAGAAATGAGATAACAAGAATCCAGAGAAAGTATATTCTTGTCAGGGTGAAAGGGAAGGCTGGTAGGTATAGGGAATGCTGGATGACTAAAGAAATTGAGGGTTTGGTTAAGAAAAAGAAGAAGCATATGTCAGGTATAGACAGGATAGATCGAGTGAATCCTTAAAAGAGTATAAAGGAAGTAGGAGTATACTTAAGAGGGAAATCAGGAGGGCAAAATGGGGACATGAGATAGCTTTGGCAAATAGAATTAAGGAGAATCCAAAGGGTTTTTACAAATATATTAAGGACAAAAGGGTAGCAAGGGAGAGAATATGGCCCCTCAAAGATCAGCAAGGAGGCCTTTACGTGGAGCCACAGAAAATGGGGGAGATACTAAATGAATATTTTGCATCGGTATTTACTGTGGATAAGGATATGGAAGATATAGATTGTCGGGAAGTAGATGGTAACATCTTGCAAAATGTCCAGATTACAAAGGAGGAAGTGCTGAATGTCTTGAAACAGTTAAAGATGGATAAATCCCCAGGATCTGATCAGATATACCCAAGGACTCTGTGGGAAGCTAGAGAAGTGATTGCTGGGCATCTTGCTGAGATATTTGTATCATCGATAGTCACAGGTGAGGTGCCGGAAGACTGGAGGTTGGCAACCGTGGTGCCACTGTTTAAGAAGGGCGGTAAAGACAAGCCAGGGAACTATAGACCAGTGAGCCTGACCTCAGTGGTGGGCAAGTTGTTGGTGGGAATCCTGAGGGACAGGATGTACATGTATTTGGAAAGGCAAGGACTGATTAGGGATAGTCAACATGGCTTTGTGCGTGGGAAATCATGTCTCACAAACTTGATTGAGTTTTTTGAAGAAGTATCAAAGAAGAATGTTGAGGGCAGAGCAGTAGATGTGATCTATATGGACTTCAGTAAGGCGTTCAACAAGGTTCCCCATGGGAGACTGATTAGCAAGGTTAGATCTCATGGAATACAGGGAGAACTAGCCATTTGGATACAGAACTGGCTCAAGACAGAGGGTGGTGGTGGAGAGTTGTTTTTCAGACAGGAGGCCAGTGACCAAGTCTCTGAAAGTTTGTGATTTCAAATAAACCTGTTGGACTATAACCTGGTGTCGTGTGACTTTTGATCTCGCCCACCCCAGTCCAACACTGTCACGTCCACATCATAAGCATGAAATGGCATTGAATTATTGAAACCAAATTAGCATGTGTAACATCGCTGAGTCATGTACAGTGATCTCCTTTGGCTTTGTACATTTCTGTGACAGTGGGCTGGATTTAATGGAGCCTATCATGGAAGGAAATGCTGAAGAGGTTGCACCTCATCTCCAGAGGGTAGGAAAATCTTCCACACTTACATTGGAGGCACAAATGGACCTGTAGGGAACCCCATCTGCTCGTTGCAGCTTGTGAACAAGAGGTATTATTGAGCCAATGGCAACAGTTATCTCTGAACCCACTGAAAATTATTGGTAGCGCAGCGATTAAGTGCAAGTGGCATGGTCTATCTGTGCCACACGAAAGATGTCAGCCATGTTGGTTATCTCTGTGGTCTCCTCGAGGAGGGAGTACGGAGATCTCTTTCAACCCACTTAGCGCCCAGTTAAGGGACCCAGCATTAGATAGTGTGATGGCTACACAGCGCTATGCATTCTCTCATGATCCTATCTCCATTATCTCCATCTTGCCCTCGCTCACCCATGTCTTGGGTCTCTCACTGATCCTATATCTCCCTCTGGGTGCATAATTGTCAGCAATCATCGATCCTAGTAGCTGCTACTGACCAAGGAGAGTTATCAGCCTCTGATTAGCTATATCTCTTGGTGGATAGAATATAATGTGGGAAAATGTGAGGTTATGCAGTTTGGTGGGAAGAATAGAGGAACTGAATATTATTTAAATTGAGAAAGACTGCAAAAATCTACAGCACAAGGAATTTGGGGTACTTTGTACATAAACCACAAAACACCAGCATACAGGTTCAACAGATAATAGGGAAGGCAAAAGGAATAAAATTTCAAAGGGAGTAAAAATAGGGATGTCTTGCTAAATCTAAACAAGGCACTAGTTAGACTTCACCTGGACTGCAATGAGTAATTTTGATCCCCTTGTCAAAGGAAAGATATACTGACATTGTATACAATCCAGGGAAGGTTAACTCGTTTGATTCTGGGTGTGGAGGGTTTGTCTTGTGAGGAGAGGTTGAGTCAGTCACGCCTGTACTTGTTAGAGTTTAGGAGAATGAGAGGAGACCTAATTGAAACATACAAATTCTTAGGAGACTTGACAGGGCAAATATAGAAAGTCTCTTTCTCCTTGTGTGAGAACCCAGGACGAGAAGACATAATCTCAGATTAAGGGCTCACTCATGTAAAACAGAGACGAGAAGGGATTTCCTCTCTCAGAGGGTAGTGAATTTGTGAAATTATTTTCTGTTGAGGCTGGGCCGTTAAGTATATTCAAGGCTGGAGATCCAAGATGGCGGCGACTCAGCAAGTCTGAGTTTACAGAGCTCTTCCCAAAACCTGGGTAAAGTGAGTTACTCACCCCCACCACACTTACCAAACCACCCAAAAAAATTTTCTAACCTTAATTAGCTGCTTACTATTATATTTAAGCAGTTTAATATTAAGTGGATAATGAGTAAACCAAAGGGATCCCGCAGCTCTCAGAAAACAAAGACCCCTCCCCCACCCTCCCCTCCTCCTCCGGCTGCAGCTGATGTAAAAACAGGCCTTGAAGAGATGATTGCCAGGCTGGAAACGACACTCGTCAATTTCATCGCAGAATCCAGACAGAGATGGAACTCATTCGAAGAAAAGTTACAAAAGCACAGCCAGGCTATTGAGGAATTACAGGGCCGAGTGAAGGGGGCGGAGCTAAAGGCCACGACCTCCGAGGCTGCAGCACAAACAGCTGCAGAACAGGTGCGAGCTCTGGAGCAGAGAGTCCGGGCCTTTGAAATCTACATGGATGACCTGGATAATAGAAATCGGAGAAAGAATATCCGTCTTCTGGGCCTCCCTGAACAAGAAGAGAAGGGACAGTTAGTAGTATTTCTGGAGCGATGGCTGCCCCAGCTTTTAAACCTGGGGGCTGAAACTGATCGGGTAAGGGTGGAGTGGGCCTACCGGGTCGCAGTACGCGGATCTGGCCCAAACCATCGCCCACGCCCGGTCCTGTTCCGGCTGCAGAGTTATAGGGAGAGGCAGATACTCCTGGATGCCTCCAGAAATCTTGGAAAGGATCCTAAAGCCATGATCCATGAAGGATCCAAGATTATGTTATTTCAGGACTTCTCCCCGGCTTTGGCACGAAGGAGGAAGGCGTTTGATGAGGTGAAGAAATGTCTAAGGAACTTAAATATTCAATACAACTTACGCTACCCAGCGACGTTATGCTTTAACCACGAAGGATCCGAGTATAATTTTAGATCACCAGAAGAGGCTAAGGAACTTTTAGACTCGTTTAAATAAATCGTAAGAGACAATTTATGTTGGATTGTCTCTTCCACACTCCGTGGGGAGAAGTGGATACTTTACTCTACTTTACTTTTGCTTCTGGGAGCAGGGTTGTCTTCCCTTGCTATTTTATGTTATTATACTTAACTGTAATTTGTTGGAGTTGTAATTTTATAGTTATGTGTGTTTGTACGTGGCATTGATGCTATCAGATATACTCAGGTATGGGTGGGGAGGGGTGGGGGTGGGGCGCTCACTGTTAACTCTAGCTCGGTATTATATCTAAATCCTATTAAGGAGCGCCCGGGTCAAGGGTGGGACACTGTTTGGGAGAGGATATGGTGGACCTTTAGAAAGGAAGTAAGGCCCCCTGAGAACAAGGGGGAGGATCTCCATTCAAACATGTTTTTTTTTGTTCTTATTGTTTGGAAATAGTTTCCTTTTTATTATACTGTTATGAGTGTATTAGAGAACATTTTCTCTTGTTTGAAGGATGTAAGTGACTCAACTATACACTCTGGATAATTGTGGATTAGATTCGTAGTTAACTGAGTTTCATTGTTTTTCTTTCTTCTTTAGTATCATTCCTTTGAATTTTGATGATTATATATTTAAGATCTATTTTTATATTAATGTTTGTGCTTGAAAGTTCTGTTTATTTTTGTAAATCTGTCAAAATATTAAATTTCTAATAAAAATATCTTTAAAAAAAAAAGTATATTCAAGGCTGAGACAGCTTTTTAATCAGAAAAGCCAAAGACCTGCGGATGGTGGAAATCAGAAACAAAAACAGAAATTGCAGGAAAACTTCAGCAGGTCTGGCAGCATCTGTGGAGAGAAAGTAGAATCAACATTTCGGGTCCTATGACTCTCCTTCAGAATTTTCAGATTTTTAATCAATAAGGGCATCAAAGTATCTGTGGAAAAGGGAGGAATGTGGAGTTACGGATTATCAAATCAGCCATGATCTCATTGAATGAGAGAGCAGACTCAATGGACCTATTGGCCTACTTCTACTCCTGTGTCTTATAGTCTTATGGGTGAGAATTCCATTGCTGGGGCCCTGTATCTTAGGGAAGGCCAGTTAAGTGCCTGACTGGCATTGATTCTGACGGACCTTCCCCTCTGAATCAAAGCCATTTTCCTATTATTTCTCCAAACCTGGACAAACTTCCATCGGAAACATTAAATTCCAACCAGCATCTCACAAAAACCACAAAAATAACCAATGTGGGATGCAGACGTGATGCACTAGTGCAGTAGAGGTTGCAATTCCATGTCCAAGTATTCATTGAGTGGAGTTCATAATGTATACTTGTAACTAAATATCTCCCAGCTCTTTGGCTTATATTGATCGGAAAGACTTGTATTTATGTTATTCTTTTCACAATCACTGGGCAGCTTAAAATGTATCACTGTCAATTAAGTTCTTTTATTGAAGTGTAGCTATTATATTGGAGAGGAAAACTTTACTTCACAAATTGCTGTGTACATACAAACATAAGAATTAGGAGCAGCCCCATGAGCCTGCTCTGCCAATTGATACGATCCTGGCTGATCTCATCTCAGCCCCAACTCCACTTTTTTGCCCATTCTCCCTCAAGCTTTAACCCATTATTCATTAAAAATCTGTCTATCTTCTCCTTAAATTTACTCAATGTCTCAGTATCCACTGCACGCTGTAGTAGTGAATTCCACAGATTCACAACCCATTGAGAGAAGTAATTTCTCCTCATCCTTGTTTTGGATCTGCTTCCCCTTCTCCCCAAACCTCTTGTTCCAGATTTCTAACATAAGGAAATATTTATTCTACATCTACTTTGTCAATCCCCTTTAGCATCTTGTACACCTCAACTAAATCTCTTCTCATCCTTCTCAACTCCAGAGAGTATAGACTTAAATTGCTCTAGTAACAAATGAGGTCTGCAGATGCTGGAGATCACAGCTGAAAATGTGTTGCTGGTTAAAGCGCAGCAGGTCAGGCAGCATCCAAGGAACAGGAAATTCGACGTTTCGGGCCAGAGCCCTTCATCAGGAATGAGGAGAGTGTGCCAGGCAGGCTATGATAAAGGGTACGGAGGAGGGACTTGGGGGAGGGGCGATGGAGATGTGATAGGTGGAAGGAGGTCAAGGTGAGGGTGATAGGCCGGAGTGGGGTGGGGGCGGAGAGGTCAGGAAGAAAATTGCAGGTTAGGAGGGCGGTGCTGAGTTCGAGGGAATCGACTGAGACAAGGTGGGGGGGAGGGGAAATGAGGAAACTAGAGAAATCTGAGTTCATCCCTTGTGGAAATTGCTCTATCATTCTTCATGAGACAAAGCCCATATCTCTGAAATTAATCATGCGAACTTTATCTGAACTGCCTCCAATAAAACTACATCCCTCCTCAAGTAAAGGGACCAAAAGTTGCATGCAATAGTTCATTAATGCCTTGTACAGTTGCAACAACATTTCTCTGCTTTTACACTCTTCCTTTAGAATAAATGTCAAAATTCCATTTTTCTTCCTTATTATCTGCTGATTTTGCATACTAGTTTTCTTTGATTCATGCATGAGGACACCCAGATCCCTTTGTGTTGAAGCAAACTGAAGTTTCTCTCATTTAGATGATAAGTTGTCTTTCTATTCGTCCAACCAAAATGGAAAACCTTATATTTATCCACGTTAAACTTCATCTGCTAAATTCTGGCCCATTCACCTAACCTGTCCATATCCATTCGTAAATTTTTTATTTCTTCATTACAACATAATTTCCTACTTATTTTAGTATAATCTGCAAGTCTGGTGATAGTACCTTCTAACCCTGCATCCAAGTCATTAACATTGATTGTAAATATCTGGGGCCTAAGGACCGAAGGCTGCCACACTCTACTAATTACATTTGCCTACCCAGAAAAAGACCCTTATATTTCCACTGGCTTCTTTCTGTTGATTGGCCAATGCTCTATCCAAGATAATAAATTACTCCTAATCTCACATGATCATATCTTTTTAAAAATCTTTTGTGTAGCACCTTATCAAATACATTGTGGAAGTCCAGATGTACTACATTTACAAGATCCCCATTATCCATATTGTTTGTTATATCTTCAAAGAATTCTAGCAAATTAGTCAAACCTGATTTACCCTTCATAAAACCATGTTGACTCTAACGGATTGTGTTTTGACTTTCCAAATGCCCTGTTATTACTCCTTTAATAATGGTTTCCAACAGTTTCCCAATTACATGTTAAACTAGCTCAACTGTAGATTCCTACTCTCTGCCTCCCTCCCGTTTTGAGTAGGAGTGTTACATTAGCACTTTTTCTGCATCCAGGGACTTTTGGAATACTATAAACAATAGATCCACTATGTCTGCTACCATTTCCTTTAAGATTCTAGGATGTAGGCCATAAGGCCCTGAGGATTTGTCTGTCTTCAATCCCATTAGTTTGCTCAGTACGTGATGTTCTAAGTTCCTGCTTTTCTATAACCCTTCATTACCTCTTACTATTGGGATGGTACTGGTGTCCTCAACCATGAAAACTGAAGCAAAATATTAATTTAGCGAGTCAATCATTTCTGTGTTCCCCTCTAGTAACTCTCCAGTTTCATCATTCAGGGGACCTGCATTCACTTTAGCTACTCTCTTCCCTTTTATTCACTTATAAAAGCTTTCGCCATCTGTTTTTATATTTCATGTTTTGCTATTTAAATATAGATAATGAAATGAATGTATTAATGCATTTAAATGTAAGGACAGAACATACAATTTTATGAGGAATATGAATTATATCCATCTGTCTTGGTCCAATTACTTGCTTCCCTCTAAGATCGTCACCTGGTAACTGTGCTTTGTTTTGATTCCCTGTGTGTAATTTGGTCAGATATAAAGTACATTTAGTTGAAGAATTTGATACCTAGAATTCTTTATGGCCCATTAACCATCTGTTGGCACACTGCCTTCTCCTTTGATGGTGATTTTGTGTATAGCCAGAGTTAAAATTGTTCTGTTGTCATCCATTTCAGGTAAACCAGTTTTGTTTCGGCCATTGTAAATTTAAGATTAGTAAAACAGCTTGATTCAGTGTGACTGAAATATTAATGCTCAGGATATTAAATATTTAAATCCCAGCACCAAAAGAACCTTTCCATTTATCACTGATATACATCGTTAATATTATTATAAATCAAGATATCTGAGATGAAATAACTTCTAGTTGGGAATTAGACATTAAGATGGAAATCCATGTTTCATCATTCAGTTTTATCTTGCCACTGAATATCTTGGTTCCTTGTGCTTTCTATTGAATTCTATGAAAAGGAAATATTTATGTACGATATTCATGAGGTCATTTCTGTCCACCTAAAAGGACAGGCAGACCCACGGCTTAAATTCTCATCCAGAAAATGTTCTGTACTCCCTCAGTACTGCTGTAGGAGGTCAGCCTTAACTTTTGTGCTCACATCCAGTTCTGGATTCTGGTTCCAGAATCTTGATTTAGGGGCAAGAATGCTCCCAACTGAGCCACTTTGACACATTATGCAGGGAACCGCTACATTGTAATAATCAGCAGCTTACAATCCTATCAAATCATGGAGCAGTAAAAGAAATGGAGGGAGGCTGAAATAAAAATAGTAGCTATATTAAGACATGGAGGGAGGCCAAGAGATTTTAGGAAATAAAATACAGAAAACAGGGCAAAGAATAGGAGGAGGAAATGAGAAGGAGCAGTAATCTGGTGTAGGATATATTCATTGCTGTAGGGCTGGGGAAGGTCACCCCAACAGGGTGTAGCAAAACTGCTGAAATTTGTAAATCATGAGCAAAGTGGCTAGAGGACAGAATGAAGTAGGAGCAATGCTGTACACATACTTCCATGGTAAGTGCTTTTGGGACAAGAGGGCACGAGAAGCCAAAAGGAAGTCAGTTAAGAAATCCTTATCCTCCTGAAACATTTAGGGATCACCTGGAGGTTGTGTTATGTCATGCCATGCCATGTCTTGTTCAGCTATACCGCGCTTTGCTGTATCATGCCCTGTATTCTGAGATAATTAAATTAATTGCTGCCAGTGAATGATGTAAACCTCCATCTGTAGTGTTGGGCTGAAAAAGTGATATCTCAAAACCAAATCATGTAGGGTTAATCATTAAACATTAACTGGACATGACAATGAACTATTGAAGAAAGTGGAAAATCACATGGAAATCAGGCCTAGTGCAAAACTAGCCTGTCATGGCTGGGAGGTAATTGCTCGGTAGGAAACAGAATATTGTGCAGTTAACATGGGGCAAAATGGAAATGTTTTCTGCACAATAGAATACCTGAAAAAGTACTGAAAGTACAACAAACTGGTGATATAGCACGTAACATTGGATTCAGAACAGTATTAATATCTGGAACTTTGTCCCATTCGTTGGACTTTCACTATCATACCAGGTTCGAAAGACTGGGGCCATGGACTTTTGCCATCAGACTGGGGTTCTTGAGACCAGTGACATGGAATCTGAGATAGAGCTCCGAGTGCCAGTGTTGCCAAGTCCTTGATGTACAAAAGGCAATTAGACTGCATGTGTATAAAGTAGCCATGACGTGGAGGTGCCGGTGTTAGACTGGGGTGGACAAAGTTAAAAATCACACAACTTCAGATTATAGTCCAACAGGTTTATTTGGAAGGACTAGCTTTCAGAGCGCAACTACCTGATGAAGGAGCAGCACTCCGAAAGCTATACTTCCAAATAAACCTGTTGGACTATAACCTGGTGTTGTGTGATTTTTAACTATGTGTAAAGTAGTTTAAGCTTATAGATTCACTTATTAGTTTGAATGTGTGTGTGTGTATATACATACATACATATAAAAAAATAAATATCTCAAGTAGATTAAACCAATAAATGTGTTGTATATTTATGCGCATATGATTCTTGTATTCATTTTGATCAGACCTTAAGGAACCTTTTAGGTACTTTCAGTCTCACAATACACCATCATAACTCAGAAAAAAATATTGGGAATGGACTTTGTTACTCTAACATTAGAAAACAGCCTTTTCCCAGAATCCCTCCAAATTAGTGGGTAGTGTGGCAAACAAAAGCTTAATGTTCTGGTAAATTTTAAGGAAATCCACTTAAATGTGCTGTGCTGCACTTGCATTAAACTATCTGTTTAGCTAAAAGAGGCTTACAGCCAAGGGCAGTTTGGCAAGGCTTTGGGTGTTGTCTATGGAACGTAGGTAAATGTGAGGATTGTTATTTGTGCAAACCCAAGCAATCTGAACAAAACATTTGAACTCAATAGTGCCAGACCTGCACTTGAGTGGATGAAGTGTCAAACTTGCGAGATCACATTATGTGAATCCTTGGTAGCCATTTTAAGTAGCTCCCATAACTAAATAATCAAACTTGCAGGAACCAACATGTTTCCCAATTGTGATTCAGAAATAATTAAATCCATTGCACACAAAAAGAATCACTAGTTTGCTTTCATTCTAATCACCCAATAGTAAAAATTGTGCATTTAATGAGAATTACAATCATACCTAGCAAGCAGAATAACAAGCAGAATCTTGTTAGGCTAGAAACTACCATTCAAATAAAATAATCCTGGCTGGTTATCTTCTCATGGTTTTGTCTATATGTTTTGTTTTTCTTGTTCAGCTAAATGGATTGAGTAATTTCTCTTATGTTCAAAAATGTGTGCCCCTTTAGCGTCAATGTTATATTGACCTAATAACTCATGTTATTCCCAGAGTGACAATCATGAGAAAGGTCACATAATGGCCTTCTACCAATGTTAACAAAGCAAGATTGTTATGATGTGAGGTTTGGAGATGAACAGCAGAAGCTCCTGGAGGGTTGAGATCACCATACTTCATGTATCTTCTATCCTTTATAGTCTCAGCGTTGGCCATCAGTAGCACCAGGACATAGCTTGACTGGTGGCGAGAGGGGCACTTAGATCATTCATGCATATTGTCAGATCGTTCATGCATACCCATGAAGCTGCTGCAGTGGGAAAGAGGCCATTGCCTATCTCCTTCTAGACTGTGCCTTTGCAAAGAAGATCTAGAAAGAGATGTAGTAGTTTTTATTGAGGTGTATCCTGGAGGAGCATAATCTGAGTGAAAGGCATTCTTTGGCTCGCCCAAACCTATTAGTGTTCTATTGCAAAGAGTAGTGATTGGCCGAAGACTGCAGACTGGCATATTCCAAAGGTCAGGACAATATGTTAAGGAATATACTAAAGCTTGGGACAGTATCTCAGTTGAGAAAATCATAGCGTGTTTTGAGAAGGATTGTAGCTCAGGTTGAGGTTCTGGATGTAGGTTTGCTCGCTGAGCTGGAAGGTTCGTTTTCAAATGTTTTGCAACCATACTAGGTAACATCTTCAGTGGGCCTCCAGGCAAAGCACTGCTAATGATTCCTGCTTTCTATTTATTTTTGGGTTTCTTTGGGTTGGTGATGTCATTTCCTGTGGTGATGTCATTTCCAATGGTGATGTCATTTCTTGTTTTCTTTCTCAGGGGCTGGTAAATGGGGTCCAAGTTGAGGTGTTTGTTGATAGAGTTCTGCTGAGAAATCTGCGGACTGTGTTCACACACTGCAGCATACAGAAACTATGCAGAGCAGAGGAAAATCACCTATACCATGTATTCAAAAAGAACGGGTACCCAATGAACGCAGTCCGTAGATTTCTCAGCAACAAACCCAAACAAGCAGACAAAACACTTCCAGAAACCCCAGCCACTCTCCCCTACATCAAAGACATCTCAGAAATGACTGCCAGACTACTCAGACCCCTTGGCAATATGGTAGCACACAAACCCACCAACACACTAAAGCAGCAGCTAATGAACTTGAAAGACCCCATACAGACAACAAGCAAAACTAATGTCATTTACAAAATACCATACAAGGACTGTAACAAACACTACATTGGACAAACAGGCAGAAAACTAGCCACCAGGATACATGAACATCAACTAGCCACAAAAAGACATGATCCACTCTCACTACTATCCTTACATACAGATGAGGAAGGATACCACTTCGACTGGGACAACACATCCATTTTGCTCAAGCTAAACAGAGACATGCATGAGAATTCCTAGAAGCATGGCATTCCAACAGGAACACACTCAACAAAGACATCGAGTTAGACCCTAGATACCACCCCTGAGAAAAGGAACAAGAAATGACATCACCATAGGAAATGACATCACCAAAGAAACCCAAACATATAAATAGAAAGCAGGAATCATCAGCAGTGCTTCGTGTGGAGGCTCACTGAAGATGTTACCTAGTATGGTGAAGAAATGACTGAAAATGAACCTTCTAGCTCAGCAAACAAACCTACATCCTTGAGAAGATAATAATTCAGAGGGGCATAAATATGCCATCTAGCCCATTCAGTCTACTCAACTATTCAGTGAGATCATGGCTGATCTGATCATCCTATTCTCCACTTTCCTGCCTTTTTCCTAGCACCCTTAATTCCCTTCTAGATTAAACAACTATCTATCTCAGGTTTGAATATATTGAATGATCTAATCTCAACAGCCCATGAGGTAAAGAATTTCACATGCACACTACCTGCTGGGAGAAGAAATCCCTCCTCATCTCTGTCTTAAATAGGTAACCCCTTACTCCAAAATTATGCCCTGTGACTCTTAGAGTCATAGAGTCATAGAGATGTACAGCACAGAAACAGACCCTTCAGTCCAACTCGTCCATGCTGACCAGATATCCCAACCCAATCTAGTCCCACCTGCCAGAACCTGGCCCATATCTCTCCAAACCCTTCCTATTCATATATCCATCCAGATGCCTTTTAAATGTCGCAATTGGACCAGCCTCCACCACATCCTCTGGCAGCTCATTCCATACATGTACCACCCTCTGCGTGAAAAAGTTGCTCCTTAGGTCTCTTTTATATCTTTCCCCTCTCATCCTAAACCTATGCCCTCTAGTTCTGGACTCCCACACCCCAAGGAAAAGACTTTGTCTATTTATCTTACCCATGCCCCACATGATTTTATAAACCTCTATATGGTCACCCCTCAGCCTCCGGCTCTCCAGGGAAAACAGCCCCAGCCAGTTCAAATCTCCCAATAGCTCAAATCTTCCAACCCTGGCAACATCCTTGTATATCTTTTCTGAACCCTTTCAAGTTTCACAACATATTTGGCACAGTGGCATAGTGGTTAGCGCCAGAGACCCGGGTTCAAATCCCACCTCGGGCAACTGTCTGTGTGGAGTTTGCACATTCTCCCCGTGTCTGCGTGGGTTTCCTCCGGGTGCTCCGGTTTCCTCCCACAGTCTAAAGATGTACGACAACGGATGAATGGGCACCGCACAACAATCAACAGACAGGAGGGTTCTCTCCCAGTTGGGGAACACTTCAGTAATCCAGGACATTCAGCCTCGGACCATCGGGTGACCATCCTCCAAGGTGGACTTCAGGACAGGCAGCAGAGAAAAGTGGCCAAGCAGAGGCTGATAGCTAAGTTCTGGACCCATAGGGAGGGCCTCAACCGGGACCTTGGGTTCATGTCACATTACAGGTGACCACCATTGCACTATATACACACACACAGATACTCCTACACACACACACAGGCACTCCTATACACACATACACATGGACACACATACACACAGATGCGCACACAGACACCCACACACACCCTTGCCGACACACACACTCCCACATGAACCCCCTCACAGACTTAAGACACTCTGCACTCACTACACACACACACACACACACACACACACATGCACACATATATTTTGTGGGGTGAATTTGTACTTGCAGGATTACATTGTACTTTGCTCAAAAACTGCATGCATTCATGTAGAACTCTGAGCTCAAAACCTGCATGAATTTATGTAAAGCTCCTTTATCTCACTTTTCGAGTAGAATCAATCTAAACATCATGGCATAGACAGAGAACTCAGGGGGCCAACACCTTCAACATATTGTCTAGCTATCACCATTGTGAACAGCTAACCCGAGAATGCAACTTTTTAAAAATAAGGTTTTGTGATTTACACATGAAAGAAGTGAAACTATCACTGTATTCTAACAGATGAAAGGCTTAACAGACAATTAATTTTTCAATGTATAATTTCAGTTACATCACACTGTAAACTTTTGCTCTAAATTCTATGTGTTAGGATTGAGCCCTCCACTACCACCTGATGAAGGAGTGTCACGCCGAAAGCTAGTGTGCTTCCAATTAAACCTGTTGGACTATAACCTGGTGTTGTGTGATTTTTACCTTTGTACACCCCAGTCCAACACCGGCATCTCCAAATCATGTCATTAATAGATATTGTAAATATAAATATTGTAAATTTATATTGTGGCCCCATCACTCATCTCTGTGGCACTGCAATAATTACAGGTTGCCATCCTGAAAATGCTGGGTCCCCCACCATCACCTATTAGTCTTCTATTAGTTAGCTAATTCTCTATCCATGCTAATACACTACCTCCAGTACAGTTGTCTCTTATCTTAATAGATCGAGTAAAATGTGGTACATTATCTAATGCCTTCTGGAAATCCAAATACATTACATCCACTGCTTCCCCTTTATCTATGCTCATTACCTCCTAAAATAATTCTAGTAAATTTATCAGACAAGGTTTCCCCCCTTTTGTGAAACCATGCTGGTTTTGATTGATCATATTGCGTATTTCTAAATGCTCTGCTATTACATCCTTTCTAACAGGCTATAATATTTTTCCAATAGCAGATGTTAAGCTTATTGGCCAATAGTTACATGCTTTTTATCTCCTTCCCTGTTGAAAGAAAGGTATCATGTTAGCAGTTTTCCAACCCTTTAGGACTTTCCAGAATCTGAGGATTTCTCGAAGATTATTACGAGTACACCCACTATCTCTTCCTTTAATAACCCAGCTACTTCCTTTAATAACCTAGGATAAATCCCATGAGGTCTAAGGGACTTACTAGCCTTTAGCACTATTAGTTTCCCTTGCACCTTTTCTCTCATGGTAGTTATTGTATTTATTTCCTCTCTGCCTTTTGCCCCTTGATTATTTAGTATTTCTAGCATGCTGCTACTGTCTTCTGCTGTAAAGATTGATGCAAAGTATTTATTCCTGGTTTTCCATTATTATTTCCCCAATTTCATTCTCTAAAGAGCCTTTGGGAAAGACCTTCCAGCAGAGTTCACTGAGTGGCAGAAAATTAGATTAGATTCTCTACAGATTAGATTCTCTACAGTGTGGAAACAGGCCCTTCAGCCCAACAAGTCCACACCGACCCTCCGAAGCGTAACCCACCCAGCCTCATTTCCCTGTGACGAATGCACCTAACCTAATTGTTTAGAATTCTTTGGATTACATTCTTGCTATGAAATGTGTTCTTGGACTGTCGTGTATAGCACTTTTTTTGAGGTACCTCAGTGCCCTACATGCTCTATGGAGAAAAGTTGAATTTTAGTGTATCTTATGCAATGTCCAATTTGAAATGTTTTGTATCATTACAAAACTGTTCTGAATGAATTTTGCTATGATTTTGCAAAAAAAAAATTCGTCTGAAACAGCTGAACTTTAATAAGCAGTCAATGTTTGATTTTATCTCCAGAATTCTTCATGAGAATGGTTCCAGGATGACAGACTTTGCCATATGAGGATGGATTGGACAAGGTGGAGTTGTTCTCCTTTGAGAAGGTTAAATGGGGATGGAATAAAGGTGTTCAAGCCCATGGGATCCAGAAAGAGTAGATAGAGAGAAGTTGTTCCCATGGCCACTGACAGCAGCATTACCCATCCCTCCAATTTTCTCCTTAACCAAGGGTCTGTGATGTAACCTAAGATATATATTATTTATCACAAGTTTAGATTTTCGGTTTTTGAGTTAGTCAGCAGAGGATTTTCTGTACTGAATTTATTTCTTAACTTGTAAGTATTTTTGTAGCCATGGTAATCTCTTTTTAAGTAGTTGAGGTTTAGCTTCAGAGTTAATGGAATTTTGAGTAGGATGGTAAAGTTTTACGAGTGAATAAGATAAATAAGCTCCAGTTTATAAGGCCCATTTAGGGGCAGCACAGTGACTAGCACTGCTGCCTCACAGCACCAGGGACCCAATTCGATTCCAGCTCAGGCAACTGTCTGAATGGAGTTTGCAGATTCTCCTAGCGTCTGCATGGGTTTCCTTTGAATGCTCTGGTTTCCTCCCACAGTCCAAAGATGAGTAGGTTAGGGTGAATTGGTCATGCTAAATTGCTCCATAGTGTTCAGGGACGCCTAGGTTAGGTGCATTAGTCAGGGGTAAATATCGGGGAATGAGTCCCTTTGTAGGGTTGGTGTGAACTTGTTGGGCTGAAGGGCCCCTTTCCACTCTGTAGTAAAACCAGATAGGTTTTACTATGGTTAAAGGAAACATCCACAGTTTAGAGAGGGAATCTTTTAGGTTTCAGATTTCACTTTGAGTAGAGCAGTCCTGTGAAGTCTTTGGAATAAGATAGCTGAATGTACCCATATTCCTGAGATAGAAAGGATATATAGTGAACTATACCTTAGAGAATCATGTTAGGATTATCCCTTAGAGTGGGGGTTAGTGTTAGTCTCAGATCAGGGGTGTTGGAATAAAACTCTATAGAAATTATACATAGATAGGCTAAGTGAGTGGGCAAGGGGCTGACAGATGGAGTATACAGTTATTAAATGTGAGGTCATCAATTTTGGTAGAAATAACAGCAAAATGGACTATTATTTAATGGTAAAAAATTGCAGCAGGCTGCTGTGCAGAGGGATCTGGGTGTCCTTGTGCATGAATCATAAAAAGCTGGTTTGCAGATGCAGCAGGTAATTAAGAAGGAAAATGGAATATTGTCCTTCATTGCCAGAGAGATGCACTTTAAAAACAGGGAGGTTATGTGCTAGTGAGGCCAGATGCCAAGTACTGTGCACTGTTTTGGTCTCCTTATTTGAGAAATTATTTTTTATGCATTCTCAGGTTGAGGGCATCCCTGGCTGGGAAGGTAAGAGTTACAAGTCAACCACATTGCTATGGGTCTGCAGTCACACGTAGGTCAGACCAGGTAAGAATGGCAGTTTTCTTCCCCAAAGGACATTAGTGAACTATTTAGTTTTTTCCTCACAATTGATGTACTGGCATTGAAGGGAGTGTAGAGGAGGTTCACTAGGTTGATTCTGGAGTTGAGGGGGTTGGCCTATGAAGAGAGATTGAGAAGACTGCAACTATCCTCATTGGAATTTAAAAGAATGAGTGAGGATCTTACAAAAACATATAAAATTCAAAGGGAATTGATAAAATAAAAGCAGGGAGGCTGTTTCCACTGGTGGGTGAAACAATTAGTCAGGGACTCAGCCTCAAATAAGGGGCAGCAGATTTAGGACTGAGTTGAACAGGAACTTCTTCACCCAAAGGGTTGTGAATCTGTGGAATTCCCTGACCAATGAAGCTATTGAGTGTTGAATGTTTTTAAGGCAAAGACAGATAGATGTTTGAACAGTAAAGGAATTAAGGGTTATGGTGAGCAGGCAAGTAAGTGGAATTGAGTCCATGAAAAGATCAGTTTGATCTTATTGAATGGTGGAGCAGGCTTGATGAGCCAGTTAGTCACAGAGTCACAGAGATGTACAGCATGGGCAACAGACCCTTTGGTCCAACTCATTCATGCCGACCAGATAGCCTAACCTAATCTGCCAGCACTTAGTTCATTTTCCTCTAAACCCTTCCGATTCATATTCCCTTCCAGTTGCCTTTTAAATGTTGTAATTGTACCAGCCTCCACCACTTCCACTGGTAGCTCATTCTATACACGTACCACCCTCTGTGTGAAAATGTTGCCCCTTAGGTCCCTTTTAAATCTTTCCCCTCTCACCCTAAACTAATGCCGTCTAGTTCTGGACTCCCCCAGCCGAGGGAAAAGACCTTGTCTATTTACCCTATCTATGCCCCTCATGATTTTATAAACCTCTATAAGGTCACCCCTCAGCCTCTGACGCTCCAGGGAAAACAGCCCAAGCCTATTCACCCTCTCCCTATAGCTCAAATCCCAACACTTGCAACATCCTTGTAAATCTTTTCTGAATCCTTTCAAGTTGCATAACATCCTTCATATAGAAGGGAGACCAGAATTGCAGACAATATTCCAAAAGTGGCCGAACCAATGTCCTGTACACCCGTAACATGACCTCCCAACTCCTGTACTCAATGCTCGGACCAATAAAGGAAAGCATACCAAACGCCTTCTTCACTATCCTATCTTTCTGCGACTCCACTTTCAAGGAGCTATGAACCTGCACTCCAAGGTGTCTTTGTTCAGCAACACTCCCCAGGACCTTACCATTAAATGTATAAGTTCTGCCCTGATTTACCTTTCCAAAATGCAGCACCTCACATTTATCTGAATTAAACTTCATCTGCCAGTCCTTGGCCCACTGGCCCATCTGATCAAGATCCCGTTGTAATCTGAGGTAACATTCTTCGCTGTCCACTACACCTCCAATTTTGGTGTCGCTTGCAAACTTAGTAACTATACTTCCTATGTTCACATCCAAATCATTTATATAAATGATAAAACGCAGTGGACCCAGCACCGATTCTTGAGACCGCCAGTCTCAAAAGTAACCCTCCACTACAACCCTCTATTTTCTATCTTTGATCGAGCTAGTTCTGCACCCAAATGGCCAGTTCTCCCTGTATTCCATGAGATCTATATTCCAGCAACACATTTTCAGCTCTGATCTCCAGCATCTGCAGACCTCACTTTCTCCTTCCATGAGATCTAACCTTACTAACCAGTCTACCATGAGAAATCTTGTTGAACACCTTACCAAAGTCCATAGAGATCACATCCAACGCTCTGCCCTCATCAATTCTCTTTGTTACTTCTTCAAAAAAACTCAATCAAGTTTGTGAGACATGATTTCCCACACACAAGTCCATGTTAACTATCTGTAATCAGTCCTTGCCTTTCCAAATACATGTAAAACTTGTCTCTCAGGATTCCCTCCAACAACTTGTCCACCACTGACATCAAGCTCACTGGTCTATAGTACCCTGGTTTATACTTACCACTTTTCTTAAATAGAGGCACCATCTTAGCTAACCTCCAGTCTTCCGGCATCTCACCTGTGATTATCGATGATACAAATATCTCAGCAAGAGGCCCAGCAATCACTTCCCACAGTGTCCTAGGTTTCATCTGCTTAGGTCCTGGGATTTATCCACCTTTATGCATTTTAAGACAGCCAGCACTTCCTCCTCTGTAATATGGACATTTTTCAGGATGTCACCTTCTCATTCCCCACAATCTATATCTTCATTCCCCACAGTAAACATGATGCAAAAGACTCATTTAGAATCGCCCCCATCTCCTGCAATTCCACACATAGGCTACCTTGCTGATCTTTTGGCCTACTCCTGCTCCTATTTCTGATGTTTTTATTACTTAAAGCTGAGTACAATGAAGGTCAGGTGTGTCATAACACCAGGAAGAAGTCGAAAAGTTGAAGTCACAAGCGATAGATACAGGGATTCTGATGTGAGTATTGCACAAATGTTATTTTGGGGACTGTAGCAGTGGTGTTTGTACTGTACAAAAACTATTTTGCTTCTTTTCAATTTACAAAAGGAATGTTTTGGGATTAATGGGGCTATACATTTACTGTGTGTTTAAAAATCTGAATTTGTATGAAGCTAGATAGTTTGGTTTATTCTATTTATTTTTTCTTCATTTCTTTCATTAATAAACATCTGTTTTATTAATAAACATGTTTTATTGTAAAAGCAAAATCTGCAACATTGTGTGCTTATTTTTCAGTGACAGACTTCTTTGTTAAAACTAAAAACTAATCAAAATATGATCTATCAATTAAGTCTTTAACTGGGATCTGACTTGTATGGTAATAACATCAGCAAGGTTATAACAGGTCATTTAGGGCTTATGGAGTAGCCTGAGCACCAGCCTGGCTAAATTCAATTCACTTTGCAAAATCCTTATTTCAAATTTTTCTATAGCCTCACCCCTCCTTATCTCTATAACTGCCTCCATTGCCATAATTCTATGAGATATCTGAGTGTCTGTATTTTGGCCCTTCTGTATCCCTGATTTTAATTGTTTCACCAATGGTGGGCAAGCATTCAATCAACTAGGTTACAAGCAATTAGATAATCTTCTTAAACCTCTTTGCCTCTTCAGTGATTGTAACAAGGTCAGTCAGTTGGACCTCATATGAGTTCCCTGATTAGGGCTGTTAATCTGGTCCAATTATGGAGCCCCAACTGACAGGTTAAAAAGGTAAAAACATAAAAACTCCTTAACACCCAGCTTTAAGATCACAATTTGGCCATCTGACCTAATATTTCCTCATGTGGCTCAGCATAGTACTTTGTTTTATAATGTGCATTGTGCTAACATTACAAAAGCTGTGTTGAAAGAGTTTGTATATGTGTATGCTCTAGTTGTGATGAAGAGCAACAGATACAAACCAGAGAAAGGTTAGGGCACATATATAAGAATGTTAAAAAAGAGTTCCTGTGATGCTAACCTCTGGGTTAGCAGGTCCAGGTTCAAGTCCCACCTTGCACAGACTGTGCTATAACATATCCAAATTGATGGAAAACTGACAAGAATCAGTTTCTGCTTAGGTAGGGCTGGTCAGTGGAATGGAAATTGAATCTGCACCAAAGCGGTATTAGATACTGTAAGTAAACTGACATGGAAGACAGACTAACTCTCCCTTTGTCAGATGATGTGGAGGAGCTGGTGTTGGACTGGGGTGTACAAAGATAAAAATCACACAACATCAGGTTATTGTCCAACAGGTTTATTTGGAAGCACTAGCTTTCAGAGTGTTACCACCTGATAAAGGAGCAGCACTCCGAAAGCTAGTGCTTCCAAATAAACCTGTTGGACTATAACCTAGTGATTTTTAACTTAGTCAAATGGATATTTACCAGATTAATATCTTGTTAATGGTTAACTGTTAAATCTTATCATAAGATCAAGAATCAAATTTTAGATCTTGTGATCAGTGTGATGCTTTTCTTCTTTTTGTTACTCGGCCATTCTGTCCAAAGTCTCCCCCCACATCTCCCTCCTAGTCCTGAGGCCTTTCTTTTACTTCATCTTGACTGCAATGAGTGAAGTATTTTCCTCAGAGACATAGCATGGTTAACATGCTGCCTTACATGCCTGCCTGTTCTCCATACAGCCGTTTAATCCTTTCAAAATGAATATGCAAATAATGACATTCAAATCTGTCATAAAAACTATTTGCCCAAGAGCAGTGCCCAACCCCCATAAGATCCATGCAACACTTTATTTCTTCTACATATTTCCCACACTCCTGCTACCCCCTCCCTGACCACACCCCACTCATTATCTCATCAGTCTGTCTGTAAGAGATGCACAAACATGGAATGACACTTTCTCTGACTTTGTCTCTGTCCCTCCCTCCCCTGCAGGGAAGCACAGATCAGAGTACAAACTCAGCATACAGCACAGGTTGGAGGTAGGCTGGGTTCTCCAAGCAGTGTCACAACATAGTAGGGACTTTCCCTAGCGGCAGTGTGAAGGACACATCTATTTTACTAACTTGCAGGAGCTGCACTCTTCCATTCATCACTAAACTCTCCAAGTTTAGCACTAAGTCAAAGCTGCAAACAGATTGGGTGCTAAAATTTAAGGGAATACTCACTCCTTTTTTCTTGTCACATTATATCAACACCTGATTTAGGCTGCATAGATATGAATCACAAAACACAAGACAAAGCCATTAAGCCCATCACTTCTGAACCAATTTTACAAGGCAGTTATCTAAGTAGCTATCCCCTACCTTTCCCTCTAGCCTATAGCCATAAAATATTAAACAGTACTCCAGTTTCCCTTGTGCAACCTCTTATTAAATTTTCTTCCATTGTCTTTTTAAGCATCTTGTGACCACTCTGCATCACAGGCTTGGGCTCAGCTGTGAAGCCCTCTATCAAGGAATAGCTGGACAACACTGCCTCGAGTAGGGGTGAAGTATCAGAGAGATGCTGAGAGTGATAGAACCATATCCTAGCGGTATACACCATGTTCAGGAGCAGAGCCAAGCAAACTGGGAAATTGGCATCTTGGAAAATGTCATTATCCTTCATGGTTTATGTCCTTTCTTAAGATGTTGCATATTTCATTCATATTTTGTAGGGTTTCAAGAAAGAATTATTGTCAAAAAGCAGCACAACAGGTTAGTGTATCATAGAGTAAATACAGCACACAAGAAGACCATTCAGCGATTGAATCTGCACTGACTCTTTCAAATTGCAATCAAGTTAGTCCCACTCCCCTGTTTTTCCCCATGCCTCTGCAAATTTTTTCTCCTTCAAGTGTTTTTCTAATTCCCTTTTGAAGGCAACTATCAAATCTGTATACACCTTATCAGGCAGTACATTCCAAATTGTAACCACTTGTTCGGAAACCTTTTTCCTCATCATCTCTGGCTCTTTAATAGTTGATTACTTGAAATCAGTGGCCCCTTCCTGACCCTTTGTCACACATGCGACAGCTGTAGTAAATATTGACCATGTATGTTGCTGTCTTAATTTTCACATAAAGCAGTAAGATTTCACAAGCTGAAAGTATTTTTATTCCCTGATGTGACTCTGTTCTATGTTTATTTCTTGCCATGGCTTTTAAAAATAAAACTTAAGGTAAAACTATTTACATTTTGTTTTTCTACTGCATGCACTAACCAGAGTTGAGAGAACAGTCAGAGACTTGATCTGCAATGAGTGATTTGATGCAATGAAGGGGGATTGCTTTCTTCTTCTCTCAAAAGGATTTGACTAGCACCAGAAAATTCTTCAGGAAGGAGCATGGGCCTGAAGCCTAAGATGTGGCCTAACTTTCCCACAGCAATCTTCCATGCTACATTGTTGCCATGCCTGCTGAAAACATCGGAGCTTTTCAATTGTACATTGGCGGGTCGCTGAGTGGCACATTTCCTGATTTTCTATCTTTCCTCCCTTCTTGTAAAAGCACGGTGGCACAGTGGTTAGCACTGCTGCCTCACAGCGCCAGGGACCTGGGTTCAATTTCCGCCTCAGGCGACTGACTGTGTGGAGTTTGCACGTTCTCCCCGTGTCTGCGTGGGTTTCCTCCGGGTGCTCCGGTTTCCTCCCACAGTCACAAAGATGTGCGGGTCAGGTGAATTGGCCATGCTAAATTGCCCGTAGTGTTAAGTAAGGGGCAAATGTAGGGGTATGGGTGGGTGGCGCTTCGGCGGGTCGGTGTGGACTTGTTGGGCCGAAGGGCCTGTTTCCACACTGTAAGTAATCTAATCTTGTAAGGACTCACTGAGTTTCCATTAGGCTCTGTCTCAGGAGTACAGCCCAGTTAGCAAACTCAGCATGAGGAAAGCTACAGAAATGATTCCCAGACCATGCACATTAAGAATGATTTGGAGATGCCGGTGTTGGACTGGGCTGTACAAAGGTAAAAATCACACAACACCAGGTTATAGTCCAACAGGTTTAATTGGAAGCACACTAGCTTTCGGAGCAATGCTCCTTCATCAGGTGGTAGTGGAGGGCTCAATCCTGACACATAGAATTTAGAGCAAAAATTTAGTGTGATGTAACTGAAATTATACATTAAGTCTTTCATCTGTTAGAATACAGTGATAGTTTCACTTCTTTCATGTGTAAATCACAAAACCTTATTTTTAAAAAGTTGCATTCTCGGGTTAGCTGTTCACAATGGTGGCACAGTGGTTAGCACTGCTGCCTCACAGCGCCAGGGACCTGGGTTCAATTCCCACCTCAGGCAACTGACTGTGTGGAGTTTGCACGTTCTCCCCGTGTCTGCGTGGGTTTCCTCCGGGTGCTCCGGTTTCCTCCCACAGTCCAAAGATGTGCGGGTCAGGTGAATTGGCCATGCTAAATTGCCCGTAGTGTTAGGTAAGGGGTATATGTAGGGGTATGGGTGGGTTGCGCTTCGGCGGGTCGGTGTGGACTTGTTGGGCTGAAGGGCCTGTTTCCACACTGTAAGTAATCTAAAAAAAAATGGTGATAGCTAGACAATATGTTGAAGGTGTTGGCACCCTGAGTTCTCTGTCTATGCCATGATGTTTAGATTGATTCTAAACGAAAAGTGAGATAAAGGAGCTTTACATAAATTCATGCAGGTTTTGAGCTCAGAGTTCTACATGAATGCATGCAGTTTTTGAGCAAAGTACAATGTAATCCTGCAAATACAAATTCACACCACAAAATATATGTGTGCATATGGGTCTTTGTCTGTCTGTCTGTGTGTGTCTGTCTATCTGGGTTGGGGGTTGTGAGTATGAGAATGTGTATGTATGTGTGTGTAGTGTGTGTAGGGTGTCCTAAGTCTGTGAGGGGGTGCATGTGTGAGTGTGGGAGTGTGTGTGTCTGCAAGGGTGTGTGTGGGTGTCTGTGTGTGCGTCTGTGTGTATGTGTGTCCGTGTGTATGTGTGTATAGGAGTGCCTGTGTGTGTGTAGGAGTATCTGTGTGCGTGTATATAATGCAATGGTGGTCACCTGTAATATGACATGAACCCAAGGTCCCGGTTGAGGCCCTCCCTATGGGTACTGAACTTAGCTATCAGCCTCTGCTCGGCCACTTTTCTCTGCTGCCTTTTCCGAAGTCCACCTTGGAGGATGGTCACCCGATGGTCCAAGGCTGAATGTCCTGGACTACTGAAGTGTTCCCCAACTGGGAGGGAACCCTCCTGTCTGTTGATTGTTGTGCGGTGCCCATTCATCCGTTGTCGTAGCCTTCTCCTCTCACCATAAAAATATGCCCCCTAGTTTTGAACTCTCCCACCCGAGGGAAAATATCCTTGGTATTCACTTTATCTGTGCTCCTGATGATTTTATTAACTTCTATAAGGTCTCTTCTCAACCTTCTATGTGCTAGTGAAATAAATTCCAGCCTATCCGGCCTATCTTGATAAGTACTGATTGATAGAGATTGTTAGTGGATGAGTGATAGAGATATGGTGAATTGAGCAGTGTCAGAGGCATACGGTATCTGAAGGTTGTTATGATCCCACCCAATGGTAACACTGCAGAAGTCAGATCCCAGAGTGAAATTTGGCTGAATAGATCATAAACTTTACTTTTCTTTTTGTTTACGGTGATGATCAGTTACTAAACATGTTCACAAGAGGAAGCCAATGTACTTTTAACAAAAGAATATCAAAGTTTATTACACACAAAAGGCAAGAAACAAAAGACCTATTTTAAAGGTTCTGATCAGATCAAACACATGCATTTTCCATATCCTCAGCTTCCAGCAGATTTCTGGTTCTGGAGTTTTCTTCCAAGCAACTCAGGATTCTTTCTCTAGTCCTGACTATTTTTGGAGACTGCTAAATTAAAGGCACCTTTTCTCCCTTACTGAGCAAATTTGCCTGATCTTCTGGATGCTGTTGCCTTTCTATGATTACTGGGCTCCTGTTGTTCACCAACAGCACTATGTCCTTCCCTTCTTACACATGCAAAATCAGAAAACTAATGAAACTTAAAGCTATGCATGGTTAGAAGCGTAGAAAGGTTACAGCACGAAAAGACAACATTCAGCCCATTCTGGCCAAGTTCTCTCCATTTTAGTCTCTAAGTTTCCAAATAAGAATTATAAATCATAACAATTAATCACATTCACTGACTTTGATTATTTCTGAGGTGATTGAATGTCTTGCAGCACTACATCCCATGACATCAATGTTGGACTTCTAGCATTAACCACCAAAAGTATTTTTGGTCCGACTACCTTCTGACTATCAATCTGCATGGCCCCCTACAAACAGATAACACCTCTCCTTTTCTCCACCTCCTACACCAAGGCCTGTAGTGCCAGTTTTGGAAAATCTTTCAGTCTGCTTTATGCCATATTCCTTCACATGAAAACCAATTTTAGAACGGCATCCAGAAGCTGTTGTGACCACAGTTCACTTTGCCTTTCAGAGATACAGTCCAATTTTAATTGGTGCAGGCTGGCTTTAACTGTGTGCCTCTTTGGATTCTGCTCAGGCCTTACACTCCCTGAATGCTGCTATCATTTAAGTAAACAAACAGCATTAAATTTGCATGCAGCCTGCATCAGAAACAACATGCACACGGTAATACAACAGTAACAATAACTTTGGGTCATAAAAGTCATAGAGATGTACGGCACAGGAACAGACCCTTTGGTCCAACCCGTTCATGCCGACCAGATATCCGAACTTAATCTAGTCCAATTTGCCAGCACTTGGCCCATATCCCTCTAAACCCTTCCTATTCATATGCCCATCCAGGTGCCTTTTAAATGTTGCAATTGTACCAGCCTCCACCACTTCCTCTGGCAGCTCATTCCATACACACACCACCCTCTGCGTGAGAAAGTTGCCGCTTAGGTCCCTTTTATATCTTTCCCCTCTCACCCTAAAACAATGCCCTCAGGTTCTCAGCTCCCCCACGCCAGGGAAAACACCTTGTCTATTTACCCTAACCATGCCCCTCATGATTTTATAAACGTCTATAAGGTTCCTTCAGCCTCTGACGCTCCAGGGAAAACAGCCCCAGCCTGTTCAGCCTCTCCCTGTAGCTCAAACCTTCCATAACTGGCAACATGCTTGTAAATCTTTTCTGAACCTGTTCAAGTTTCACAATATCCTTCCGATAGGAGGGAGACTAGAATTGCACCCAGTACTCCAAAAGTGACCTAACCAATGTCCTGTACAACCGCAACATGACCTCCCTACTCCAATACTCCATGCTCTGACCCATAAAGGAAAGCATATCAAATGCCTTCTTCATTATCCTGTCTACCTGTGACTCTACTTTCGACAAGCTATGAACCTGCACTCCAAGGTCTCTTTGTTCAGCAACATTCCCTAGGACCTTATCATTAAGTGTATAAGTCCTGCCCTGATTTGCCTTTCCAAAATGCAGCACCTCACATTTATCTGAATTAAATTCCACCTGCCACTCCTCAGCCCATTGGGCCATCTGGTCAAGGTCCCATTGTACTCTGATGTAACCTTCTTTGCTATGCACTACACCTCCATTTTTGGTGTCATCTGCAAACTTACTAACTACTCCTGTGTTCACATCTAAATCTTTTATATAAATGACGAAAAGTAGTGGACCCAGCACCAAGACTTGTCGCACTCCACTGGTCACAGGCCTCCAGTCTGAAAAACAACCCTCCACCACCACTTTCTGTCTTCTACCTGTAGTTCTGTATCCAAATGGTCAGACTGATTCCAATCTAAAAAATGGATTTACAGAATCTTACATGGATTCATGTATTATTTGAGCAAACTAAAATATAATTCTGCAGGTTTTTTAGATTAGAATCTGTTTTTTTTAGATTAGAATCAGTCTGACCATTGTGGCACAGACAGCCTCACACAGGGAGCTAACACCTTCAATACCTTATCTGGGCCAACATGACACCAATTATTAAAGTTCATTTGAGAATGTAACTTCTAAAAAAAGTTTTGCAATTTACATATGAAAGAACTGAAACCAGAGTGGTCATTCTAAACTTAACAAACAATCCAGGTCTTTTTCAAGATATAATTTCAGTCACATCACATTGTAAACTTTTGCTATAAATTCTGTGTCTTACAATCTTATTCTCCACAATCACTTGATGAAGGAGCAGTGCTCCGAAAGCTCGTGCTTCGAATTAAACCTGTTGGACAATAACATAGTGTTGTGTGATTTTTAACTGTGTACACCCCAGTCCAACATCGACATCTCCAAATCATACCATCTCAGTCATTCAAATTTATTGTGATTACTTGGGTGCAACTTTGTTTTTGTACTGGCAGAGCATTTCACAAAGTGTTCATGTGCAGAACTTTCCGCATGCGCAATTTGAGCCTTTCAGAGGTGTCAGTGGACTCAGCCATAAAACAAAGTTTGACACAGAGCCACATAAGGAGAAATTAGGTGTGATGAACAAAAGCTTGGTCAAAGAGAGATGTTTTAATGAGTATATTAACAGGTAATTGAGCTAGAAGCTGCAGGGAGAGAATACGGGCGGCACGGTGGCAAAGTGGTTAGCACTGCTGCCTCACAGCGCCTGAGACCTGGGTTCAATTCCCGACTCAGGCGACTGACTGTGTGGAGTTTGCACGTTCTCCCCGTGTCTGCGTAGGTTTCCTCCGGGTGCTCTGGTTTCCTCCCACAGTCACAAAGATGTGCGGGTCAGGTGAATTGGCCATGCTAAATTGCCCGTAGTGTTAGGTAAGGGGTAAATGTAGGGGTATGGGTGGGTTGCGCTTCGGCGGGTCGGTGTGGACTTGTTGGGTCGAAGGGCCTGTTTCCACACTGTAAGTCTAGTCTAGTCTAATACCAGGGCTTAGGGCCCAGGTAGCTGGAGGCACAACTATTAATGGGTAAATAAAATTGGGGTTGCACAAGAAGCCAGAACTGGATGATTGTAGAGTTTTTGGGTGATTACGGGGCTAGAGTCTATTACAGAACTGGGTATTGTTGGGGGGGGTTCCGGGATGGAGACAAGACTGCATTTTGAAAACAACGATTAAATTTTAATGTCAAGGTGCTGCTTTTCTCAAGATAATTTAGGTACACAAGCACAGGGACGATGGGGACATGGAACTTGCTATGGATTAAGACATAGGCAGCAGAGCAATCCTTTCCTATGATCCCTGTACTCATTTTTGGGCTTTGCACAATTTCACAATTGGAAAGGGTCAAAAAAGATTTACAAGAATGCTGCCAGGGTTGGAGGGTCTATGCCATCGGGAGAGGCTGAACAGATTGGCACTATTTTTTTTCTGTGGCATCAGAAGCTGAGGGGTGACTTTATAGAGGTTTATAAAATCATGAGGGGCATTAATAGAGTAAACAGGCAAGGTCTTTTTCCCAGAGTGGGGAGTCCAAAACTAGAGGGCATAGGTTTAAGGTGAGAGGGGAAAGATTTAAAAGAGACTAAGGGGCAACATTTTCACGCAGAGGTTGGTGCATGTATGGAAAAAGCTGCCACAGGAAGTAGTGGAGGCCAGTACAATTACAACATTTAAAAGGCATCTGGATGATTATATGAATAGGAAAGGTTTAGAGGGATATGGGCTAAATGCTGGCAAATGGGACTAGTTTAAATTAGGATAGCTGGTTGGCATGAACGAGTTGGACCGAAGGATCTGCTTCTCTATGATTATCTATGTATATCTCTATGATTCTATAACAGTTCAACAGAAAGAATCGTGAATGGTCAGCGAAAGCTCATCTGAGAAGCACATGGTGCAGAAGTAACTTCACCTACAGGAGCCCAACATGGTTCTGAAGGTCAAAGTGGCAGCAGAAAAAAAACCCTGGGAATTGCCTAAAATACATTTCTGAATTTCTTGCCAAACCACAGTTTGTTATCACAGTTCTGCCTAAAGGGTGAGGTTGGCATGGGGTGGGGCTGTTGAAAATGAAGCAATTGTTCATAAGCTGCTTTGCATATAGCCCAGCTTGATCATGGATGGCTTCTATGTAAATGTATCCTAAAAAACAAAACATCAACAGATAGGTCAAAGTATAACTTATGGCATTCTCTTTGTTGCTTGAATGGAAAGGTGAAGGGAGCTGGACATCTGATAGTAACTGTTGGTGATGTTACAGGATGAGCACTTTTATTACACTCCTTCATCACCTATTTTAATAGAAAGGTTAACCTGTTCTTTTTCACTCAGTTGCTTCTGCAGGGAAATGAATATCATTTGTTCACTAAAATTGCTAATCATCATGCCTGGTGTTTAGTTCCTGGTGTGAAGAAGAGTCGTGGAGCTTCCAAGGATCTCAGTCTGGTATCCAACATATCTTAGGTTTACAGGTTGAAACTCCAATAAATTTCATGTTAATGGCCAATAATGCCTGGACATGATTCCCACAACATTCAAGAGGTTCGACATGATCCAGGACAAAGAGGGCCACTTGAACAGCATTCACCCAATATCTTCAACATATACTCCTTCCAGCACGACCACACAGTAGCAGCAGTGTGTACCATCTACAAGATGCACTGCAACAACTCCTCAAAGACCCTCTAACATCATCTTTCAAATCCACGACTACTACCACCGAGAAGGGCAGCAGATTCATGGGAATACCACCACATGAAAGCTCTCCTCCAAGCAACACAAGATCCTGACTTAGAAATATATCGCCTTTCCTTCAGTGTCACTGGTTCAAAATTCTGGAACTTCCTCCTTAACGTCATTGTGTGTCTACCTACAGCACATGGACTGTGGTTCAAGAAGGCAACTCACCACCATCTTGCACAGGGCAATTAGAGATGGGCAATAAATGCCATGAAACTTCCAGAAATTCATCTAATGAAAGTGAGCAACTCTAACTGCACCCAGTTGTGGCACTACCCTCACCCAACCTCCACACAAGTGCACTTCTCAAGAAAAGTACTGATCAGGAGCAGAATTCCTCTTCCTCACCCTAATATTGGCAAAGGTCAAGTGGTCTGCTCCAAATGTTGCCACAGTTCAGATCACCAAAGGCTGAAATTGAATGTTTGGGCCCTTTTCGACCAGTATGGGCACTGGACAATGACGGTCTTTTAAGGTTTGCAGGTGAGGTGACACTTGTGAAGGGTGCTGCAATGTTCTAGTCTCCTGAGATTTTAAAACAAAATAAAAACAAGATATTAAGTTCTGTTCATCTGGTATTGAACATTGCTTAAATCATATGTGAAATTCAAACAGAAATTGCTCGAAATACTCAGCAATATTTCTAGAGGGAGAAACTGAGATAATGTTTCAGAACCTTTGGAGCATTGTGCACAGCGCTGGTTTTCATTCCATAAAAATGACATAGAGATTCAAAAATGTTACATTTGGTTGATCCCAGTTTAAACAGGGAAGTTTGAACAGGCTGTGGCTCTAGAAAAGAGAAGGCTGATGCATAGTATTTTAAAATTGGAAAAGAATATGTTCATGCTAATGTAGAGAAGATATTTCCACTTGCCGGCATGAGCAGAACCATTAATCATGTGGTCTTAATAAATCCAAAAGAAAATGTTGGAGAAACATCTTTACATCAAGAGTGGTCAGAACATGAAACTCATTACTACAGGGAGTGTTTGAGGTGAATAACATGAATACATGTAAGGCAATGTTTGACAGGCATATGAGAAAGGGAACAGCAAGATTATACTGAAATGAAACAAGTTGGGAGGATGCTTGCATGGAGCAGAAATATCACCACACCCAGTGCAAACCCTTAACAGCCAAAGTTTGACATAAATGCATCTGTCAGTTATGACATACTTATTCGCACATTTATCACCAAATCACAAGGTTCCAGTTGCAAGCCATTGTCAAGATCTGAATACAGAAATAAAGGCTGAAATCTGACATTGAGTGAGTGCTGTCTCTTTGGATGAGATGCGAACCGAGGATCTGATTTGCATGTTCAGGTGGCTGTGAAAGACCCCCTTCGAACTATATTGAAGAAGTATCAGTTGATTAACCAAAGTAACCTAACATTACCTAATCTCCCTCGATCAACAGCACCAGATAAAGATCTAGTCATTATCACATTGCTCTTTGTGGAAGCTGGCTGTGCACAAATTGACTGGGGCATTACTTACATTTACAGTGACTATAATTAAGAAAGTATTTCATTGGCTGTAAAGCTTTACGAGACATCTGATGGTCCTGCAAAGAGCTATATAAGTGCAAGTATTTGCTTTTATTTTTAAAGTCTGCATCCTTCAGGAATAAAAGAATGACTAGGGTAGGAATAGGTCCAGTCAAGGATAGTAGTGGGAAGTTGCGTGTGGAGGCTGAAAAGATTGGGGAGACACTGAATGAATACTTTTCGTCAGTATTCACTCAGGAACAGGACATTGTTGCCGATGTGAATATTGAGTCACAATTAATTTGAATGGATGGCTTTGAGGTATGTAGGGAAGAGGTGTTGATAATTCTGGAAAGGGTGAAAATAGATAAGTCCCCTGGACCTGATGGCATTTATCCTAGGATTCTCTGGGAAGCAAGGGAGGAGATTGCAGAGCCATTGGCCTTGATTTTTATGTCCTCGTTGTCTACAGGAATAGTGCCAGAAGACTGGAGGATAGCAAATGTGGTTCCCTTGTTCAAGAAGGGGAGTAGGGATAACCCTAGTAACTATAGGTCAGTAAGTCTCACTTCTGTTGTGGGCAAATTCTTGGAGAGAATTGTAAGGGATAGGATTTATGAACATCTGGATAGGAATAATGTGATCAAGGATAGTCAGCATGGTTTTGTGAAGGGCAGGTCGTGCCTCACAAACCTTATTGAATTCTTTGAGAAGGTGACTAAGGAGGTGGATGAGGGTAAGGCGGTAGATGTGGTGTATATTGATTTTAGTAAGGCGCTTGATAAGGTTCCCCATGGAAGGCTACTGCAAAAAATACGGAGGTATGGCATTGAGAGTGCATTGGAGGTTGGATTAGGAATTGGCTGGCTGGAAGAAGACAGAGGGTAGTAGTTGATGGTAAAGGTTCATCTTGGAGTGCAGTTACCAGCGGTGTTCCGCAAGGATCTGTTTTGGGACCATTGCTGTTTGTCATTTTTATAAATGACCTGGAGGAGGGGCTAGAAGGTTGGGTGAGCAAGTTTGCGGATGATACGAAAGTCGGTGGAGTTGTTGACAGTGAGGAAGGAAGTGGCAGGTTACAGCGGGATATAGATAAGCTGCAGAGCTAGGCAGAAAGGTGGCAAATGGAGTTCAATGTAGGTAAGTGTGAAGTGATTCACTTTGGTAAGAGTAACAAGAAGATGGGGTACTGGGCTAATGGTCAGATACTTGGTAGTGTGGATGAGCAGAGGGATCTTGGTGTCCATGTACACAGATCTCTGAAAGTTGCCACCCAGGTAAATAGTGCTGGGAAGAAGGCATATGGTGTACTGGCTTTTATTGGTAGAGGAATTGAGTTCCGGAGTCCTGAGGTCATGTTGCAGTTGTATAAGACTCTGGTGCGGCCGCATCTGGAGTATTGTGTGCAGTTTTGGTCGCCATACTATAGGAAGGATGTGGAGGCACTGGAATGGGTACAGAGGAGGTTTACCAGGATGTTGCCTGGTATGGTGGGAAGATCGTATGAGGAAAGGCTGAGGCACTTGGGGCTGTTTTCATTGGAGAAAAGAAGGTTTAGGGGTGACTTGATAGAGGTGTACAAGATGATTAGGGGTTTAGATAGGGTTGACCATGAGAACCTTTTTCCACATATGGAGTCAGCTATTACGAGGGGGCATAGCTTTAAATTAAGGGGTGGTAGGTATAGGACAGGTGTTAGGGGTAGATTCTTTACTCAGCGAGTCGTGAGTTCATGGAATGCCCTGCCAGTAGCAGTGGTGGACTCTCCCTCTTTATGGGCATTTAAACGGGCATTGGATAGGCATATGGAGGATAGTGGGCTAGTGTAGGTTAGGTGGGCTTGGATCGGCACAATATCGAGGGCCAAAGGGCCTGTACTGCGCTGTATTTTTCTATGTTCTATGTTCTATCGCAAGGAGCAAGGATTGGCTGCTTCTGGAACTGGTGAAGAAATACTTCACTGCATTAAGATTTAAAGTCATAGAGTCATAGAGATGTACAGCATGGAACCAGACCCTTTGGTCCAACTCGTCCATGCCGACCAGATATTCCAACCCAATCTAGTCCCACCTGCCAGCACCCGGCCGATATCCCTCCAAACCCTTCCTATTCATATACCCATCCAAATGCCTCTTAAATGTTGCAATTGTACCAGTCTCCATCACTTCCTCTGGCAGCTCATTCCATACACGTACCACCCTCTGCGTGAAAAAGTTGCCCCTTAGGTCTCTTTTATATCTTTCCCCTCTCACCCTAAACCTATGCCCTCTAGTTCTGGACTCCCCAACCCCAGGGAAAAGACTTTGCCTATTTACCCTAGCATGGTGATTGAGCTTCAGTCTCCACGGACATCATAACTGCAACTTAACAACCAAGCAAAAAGAGATCATTTAAATCTATTACAAACATTCACTAAGTAGCGAAAGAATTCATACCTCCACCTTAATTTAATTAAGTGGGGAATTTAAGCAGAATGGAAGTCAATTTTCTACAGTACTCAAATTTTTAAAAAATTAGTACACAGTTGTGAGCCCATTTTGGGGGTTCATGACTGACAAAAGAAAGATGTATAGGCTTTCCCATCCTTAGGACATCCTGAAGCACTTCACAGCCAATTTGAACTGTGGTGACTGTTGTAATGTTGGATATTGAACTAATTTGGGCACCGCAAAAAAACACAATCAGCTCCCACAAACTGCAATGAGTGAACAACCAGATCATTTCTCACAGCAACGTTCAGAAGAGGATGAGAGTTGGCCAGGACCTGGGGGATCGCCAATGCTTCTCTTTGAATCATGCCCAGGATCTGATGTATCTTCCCAAGAAGGGGTAGGAAGGACCTCAGTTAAATGCCTCATCTGAAGGATGACTCCTCTGACCGTGCAGCGTTCCTTCAGACAGGAGGGTTAGACTATACTTTTGTGCTAAAGTCTCTGAAGGGGGCCTTGATCTGGAAGCAATGTTGGTACCCACTCATTCATGGCTAACAACGTTTATCTGCTTTTTCTGTGCACAGAAACTTGTGTAACACATCCTTTCTCATTATTTAGTTTGAAAAGAGCATTTGGCTTATTCAAAGGCTGCTGTTCTCAGAAAGGGGACCATTCACATAGGAACAATACTTTGTTCCTGGTAAGAATAAACATGAATTTGCTTAAGAAATACCAAAGTGGTTGTAGTCTCTGTGGAAGAATGCAATGTAGCAGTGCTCTCCTGTCTGTACAGTGAATGCGTATGAAGGTTTTCATCTTCATTTGATAAATATAATACAGTCACCAAAGTCCTACTCTCCCATTAGAGGCAGATAATTGATGGTGATTTCACTTGAGGGTTACCACATCTTAGGCAAGGGGAGAGATTAAGAAGGAAAGCCCTTTACAATAACATGAGCTAGAGTAGGAATCAAACTCATGCTGTTGGCATTACTCCGCGTAACAAACCAGTCACCCTGCCAACTGAACTAATTTGATTAAACTGTGGCTAAAATGTCTATCTTTTGCTGTAAATGTGATTGTTACTAGAAAGGTGATGGCTTTGCTCCATGTACAAAGGAAGCAAAGGGCGTGTCAAATTATTGTTCCCCCTTGATATTGTCCATATGACAACCGTATTTGCAACAAGAGCGCAGCTGCAAGGAGGCAATTTTACTCCCAGTAAAAATTGAATCCATTGGAAGACAAGACCATGATATATCTATGCTGTTTGCATTCAATTATTTTTTTAAAATCCTAATCCAACTTTTGTTCATGACATCTCCACCCACCTTCTTGTTACACACGTTTTGGAAAAGGCACAGTCAACCCAGGCGAAAAGTCTACCCTTGTACTCTTGTAGATTGTAACGAAGTCAGCCATGTGGACAACATAGAATATAAGTTCCCTTATTGGGGCCATTAATCTGGTCAATCAGGGAGCCCTGGCTGACAGGTGGACGGCATGTTGGCTTAGTGGTTAGCACTGTTCAGAGTGTGGTGCTGGAAAAGCACAGCAGGTCAGGCAGTATCAGAGGAGCAGGAGAATCGATGTTTCAGATATAAGCCCTTCATCTGGAATGATCAGGAAGGGCTAATGCCCGAAACATCAATTTTCCTGCTCCTCGGATGCTGCCTGAACTGCTGTGCTTTTCCAGCAACACACTCTCAACTCTGATCTCCAGCATCTGCAGTCCTCACATTCTCCTGGTTAGCTCTGTTGCCTCACAGCGCCAGGGACCCAGATTCAATTCCTCCCTTGAGCTACTGTCTGTGTGGAGTTTGCACATTCTCCCCGTGTCTGTGGAGGTTTCCCCCAGGTGCTCCAGTTTCCTCCCACAGTCCAAAGATGTGCATGTTAGGTGGACTGACCATGCTAAATAAAATACTCAGTAGATGGCAGTATTGCCTAACAAAACGATCTGCAGAGCCTTCACAATGATCCCTTTGTACTTGCAGATGCAACCACTCCCCTGATCTCATGCCATTCCTATCACGCAGAACTTTATCTGTCTGACATGTTCGAGGGTCTTATTGAAGAGAATAATACCATGTCACGACTTGCCAATTTTCTGGAAAATTGTACAAGATAAATGATTGTAATGTGCACAATGTGGATAGAAAGATGTAAATTTCTTTCATCAGGAAAGCAGCCTATTCTATACATTTTACATGACTTTAAAAACATCTACATTCCTTTCAAACAGGTTGCCACAGGCTAAACCTGGGTGTGGTGGATAATCATCTGATCCCATGGAAAAGACTTTAAACAAGTTAGGTCATTATGTGAATAGATTTAAAGCGTGTTTCTGTGGTATTTGATTAAGTTTTTTTATCAACGATAAAGTTCACTGTCTTTTAACTTAAAGCAGAGCCTGCACCTACATAACGCTATCATGAAAATTAAAACCTCTTGTAAACTGGGCAAGAACCAAGTGACATGTAATAAGATGGGTGAGAAAGATCCAGTTGGCCCGTCCAGCATGTCCTATTCAGTAATGAACCTGACAGCCTTAGACACCCAGGACAAGGTGACAAGTTACAATTTCATATGGTAGAAAAGTAAGGACAATTTGTCTCCAACATGTTGGCATGATCTAAACTAGCCCAAGATATTAGGATCTCAAAGTGGCACAGAAAATTGACTTTGGACTTGCATTTTTTCTATTTTATTTCTGTATTACTCTTTGCCCACACACTGGCTAGTCATCTTTCCCCTTCTCCCAAAGTTTCTTGAGCTGGCTCTGGCTGGGGTAAGGTTGGCCGTGATGAGTTGTGCATTCACTATGGATGTGTGATTCTGCACTGAGCCTTGGCCAAGCTTTCACCATACAAAGGGTTTTGGGGATCGGGAGTATGAGTTTTTGGGGGATGAGGTGGGGAATGGTTGTTGGTCTTGGAGGGAAGGTGGTTTTTATGTTTGAGCTCACCCCATTCTTACTCTGCACAATTCCTAACAAGGGGTTGACCAGATGAAGATGAGAATTGCCCCTGATGATTTTTTCCCATTTTCCTGCTATTTACAATTGAACTCCAAACTCTGCTGAAACAAACTGACAAAAGCCAGTCTGTGGATTGGGGCTTGGAATTTGGTGTCGTGCATGGCTAAGTTAAAAGCACCAGGGCCATTGTCAACGATCAAAGAGTAACTTGGTACTTTTTGATTTGTAGTCTTTGTAAGAACCGTTGCAGACAAATTTTGCACATCAAGATCCCACAAATGGCAACGTGACAATAACCAGACAACGTGTGTTGTGTGACAAGGATAAATATTGGACAAGACACCAGAAAGCTCTTCCCTGCATTCAAATTGAAATATGTGGGATTTCGCATGTCTATCTGCCTGTTGCTGTAGTTTAACGTCTCATCTGAGCACCTCAGGCAATGCAGCATTCCCTCAGTACTGAACTGGAGTGTCAAACTAGATGTCAGGCATCCAAGAAACCTTCCTGAGTGAGATTCTTCAGTAGTGCCAAACAATAGAACAACAACAAAAGTAAATTACTGCTGAGAAATACTTAGCAGACCAGGCAGCATCTATGAAGAGAAACAGAACCAACTTTTCAGGTCATGACTTTACATGAAGAAGTCAATGATTTAGCAGTTTATGTGAGGTTAAGAATGTGGATGAGGGAACAAGAAAAGACAAACAAAATGGCAGGCAGGAATAACAAAAGGGTTCACAGTGGATGGTGAAGTTGGAGGACTATGGCAGAAGCAGCAACATATCGACATGGAGGAGGACTCCATCATAGTAGCAGAACCATCATCAGCAACTACTCATCTACTCTTTGAGGTTTATCTAAAGTTATCAAAACCTGTATTGAGGTAAAAGGATGCAAGCTTGTCTTATCAAAAGATAGGATGTTATTCCTCAATCTCCCATTGCCCAAACAATGTGCACTTGGCTGTTTTGACTCCATGTCAACCAACAACTGGTCTGCTTGTCCCCCCCATCCCAAACATTTCCCAAGGAGGCATGCAGACAGCAGAGAGGAAAAGTGCTCATTGCCATCTGGCTTGAAAGATGACAGCATAGTGTCTAATCTACTGTATCTCCAGGCACTCCAGTTAGCTTATTAACACATTTCTCATTTATTACGATCATTTTTGAAGCCATTGCCCTCCTGCTTTTGAAGTAATTCAAGAATTTGTCAATCTGAGGAAACAATAGTCATATAGTTGATTATCTCTGCCCTGAGGGGGATGAGTGAGTGAGGCATCAATCAAAGTAGAGACCAGGGAAGGGTGGGGAGGCTAAACATGCGAAAGGAAGGTCGATGGAATGGGTGTAGTCCAATAACTCACTGATACTTAAAGCTTTGCTATGTGTTTGGCAGCTAAAAGGCTTGAATTAACCAGTTCTGACAAGTCTTGTCCTAGGATTCCTCTGAGACTGAATGGGTGCAGGCATTTTGCTGAGGTGTTTGCAGGTTTTACTTTTTCTCATCCAACTCAAGTTTGAATAATGACCAGGTACTGAGGCCCAGAAGACAACCAGTCATCATTGTACGTGCCCCAACTGCGCTAGAATCACCAATTTCAGCAAGCACAACAGTCAGTGTGCCATAATGGGCTTCAGTGAGGGAAGATTAATATAAAGCATCTGCCACTTTCACTGGTATCTAGCAACAGTTGTTTGAAAGGTGATGTATATAGACACCAAGGGAGAGCAGGGTTGATGTTACTTCATCACTACCACTACCTTCCAACCCAGTTGACCAGTTTCCCAACAGTTAGCACCTGGTAAATAGGCAAACAGCTCCCTACAGTTCTCACATGTTTTGGTGATTGTAGTCATCCTTTCGGACTGCGATGGATGGAGTGAGGATCCTGATATACATTGATAAAAGTGCTTTTGGAGGTGCTGCACCCAATGTCAAACATTTTTCAGGTATTGTGCACAACTTTGTCCTATAAAAGGTTTGAGTGAATTAGGAGAAAGCTAGTGATCGAGATATCATTCTGTTAAAGGGGAGGAGAGAGTTTTAAGGTTTTATACAAAAGTAAGTATGTTTAGAGAATAGAAATAAGGCATTTGTGCTCCCCCTTTAATTACAGCAGAATTGGGAGAGGTAAGCTTTGAGGCACTTAATTTTAGAGGGTAAGGTGTTACTGGTATCCAGGGAGGAAAATTAAAAATATTTGCGTGTACCTTGCCTACCCTAGTTGGTCATTGAACTTCTTTCTGCATTGTTATGCAATTTTATAGGTGAAAGAATTGGCAATCAGTAGTGATGTCCCCTCCCTCCACACTGCCAGGGATATTTTTTTCTCTGGCTTTCTCCATTTTTGACTGCCCAGGAGAGATTTAGGGTTACTATCATAAACACTGCAATCCCTTCTCTTATCCATCATTAACTCGCCCTTGTCCCCTTACAGTTATCAGTGACAGATCCTTGCCATTCCTGAAAGGTGGCAATGAGCAGCCTGGAGTGCAACTCACTGATGGTGAATGGAATAATCCAAATGTTTTGCCACTTATCCGTAGCTATCTCTGCCTGCTGCTGCTTCCATCTTCCTTTTCAAAGGCTGTACTCAGTACTAAGCACTTCCACTCCCCAGCACATTATTTTGCATGGGATTTGTGCCAATGGATCCTCTAATTCACATGCAAACATGGCGTGCCTTGGAATTTTGGAGAAGTAAGAGCAGACATGGTCCAGGCAAAGCTTAATCCATGTTTGACAAAACTCACCATGTGGAATTCTGGAACATATGTCTTTAGTATAATTGAGCAAAGAGTTGTTATCTCATGAGAATAGACAATAGACAATAGGTGCAGGAGTAGGCCATTCTGCCCTTCAAGCCTGCACCACCATTCAATATGATCATGGCTGATCATCTTTAATCAGTATCCTGTTCCTGCCTTATCTCCATAACCCTTGATTCCACTATCCTTGAGAACTCTATCCAACTCTTTCTTAAATGAATCCAGAGACTGCGCCTCCACTGCCCTCTGGGGAAGAGCATTCCACACAGCCACCACTCTCTGCGTGAAGAAGTTTCTCCTCATCTCTGTCCTAAATGGTCTACCCCGTATTTTTAAGCTGTGTCCTCTGGTTCGGCACTCACGCATCAGCTGAAACATGTTTCCTGCCTTCAGAGTGTCCAATCCTTTAATAGAATAGAATGCAGCCACAGTAGAATCATAAAATCCCTACAATGTAGAAGCAGGTCATTTGGCCATCAAGTCCACATTGACCCACCGAAGAGCATCCCACCAGACACAAATCCCCTACTCTATCCCTGCATTTCCCGTGGCTAACTCACCTAGCTTGTGCACTGTGGGCAATTTAGTATGGCCAATTCACCCAACCGGCACACCTTTGGACTGTGGGAGGAAAATATAGCACCCAGACATGGGAAGAATATGAAACCTGCACACAAATAGTCACCCAAGGCTGGGATCAAACCCAGGTCCCTCGCACTATGATGCAGCAGTGCTAACCACTGAGCCACCATGCCACCTGAGTACAATTTGAATTTATAAAGTGTCAATGTTGTGGTCAGTCATGGGCAAGATTAAGCTCAAATGACATGGTCTTTTCTTTTTGGAGTTAAATCCACTTTCAAGAAAAATTCAAGGATTGTGGGGTTCGGCCAGTATTTATTGCACATCCCTAGTTGCCCTTGAGCAGGAGGTGGTAAACTGCCTTTTTGAACCACTGCAGTCCATGTGCAGTAGTAGACCCATAACACTGTGAGGAAGGGAATTCCAGGATTTTGACCCACCTACACTGAAGGAACAATGATATATTTCCAAGTCAGGATGGTGCATAACTTGAAGGGGACATTGCAGGTGGTAATCATTATGGTTTTGGAAGATGCTGCTTCGGGAACATGGGAGAATTTCTGCAGTATATCTTATGGATGGTATCACTGAGTGTTGGTGGTCAAGGCAGTGAATGTGAATAGGGTACCAATTGAGCAGGCTGTTTTATACTGGATGGCATTGAGGGATTTGAAATTGTTGGAGCTGCACTCATTCAAGTAAGTGGGGAGTATTCCATCCTACTCCTGACCTGTGCCTTGTAGATGGTATCAAGGTCAGAAGTCATGTCACACTGGGTTAGAGTCCAACAGATTTATTTGAAATCACAAGTTTTTAAAGCACTGCCCCTTCATCAGGTGAAGTGACTGTAACATGGTGTTGTGTGACTTCTGACCTTGTCCATCCCAGTCCAACACCAGCACCTCCATATTATAGATGGTGGACAGGTTTTGGGGAGTTAGGAGGTAAGTTACTTGCTGCAGGATACCTAGCCTCTGACCTGCTCTTGTTGCCACTGTTTCAGTTCAGTTTCTGATCAATGATAGCCCCCACAATGCTGATTGGGGGGTTCAGTGATGGTAGCACCATTGAATATCAAGGGGTGCTCGTTAGATTCCCTCTTGTTACAGATGGTCATTTCCTGACACTTGTGTGGTGCAAATGTTACTTCCCATGTTTCAGCTTGAGCCTAGTTATTGTCCAGTCTTGCTGCATTTGTTCAGTCTCTGAGGAGTCGTGAATGGTGCTGAACATTGCACAATCATCAGTGAACACTTCCATTTCTGATCTCATGATGGAAGAACAGTATTGATGTAGCAGCTGAAGATGATTGGATTAAGAATACTACCCTGAGGAATTCCTGCAGAGCTGTTTAGGAGCTGGCATGACTAATGTTCAACAATGACCATCCTCCCATGTGCCAGGTATGATTCCAACCAGGAGTCTTAACTTGATTCCCATTGATTTCAGTTTTGCTAGGACTCCTCAACGCTATACTTGGTCAAATACAGCCTTGATATCAAAGGTATTCACTTTCACCTCGCCTTTGGAATCCAATTCCCATATGTGAACCAAGGCTGTAGTAAGTTTAGGAGCTGGGTGGACTTGGCAGAACCCAAACTGGGCGTCACTGAGCAGGTTATTGCTGAGCAGGTGCTGCTTGATAGCACAGTGGATGGCACCTTCCATCACTTTACTCATGATCGAAAGTAGATTGATGGGGTGGTAATTGTCGGGGTTGGATTTGTTCTGCTTTTTGTATACAGCACATATCTGGGTAATTTTCCACATTGTCAAGGCGTCAGTGTTGTAACTGTACTGTAACAGCTTGGCTCAAGATGCAGCGAATTCTGGAGCACAAGTCTTCAGTACTGTTGCTAGAAGGATGTCAGGGCCCATAGCCTTTCCAGTGCCCAGTGTCTCAACCAATACTTGATATCATGTTGAATGAATTGAATTAGCTGAAGACTGACTGTGATGCTAAGGACCTCTGGAGGAGTCCAAGATGTGTTATCCACTCAGCACTTCTGGTTGAATATTGTTGTGAATGCTTTACCCTTAACTTTTGCACTGATGTGTTGGGCTCCTCTGTTCTGGAGGATGGAGATGATTGTGGGGCCTCCTCTTCTGGTAAATGTCCATCACCATTCATCACTAGATGTGGCAGGACTACAGATATTACATCTGATTCATTGGTTGTAGAATTGCTTACCTCTATATATCACTTGCTGTTTATACTGTTTCACTCTGTACCATGATGGAGGGTATTCTCAATGTGAAGGTAAAATTTCAAGGACTGCACTTTGGTCACTTTTATTGATACTGTCATGGACAAATGCATCTGTGGCAGACAAACTGGTAAGGATGAGATCAAATTTGTTTTCCCTCTTATTGGCTCCCTCACTACCTTCTGAACAGCAAATCAAGCAGGTATGTCATTAAATCATACAGCACAGAAGAGGCCCTTTAGAAACCAACCAGTTCAATCAGTAGTACGGCTGCCAAGACACCTTTGGTGCTGGGCATTGAAGTTCCCCACCCAGAGTACATTCTGTGCCCTCACCACCCTCAGTGTTTCCTTAGAGTGCTGTTCAGCATGGAGGAGTACTGATTCATCAGCTGAGGGCAGGCAGTACATGGTGAGCAGTAGTAGGTTTCCATGCCCATGTCTGATCTGATGCTGTGAGCCTTCATGATGTCCAGAGTCAATGTTGAGGACTACTAGGGTAGCTGCCTCCCAACTGAATACAAGTGTTCCACAACCTCTGCTGGCTCTGTCCTGCCAGTGGAACAGGACATAGCCAATGATGGTGATGGTGTTGTCTGAGACGTTGTGTGAAAGATATGACTGTCAGGCTGTTGCTTGAGTAGTCTGTGAGACAACAATCCCAATTTTGCACTAGTTCCCAGATGTTAGTAAAGAGGATTTTCCAGAGAGTTGTTGCCATTGCCATTTCTGGTGCTTTAGCCATTGCCAGGTGATCCATGCAGTTTTATTCCATTTTTCCTTTCTAGCATTTGACATATCTGAATAGCTTTCTAGACCATTTCAGGGTCAGTTAAGAGTCAACCACATTCCTTGGGTTTGGAGGGCAGTGATGAAACAAATAGTTTTATTCCAATTTTTCAAAAATTAAATTACCCACGTCCCCAGAACATTACCTTAGTCTCTGACAATATCCACTAGGCCATCACCTCCCCCTAACGACTACAACATTGTCTGTTTCTACCAGTGCCTTAGCTCACCTGCTTTTGAAACTCTCATTTTGTTTTCAAATTCCTCAATAACCTTGCCTCTCCCTATCTCTGCCATTTCTTCCAACCCCCAAAACCCTCCAAAATAGCTGCACTCCTCCAATTCTGGCCTCTTGCATGTTCCAAATATAATCGCTCCACCATTGATAACTATACATTCAGCTGTCAAGGCCCTAACTCCTGGAATTTCCTTTCCAAACCTCTCATTTTCTAGACTTTCTTTCTCCTTTTAAATCAATCCTAGAAAACTACTTCTTTGACCCAGGCTCTTGGTCATCTCCCATAATATCTCTTTCCAGGCTTCAGTGTCAAATTCTGTTTGGAATATTATATTACATATGAATGCATGTTTTTACTGATGAATATATATGAAATGTTGTTACAAAGTAGGTTCAGAGGAAATATTTCCCTTTTTGTATCACTCACAATAATTCAAAGAGTAGTAGATAACTTGAAGAACTTTGAGAGCAACTGATGCATAGGGTCAACACCACCTGCAAGCTCCCCTCTGAGCCACTCACCATTCAGACTTGGAACTATATCCCTGTTCTTTCACTATGCCTAGATCAAAATCCTGGAAATCACTCCCCCAGCATTGTGAATGACCTTACATCCCATAGACTGCAGCTCACCAACACCTTCTCAAAGGGCTTTCAGGGAGAGGTTATTAAATGCTGACCTAGTCAGTGACACCCATATACCATAAAATAAATATTTAACAATTTGGAAAAGTTCTGAAGTTTACAAACAATTTTTCAATGCTTTATATACCATGACTTGAACCTTTGAGTGATGATAGAATCTTCATATGTTTTTCAACCAGGATGAAAACTGTTTATTTGCACATTTGTGCCACTACACTGTAAAACAAAGCTCTGCATGAACTGATACATTTTAATCTTATGATACACAGTTGTTGGGTGATATGCTGAATTCATCAATGTAAATTGTTTCCACCACAAGTTAGTGACAGTAATCACTGCTAATGTTGTCCAGTTCTTGCTCTCAAGACCCAACTCAGGCTTGGAAGAGCAAATTCATATTCTCGGAGTAGTACAATTGCATATCTTGCAAAAAGTTTCTATCACTTCCACAACCTACCATTTCATGATTGAGGGGATGAATATTTGAAAACAAAGAATATGGGAACAGAATTGTATAATCCCTTACATAAATACATAATTGCTGCATGTCCAAGCATGATTTTAAAGGTTAATGAGAAACTAACACTGCAATTATAATAGACCCCACACCCCCTACCTCCAGTGATTAAATTTCTTAAACACATGATCTGACAATACCTACAACATTCTTAGTCAAGTACCATAAATTGAACTTAATCTCTCTTAAACTGTGAGGTTAATTTACGTCAGATGGGAGGCGGTCACTTATTCATGGTTGTCTCGTATAAAGCATAATGAATTAAAACTCAACGGAATAATTGGGTAATTAGAGTGTGGGTAATGGACGTTCTGCTGCATGCAACAGTAATGTCATTACAATTGCTGGATATGAAGGAACAAGACACCTTTCAACCCCCTCAGCCTGTTCCACCTTTCAATGAGAACCAAATCAACATTTGGTCTATTTAGCACATTTGTTCCTTGACACTGAAAAACAAGAACCACTTAAACAGATACATTTAATCTTGTTATACACAGTTTTTGGTGATACTCTGAATTCACCAGTACAAATTGTTTCCACCACTCATGGGAACAATAACTTGCTGTAACTGCTGTTTGCACAGCATATGTGCTACATCTGTAATAAATGTTTATATTGGTATTCAATGGCCAACATGACCAATGTTTGCAGCATCAGACAGTCATTGACTGAAAACCCACTTCATTAAACCAACTCCTGTGGTTACTTAGAAGGCATGATGGCTCATCATCACCTTCTCAAGGACAACCAGGAACATTCAGAGCTAAGAAAGTTGCTTCAACTGAAAAAGAACCAAAAAAAGGCCATAGCTGAAACACTGCGTAAGACACAATGCCATGTTTCCTCTCCCAGCTCAAGTCAAAGTGAAAAGTGCTTTTTCAATATGCAATGGCAAAATTATAAAATTGCAACAGATATGTCTATGCATATATACACTCAGAACGCTGTTGGGAAGAGACTAATTTAAAGTGTATTCCACCCACAATCTCTCTGAAGAACAGTAATACACAGACTGCAGAAATTTGAAACACTTTGAACCTCAAGTGATTTTTTTTTTCCCTATTATTCATTCATGGGATGGGAGCAGTGCTGGCTGGCCAGAGTTTATTGCCGATCCCCAGCTGCCTTTGAGAAGGTGGTGGTGAGCTGCCTTCTTGAATTACTACAGTCCATTTGCTGTGATTAAACCTACAATCCCTTTAGGGAGGAGGATCCAGGATTTTGACCCAGTAAAATTGAAGGAATGACAATGTATTTCTAAATCAGGTTGGTGTGTGGCTTGGAGGGGAACTTGCAGGTTATTGTGTTCCATGTTTCTGCTGCTCTTGTCCTTTTAGGTGGAAATATTTCTCAGTTTCTTAGGTGCTGTCTATGGAGCCCTGGTGAATTTCTGCAGTGCATCTTGTATTTGGTGCATATTGTTGATACTGATCGTCAGGAGTGGAAGGGGTGGATGCCTGTGCATGTGATGCCAATCAGGCAGGTTCCTTGAGGGTTGTTGGAGCTGCACCCTCCCCATCCAGGAAGATGGGAGTATTCCACCACACTCCTGACTTGTGCCTTGTAGATGGTTGACAGGCTTTGCAGAGTCAGGAGGTGAGTTACTTGTTGAAGGATTTCTAACCTGACCTGCTCATGTAGCCACTGTATTTATACAGAATCACAGGCAATGCAGACAGAGGCGATGTTGGCCTATCGAGTCTGCACTGACCTTCCAAAAAGCACTCCCAATCTATTTTTGTGACCCCATATTTACCATGGCTAATCCACCTATCTTGCACATTCCTGGATATACCAGGGTAATTTAGCATGGCCAATACACCTAACCTGCACATCTTTGGATATGACCAGTCTAGTTCAGATTTTGCTCGGGTGGTAACCCCCAGGATATTGATAGTGGGGGAAATCAGTGATGGTGATAGCATTGAATGTCAAGGAGTGGTGGTTAGGTTGTCTCATATTGGAGATGATCACTGCCTGGCGTTTGTAAGGCAAGAATGTTACTGCCATATATCAGCCCAAACCTGAATATTGTCCAGGTCTTGCTGCATTTGGACATAGAACATAGAACATTAAAGCGCAGTACAGGCCCTTCGGCCCTCGATGTTGTGCTGACCTATGAAACCAATTCGATGCCCATCTAACCTACACTATTCCATTTTCGTCCATATATCTATCCAATAACCATTTAAATGCCCTTAAAATGGACTGCTTCAGTGTCTAAGCAGTCATAAATCATTGAGACATAGAGGTCTACAGCACAGAAACAAGCTTTTGGCCCACCAAATCTGCGCCAGTCAAAACCAAGTGCTTAACTATTCTTCAGGATAGTTTTTCAGAACTTGGTCCAGTGCCTTGTATGTCTTGGCATCACAAGTGTTCTTTTTTCATTCATTCATAGAGAATCATAGTCAGAGAATCATTGAGTCACACAGCATGGAAACAGACCTCATCTTAAATCACCATCCTCTGATTCTTTATCCTCCTAGTAGGAACAAGCTCTATTTTATCTTGACTCTATGACTTTGAGCACTTCTATTAAATTTCCCCTGTAACCTTTTCCTCTCTAAACAAAACCATGTTGTTTACTGTAATCTACCCAGATCATTAAATTCCCTGGAATCATTCTCATGAATCTTTAGGCATCTTTCTAGTAACTTCACATTCTTTCTAAAGTGTGGATCCTAGAATTAGACACAATACTATAGTTGATGCCAAGTGCTTTGTATAAAAAATGAGGTCTGCAGATGCTGGAGATCACAGCTGCAAATGTGTTGCTGGTCAAAGCACAGCAGGTTAGGCAGCATCTCAGGAATAGAGAATTCGACGTTTCGAGCATAAGCCCTTCATCAGGAATAAGAGAGAGAGAGCCAAGCCGGCTGAGATAAAAGGTAGGGAGGAGGGACTAGGGGGAGGGGCGATGGAGGTGGGATAGGTGGAAGGAGGTCAAGGTGAGGGTGATAGGCCGGAGTGGGGTGGGGGCGGAGAGGTCAGGAAGAGGATTGCAGGTTAGGAGGGCGGTGCTGAGTTGAGGGAACCGACTGAGACAAGGTGGGGGGAGGGGAAATGAGGAAGCTGGAGAAATCTGAATTCATACCTTGTGGTTGGAGGGTTCCCAGGCGGAAGATGAGGCGCTCCTCCTCCAGCCGTCGTGTAGTTGTGTTCTGCCGGTGGAGGAGTCCAAGGACCTGCATGTCCTCGGTGGAGTGGGAGGGGGAGTTAAAGTGTTGAGCCACGGGGTGATTGGGTTGGTTGGTTCGGGCGGCCCAGAGGTGTTCTCTGAAGCGTTCCGCAAGTAAGCGGCCTGTCTCACCAATATAGAGGAGGCCACATCGGGTGCAGCGGATGCAATAGATGATGTGTGTGGAGGTACAGGTGAACTTGTGGCGGATATGGAAGGATCCCTTGGGGCCTTGGAGGGAAGTGAGTGTGGAGGTGTGGGCGCAAGTTTTACATTTCCTGCGGTTGCAGGGGAAGGTGCCGGGGGTGGAGGTTGGGTTGGTGGGGGGTGTGGATCTGACGAGGGAGTCACGAAGGGAGTGGTCCTTGCGGAACGCTGATAGGGGAGGGGAGGGAAATATATCCTTGGTGGTGGGGTCCGTTTGGAGGTGGCGGAAATGGCGGCGGATAATACGTTGTATGCGCAGGTTGGTGGGGTGGTAGGTGAGAACCAGTGGGGTTCTGTCTTGGTGGCGGTTGGAGGAGCGGGGCTCAAGGGCGGAGGAGCGGGAAGTGGAGGAGATGCGGTGGAGGGCATCGTCGATCACGCCTGGGGGGAATCTGCGGTCCTTGAAGAAGGAGGCCAATACAACGTATTATCCGCCGCCATTTCCGCCACCTCCAAACGGACCCCACCACCAAGGATATATTTCCCTCCCCTCCCCTATCAGCGTTCCGCAAGGACCACTCCCTTCGTGACTCCCTTGTCAGATCCACACCCCCCACCAACCCAACCTCCACCCCGGCACCTTCCCCTGCAACCGCAGGAAATGTAAAACTTGCGCCCACACCTCCACACTCACTTCCCTCCAAGGCCCCAAGGGATCCTTCCATATCCGCCACAAGTTCACCTGTACCTCCACACACATCATCTATTGCATCCGCTGCACCCGATGTGGCCTCCTCTATATTGGTGAGACAGGCCGCTTACTTGCGGAACGCTTCAGAGAACACCTCTGGGCCGCCCGAACCAACCAACCCAATCACCCCGTGGCTCAACACTTTAACTCCCCCTCCCACTCCACCGAGGACATGCAGGTCCTTGGACTCCTCCACCGGCAGAACACAACTACACGACGGCTGGAGGAGGAGCGCCTCATCTTCCGCCTGGGAACCCTCCAACCACAAGGTATGAATTCAGATTTCTCCAGTTTCCTCATTTCCCCTCCCCCCCACCTTGTCTCAGTTGGTTCCCTCAACTCAGCACCGCCCTCCTAACCTGCAATCCTCTTCCTGACCTCTCCGCCCCCACCCCACTCCGGCCTATCACCCTCACCTTGACCTCCTTCCACCTATCCCACCTCCATCGCCCCTCCCCCTAGTCCCTCCTCCCTACCTTTTATCTCAGCCGGCTTGGCTCTCTCTCTCTTATTCCTGATGAAGGGCTTATGCTCGAAACGTCGAATTCTCTATTCCTGAGATGCTGCCTAACCTGCTGTGCTTTGACCAGCAACACATTTGCAGCCAAGTGCTTTGTAAAAAGGTTCACTGAAACATTCTTGCATTTGTACTCCAAACCTTATTTATAAAGCCTAGAATCCCATATGATTTATTAACTACTCTCTAAACCTGTCTTGCCATTTATCAAGGATACTTTATGTGTGCAGTTCAGTCCATTGAATTGCAAATATATTACTTACTGAAGTCACCTTCCAGATCTTTCCTAATCAAGTTGTCCAGAGAAGTATCTAATATTGCCACTCCTCATTCTTCCTTCCAAAATTAATCATTTTATATTTAATATATTACATTAAATTTTATCTGGAAAGATATACAGTTCTCATACTTTTATATGTTTTGAATACAGGTATTAGAGATAGGTGAAAATCAAAAGGGTATGCTAGGTATTGAATCCAACTGAGCAATATATTTCTTTTACTTGATTCAGAACTAAAGGAAAACCGAAAGTAATCACTTCCAGAAGTCCAAAAAACTTACAATGAACTTGTGAAAGAGCTATAACTCCTTCTTCCATCCTGATCCTTCATGGCTAAGAGGATATATGCTCTCCGCTACATCGATGCACCACCCCCCACCTTTTCCTCCGCTACATCGATGCACCACCCCCCACCTTTTCCTCCGCTACATCGATGCACCACCCCCCACCTTTTCCTCCGCTACATCGATGACTGTATCGGCGCTGCCTCGTGCTCCCACGAGGAGGTTGAACAGTTCATCAACTTTACTAACACCTTCCATCCCGACCTGAAATTCACCTGGACTGTCTCAGACTCCTCCCTCCCCTTCCTAGACCTTTCCATCTCTATCTCAGGCGACCGACTCAACACAGACATCTATTATAAACCGACTGACTCCCACAGCTACCTGGACTACACCTCCTCCCACCCTGCCCCCTGTAAAAACGCCATCCCATATTCCCAATTCCTTCGTCTCCGCCGCATCTGCTCCCAGGAGGACCAATTCCAACACCGCACAGCCCAGATGGCCTCCTTCTTCAAGGACCGCAGATTCCCCCCAGACGTGATCGACGATGCCCTCCACCGCATCTCCTCCACTTCCCGCTCCTCCGCCCTTGAGCCCCGCTCCTCCAACCGCCACCAAGACAGAACCCCACTGGTTCTCACCTACCACCCCACCAACCTCCGTATACAACGTATCATCCGCCGCCATTTCCGCCACCTCCAAACGGACCCCACCACCAAGGATATATTTCCCTCCCCTCCCCTATCAGCGTTCCGCAAGGACCACTCCCTTCGTGACTCCCTCGTCAGATCCACACCCCCCACCAACCCAACCTCCACCCCCGGCACCTTCCCCTGCAACCGCAGGAAATGTAAAACTTGCGCCCACACCTCCACACTCACTTCCCTCCAAGGCCCCAAGGGATCCTTCCATATCCGCCACAAGTTCACCTGTACCTCCACACACATCATCTATTGCATCCGCTGCACCCGATGTGGCCTCCTCTATATTGGTGAGACAGGCCGCTTACTTGCGGAACGCTTCAGAGAACACCTCTGGGCCGCCCGAACCAACCAACCCAATCACCCCGTGGCTCAACACTTTAACTCCCCCTCCCACTCCACCGAGGACATGCAGGTCCTTGGACTCCTCCACCGGCAGAACACAACTACACGACGGCTGGAGGAGGAGCGCCTCATCTTCCGCCTGGGAACCCTCCAACCACAAGGTATGAATTCAGATTTCTCCAGTTTCCTCATTTCCCCTCCCCCCCACCTTGTCTCAGTTGGTTCCCTCAACTCAGCACCGCCCTCCTAACCTGCAATCCTCTTCCTGACCTCTCCGCCCCCACCCCACTCCGGCCTATCACCCTCACCTTGACCTCCTTCCACCTATCCCACCTCCATCGCCCCTCCCCTAGTCCCTCCTCCCTACCTTTTATCTCAGCCGGCTTGGCTCTCTCTCTCTTATTCCTGATGAAGGGCTTATGCTCGAAACGTCGAATTCTCTATTCCTGAGATGCTGCCTAACCTGCTGTGCTTTGACCAGCAACACATTTGCAGCCAAGTGCTTTGTAAAAAGGTTCACTGAAACATTCTTGCATTTGTACTCCAAACCTTATTTATAAAGCCTAGAATCCCATATGATTTATTAACTACTCTCTAAACCTGTCTTGCCATTTATCAAGGATACTTTATGTGTGCAGTTCAGTCCATTGAATTGCAAATATATTACTTACTGAAGTCACCTTCCAGATCTTTCCTAATCAAGTTGTCCAGAGAAGTATCTAATATTGCCACTCCTCATTCTTCCTTCCAAAATTAATCATTTTATATTTAATATATTACATTAAATTTTATCTGGAAAGATATACAGTTCTCATACTTTTATATGTTTTGAATACAGGTATTAGAGATAGGTGAAAATCAAAAGGGTATGCTAGGTATTGAATCCAACTGAGCAATATATTTCTTTTACTTGATTCAGAACTAAAGGAAAACCGAAAGTAATCACTTCCAGAAGTCCAAAAAACTTACAATGAACTTGTGAAAGAGCTATAACTCCTTCTTCCATCCTGATCCTTCATGGCTAAGAGGATATATGCTCTCCGCTACATCGATGCACCACCCCCCACCTTTTCCTCCGCTACATCGATGCACCACCCCCCACCTTTTCCTCCGCTACATCGATGCACCACCCCCCACCTTTTCCTCCGCTACATCGATGACTGTATCGGCGCTGCCTCGTGCTCCCACGAGGAGGTTGAACAGTTCATCAACTTTACTAACACCTTCCATCCCGACCTGAAATTCACCTGGACTGTCTCAGACTCCTCCCTCCCCTTCCTAGACCTTTCCATCTCTATCTCAGGCGACCGACTCAACACAGACATCTATTATAAACCGACTGACTCCCACAGCTACCTGGACTACACCTCCTCCCACCCTGCCCCTGTAAAAACGCCATCCCATATTCCCAATTCCTTCGTCTCCGCCGCATCTGCTCCCAGGAGGACCAATTCCAACACCGCACAGCCCAGATGGCCTCCTTCTTCAAGGACCGCAGATTCCCCCCAGACGTGATCGACGATGCCCTCCACCGCATCTCCTCCACTTCCCGCTCCTCCGCCCTTGAGCCCCGCTCCTCCAACCGCCACCAAGACAGAACCCCACTGGTTCTCACCTACCACCCCACCAACCTCCGTATACAACGTATCATCCGCCGCCATTTCCGCCACCTCCAAACGGACTCCACCACCAAGGATATATTTCCCTCCCCTCCCCTATCAGCGTTCCGCAAGGACCACTCCCTTCGTGACTCCCTCGTCAGATCCACACCCCCCACCAACCCAACCTCCACCCCCGCACCTTCCCCAGCAACCGCAGGAAATGTAAAACTTGCGCCCACACCTCCACACTCACTTCCCTCCAAGGCCCCAAGGGATCCTTCCATATCCGCCACAAGTTCACCTGTACCTCCACACACATCATCTATTGCATCCGCTGCACCCGATGTGGCCTCCTCTATATTGGTGAGACAGGCCGCTTACTTGCGGAACGCTTCAGAGAACACCTCCGGGCCGCCCGAACCAACCAACCCAATCACCCCGTGGCTCAACACTTTAACTCTCCCTCCCACTCCACCGAGGACATGCAGGTCCTTGGACTCCTCCACCGGCAGAACACAACAACACGACGGCTGGAGGAGGAGCGCCTCATCTTCCGCCTGGGAACCCTCCAACCACAAGGTATGAATTCAGATTTCTCCAGTTTCCTCATTTCCCCTCAACCCACCTTGTCTCAGTCGGTTCCCTCAACTCAGCACCGCCCTCCTAACCTGCAATCCTCTTCCTGACCTCTCCGCCCCCACCCCACTCCGGCCTATCACCCTCACCTTGACCTCCTTCCACCTATCCCACCTCCATCGCCCCTCCCCCTAGTCCCTCCTCCCTACCTTTTATCTTAGCCTGCTTGGCTCTCTCTCTTATTCCTGATGAAGGGCTTATGCTCGAAACGTCGAATTCTCTATTCCTGAGATGCTGCCTGGCCTGCTGTGCTTTGACCAGCAACACATTTGCAGCTATATGCTACCTAGTGCCTTGATCTCTGAAGTTGTAGTCCTGATGCTCAACACAGTACAATTATCAGCAAATATTCTCACTTCTCAAGTTAAGATGGAGGAAAAGTCATTGACGAAGCAGCTGAAGATGTTTGGACCAAGGACAGTAGCTTGTTGTACCTGCATGTTAAAAGGTCATGAGCTGAAACATTGACTCTCCTACTTCTCTGATGCTGCTTGACCTGCTGTCCTTTTTCCAGCTCCACACTTTATCGACTCTAACTTTCCAGCATCTGCAGTCCTCATTTTCTCCATACACACTGTAAATGTAATAAATATTCATATTGGTTTTAAAAGGCTAAAATGGAACAGCTGCAGAGATGTCCTGGGGCTAAGAGACTGATCTCCAATGACCACAGCCATCTTCTTGTGTGCCAGATAGGAGTCCAACCATCTGAGAATTTTCACCCGATTCCCATTGACTACGTTTTGCTCGAGCCACATGACGCCACACTTGGTCGAATGCAGCCTTGATGTCAAGGGCTGTCACTCTCACCTCCCCTCTGGAATTCAGCTCCTTTGTCCAGGTTTGAACTAAGGCTGTAATGAGGAACTCAGTGGCCCAGGCAGTACCCAAACTGGGCATCACTGAGCAGGTTATTGTTGAGCAGATGCTGCTTGATAGCACTGTGGATGACACCTTCCATCACTTTACTGATGATCAAAAGTTGACTGATGGGGTGGTAACAGGTCAGGTTAGATTTGTTCAGCCTGTTTTTTGTGTACAGGACATGCCTAGGCAATTTTCCACATTGTCGGGTAGATGCCATATTGTAACTGTACTGGAATAGCTTGGCTAGGGGAGTGGCAAGGTCTGGAGCACAACTCTTCAGTACTATTGCCAGAATGTTGTCATGGTGCGTTGCTTTTGCAGTACCCAGTGCATTTAGCCATTTCTTGATATCTCATGGATTAAATCAAATTGGCTGAAGCCTGGCCTTTGTGATTCTGGAGACCACCGGAGGAGGCCAAGGTGAATCATTCATTCGGAGATTCTGGCTGAAGAATGTGGCGAATCCTTCAGCCATATCCTTTGCACTGATGTGCTGGGCTCTTTCTTTCCTGAGGATGGGGATATTTGTGTCGTCACCCCCTCCAATGAGTTGTTTAATTATTCACCACCATTCACAACTGGGTGTAGTTGGACTGCAGATCTTAGATCTGATCCATTGGTTGTAGGATTGCTTAGCTCTGTCTTTCACTTGCTGCTTATGCTGTTTGGCATGTGGGTAGTCATGTTTAGTAGATTCACCAAACTTACCCCTCATTTTTAGCTCTGCCTGGTGCTGCTCCTGGCATACCCTACTGCGTTCTTCATTGAACCAGGTTTATCCCCTGGCTTGATGGTAATGGTTGAGTGGGGGATATGCCAGGCCATGAGGTTGTAGATTGTGATGGAGTACAATTCTGCTGTTGTTGATGGCCCACAGTGCCTCATAGATGCCCAGTCTTGAGTTTCTAGATCTGTTTGAAATCTATCCCATTTAACATAGTACTACACAACACGATAGAAAGTAGCTCAACGTGAAGGCAAGATTTCATCTCCAGAAGGAATGTGCGGTGGTCACTCTTACCAGTATGGTCATGGACAGATGCATTTATGGCAGGCAGATTGGGAAGATGAGGTCAAGTAATATTTTATCCCTCTTAATAGTTCCCTCATTACAGTCCCAACCAGCAGTGCTACTAAGGCACTCTTGTCTCCCTTTCAGAATACATTCTGTGTTTCTCGCCTGGTACATTATATATAAGGTATGACTATTTCAGGCTGCTTTTTGATTGCTCTGTGAGAGAGCTCTCCCAATTTTGGCATAGACCCTCTTGCTCTGTCATTCCCAGTGTCTATTTTGACGCCAGGTGGTCTGCCCAGTTGTGTACCTTTTTTGAAACTCTCCAGAGGTTGATACAACTGAGTGGCTTGGGAGGCCATTTAAGAGTCAACTATATTCCTATGGATCTGGAGTCACACAAGCTTGACCAGCTGAGGATAGCAGTTTTCCGACCTGAAAGGGCATGAGTGAATTAGATGGGCTTTTTACAATAATTGGCAATAGTGTCGTGATAATCATTAGAATATTTATTCAGATTTTTATTGGATTCAAATTCTACCACCTACTGTGGTGGGACTTGAACTCATGTCCCAAGTACATTACTTTGGTTTCTGGATTATATGTCCAGCAACAATACCACTACACTGTCACCTACACTATGTTGAGTGGAACTTGTTTAATTCTTGGACCCAGAGTGAAAAAGAGTCCATTGATCAATATGTGACTTTATAAACTCAGCTCACAGAATCCTGTGAATTTGCACAACTCATTTTTAAAAAGATTAAAAACAACATTGGATGAGGCAGAAGATATCCCACAGTGTGAGCACATCAGTGAGAGGAGAAATGTATTTTTGGAAGAGCAATTGAAATGTGCAAAAATGCTGAGGTTGTGAGTTCGCAGCTAGACCATACTCATGGCAGAATAGACGAGGTCTTACATCACATTAACAGATTGTTCTGCCCTTTTGGCCTGAACAATCACAAACTGCAGGATGCACATACTGCCAAGAACATAATTCCAAGGAGACGAAGTCACATTCAGTATGGAAAAAGCACTACCGGAGTCTGAATGTACAAATGACTACTGGAGAGGCATCAGCTGAAGGTTCTGGTGATTCACTGTACGTCCTACATTTCCAGCTGCACAGCACCTGGACTCTGACCAGCCAGCTCCAAGCCAGTCCCCAGAGTAAGGAGAATCCTTGAGATTCCTGTTCATTAATATTTCAACACCAGGAAAAGCACCCATGTGGCCAGTGAACAAGCAAAGCTCAGAATGAGCGAGACTCCTGTTTATATCTGTTAGCCAGGATTCTCTTATTTGCCCAGGTTAATATCCCCAGCTAAGAATCTCATATTCAATTAGGTCCACCTGGCCAACCTCGTTTCAATCACTGCACATGGCAAGAACAATTGGCACAAGAATGACATTGCCTGGGGAAGGAACATCACTGAAATGAACAGCCAATGACATAGAACTCGCATTCTATTCAGAGATTGATATGATTTAATAGAAACATAGAAATCAGGAGCAGGAGTATGTCAAATCTGCTCTGACATTCACTATGATAATGGCTGATTATCCAACTCAGTACCCTGCTCCCAACTTCTCCTCATACCCTTTATCCCTAAGAACTATATCTAGCTTTAAGCTTTAAAGACTGTGTATGGAATACATATTCAGATAATGATGAGAATAATTAACTGCTACTGCATGAGTACAGTTTGGAGCAGCACGGTGTCTCAGTGGTTAGCATTGCTGCCTCCCAACACTAGGTCCCAGCTTCGATCCCAGCCTTGGGCGACTGTGTGTGGAGTTTGCACGTTCTCCCCGTGTCTGCATGGGTTTTCTCCGGGTACTCTTGTTTCCTCCCACAGTCCAAAGATGTGCAGGTCAGGTGAATTGGCCATGCTAAATTGCCCAAAGTGTTAGGTGCGTTAGTCAGAGAGAAATGGGACTGGGTGGGTTACTCTTCAGAGGGTCGGTGTGGACTTGTCAGGCCGAAGGGCCTGTTTCCACACTGTAGGGAATCTATCTAAGTTGTGTGCATAGTGGGTAAATTCAAGACAGAAATATTCCATGATTGGGAAGGAAACCTTGTGCTTGATGTTGCATTACAACATTTATATTACCGGTAATGTGTCTGAAACAATTGTGATTACTGATCATAACCTATTAAAGGCTTTGGAGAAATTTAAGGATAAAAAATCCACGCTGTTTAGATGGAGCTTATTATTGCAGCTATTAAATTTGAAAATTATACACATGACAGAATGAGAACGTAATTGCCAACGCATTGTCGCGACTGATGAAGGAAGACAGAGGCATTTGGTAGCGGGAGTAAATGGACTGAAATAGTCTGTAGTAGTGAATGTTTGCATGCTTAGAGTCAACGTAATGTATATGTATTGTACTTGACTAATACAGTAAGACTAAACGTTTTTTAAAAATGAAACCATCTTTGTATATTGGTGTTTCTGTTTTATAAGAGGGAGAGTTGTGACGATACTGTGACTTTAAAAAGTTATTTTGTCCTTTTTTTTGAAGAGAGGTTATCAGGCAGAGGCGCCAAGAAGTGACTGGAATAAACAACTTGGGAGTCATTAGGTTTTTTAAAATAGCCCGAATGGATGTGTTCAGCTCTCACAGATCAGGTTTTCTGGGTTTTTAGGTTGAGCTTGAAGCAGAAGCTCTTGGGGTCTCAACAGAATTAGAAGCTTCAGTGAATGTCTCCTAGCTGCTACTATCTCTGAATTTTCTCTTGATGCTTTTTCCTCCTGGATTGGAGAACTGCATGTGAGAATCTGTACCTGAATTTTCCCTTTTCCCAAGGTGTGTTGGTTGTGCAATATACTGTACAGGTATCCCCCACTATCTGAAAGTAGGACATTCCTATGAAACCTTTTGTAAGCTGAAATGGCGTAAAATGAAGAAGCAATTACCATTAACTTAGATGAGAAAAAATGTTGAGTATTCCCACACCCAAAAAATAACCTGCCAAATCATACCAAATAACACACAAAACCCTAAAATAACGCTATCATAAAAGCAGGAAAATGATAAATACACAGCCTAGATAAGTAGAACTAATACATGTACAGTGTAGTTTCATTCACCAGAATAGGGAAGACAGTGAGCACACTGGAAGGCTGAGGGGTCAAGGTGGTGATGACAGTATGCTAGGCTGAGTCATCAGAAGTTGGGGTGGTGAGAGGTAGAGGAGACTGGGTGTAGGAGAGAGAGGAAGAAGGTCTTTTATTAACACTTCCTGGGAGTGCCCAAATTAGAAAAGAATATAATATCCTTTACTGCCAGGTGGACTCAAGTACAGGAGTCTGATGACAAGTTTTACAATGTTGCCATCTTAGGTACAAGTACTGAGGTACACATCTTAGATACTAAAGAGGAATAACAAAGACAAGCAGTTGCATTTTCCATTGTTGAAAGAAAAAGTTAGATATAAGACAGTAAAAGGATTGACATAATAGTCAGATAAAAAAAAAATTCAAGTAAACATTCCATTGCAAGAGCTGAGTGCAGGGGCTACCTCATGCGGACCACCAGGCCACAGTCCAACGACTGCTCTGATCTAAGATTCCGCAACGTGCTGGGTCTGAGGGTAGGTTTATTCCGAGCCGGATTCCACAAGCTGGCCTCCACCTGAGACTCACTCCCTGCACCAGCACCGGCCTGGAACTGTTTCCCAGTGCCAGTCACTAACCAGGTACTGCTTCCCCAATGCCAGTCACTACACGGGGTCTGCTTCCCCTGTCCAGTCACTGCTCTGGGACTGCTTCCCCTGTCCAGTCACTGCTCTGGGACTGCTTCCCCTGCCCAGTCACTGCTCTGGGACTGCTCCCACTGCACAGACACTGCTCTGGGACTGCTTCCCCTGCCCAGTCACTGCTCTGGGACTGCTTCCCCTGCCCAGCCACTCCCTGGGACTGCTTCCCCTGTCCAATCACTGCTCTGGGATTGCTTCCCCTGCCCAGTCACTGCTCTGGGATTGCATCCCCAATGCCAGTCACTGCTCTGGGTCTGCTTCCCCAGCCCAATCACTGTTCTGGGACTGCTTCCCCTGGCCAGTCACTGCTCTGGGACTGCTTCACCTGCCCAGTCACTGCTCTGGGACTGCTTCCCCTGCCCAGTCACTGCTCTGGGACAGCATGCGCTGCCCAGTCACTGCTCTGGGACTGCTTCCCCAATGCCAGCCACTGCTCAGGGACTGATTCCCCTGCCCAGTGACTACTGTGGGACTGTTTCCCCGGCCCAGTCACTGTTCTGGGACTGATTCCCCTGCCCAGCTGCTGCTCTGTGACTGCTTCCCCTGCCCAGTCACTGCTCTGTGACTGCTTCCCCTGCACGGTCACTGCTCTGGGACTGCTTCCCAATGCCCAGTCACTGCTCTGGGACTGCTTCCCCTGCCCAGTCACTGCTCTGGGACTGCATCCCCTGCCCAGTCACTGCTCTGATACTGCTTCCCCAATGACAGCCAATGCTCTGGGACTGCTTCCCCAATGCCAGTCACTGTTCTGGGAAAGCGTCCCCTACCCAGACACAGCCTGGGACTGCTTTCCCAATGCCCAGTCACGGCCCTACGTCTGCTTCTCCTGACCAGTCACTGCTCTGGGACAGCGTTGCCCAGTCACTACACGGGGACTGCTTCCCCTGCCCAGTCACTGCTCTGGGACTGCTTCCCCTGCCCAGTCACTGCACTGGGACTGCTTCCCCTGCCCAGTCACTGCTCTGGGACTGCTTCCACTGCCCAGTCACTGCTCTGGGACAGCGTGCACTGCCCAGTCACTGCTCTGGGACTGCTTCCCCTGCCCTGTCACTGCTCTGGGACTGCTTCCACTGCCCAGTCACTGCTCTGGGACAGCGTGCACTGCCCAGTCACTGCTCTGGGACTGCTTACCCAATGCCAAGTCACTGATCTGGGACTGCTTCCCCTGCACAGTCACTGCTCTGTGACTGCTTCACCTGCCCAATGACTACTGTGGGACTGTTTCCCCGGCCCAGTCACTGCTTCCCCAATGCTAAGTCATTGCTCTGGGACTGCTTCCCCAATGCCCAGTCACAGCTCTGGGTCTGCTTCCCCTGCACGGTCACTGCTCTGGGACTGTTTCCCAATGCCCACTCACTGCTCTGGGTCTGCTTCCCCTGCCCAGTCACTGCTCTGGGACAGCTTCCCCTGCCCAGTCACTGCACTGGGACTGCTTCAACTGCCCAGTCACTGCTCTGGGACAGCTTCCCCTGCACGGTCTCTGCTCTGGGCCTGCTTCCCCTGGCCAGCCACTGCTCTGGGACAGCATGCGCTGCCCAGTCACTGCTCTGGGACTGCTTCCCCTGCCCAGTCACTGCTCTGCGACTGCATCCACTGCCCAGTCAATGCCCTGGGACTGCTTTTCCAATGCCCAGTCACGGCCCTAGTTCTGCTTCCCCTGACCAGTCACTGCTCTGGGACAGCGTTGCCCAGTCACTACATGGGGACTGCTTCCCCTGCCCAGCCACTGCTCTGGGACTGCTTCCCCTGCCCAGTCACTGCACTGGGACTGCTTCCACTGTCCAGTCACTGCTCTGGGACAGCGTGCACTGCCCAGTCACTGCTCTGGGACTGCTTCCCCTGCCCATCCACTACTCTAGGACTGCTTCCTGTCACCAATCACTGCTCTGGGTCTGCTTCCCCTGCCCAGCCACTGCTCTGGGACTGCTTCCCCTGCCCAGTCAGTGCACTGGGACTGCTTCCCCGGCCCAGTCACTGCTCTGGGACTGCTTCCACTGTCCAGTCACTGCTCTGGGACAGCGTGCACTGCCCAGTCACTGCTCTGGGACTGCTTACCCAATGCCAAGTCACTGCTCTGGGACTTCTTCCCCTGCACAGTCACTGCTCTGTGACTGCTTCACCTGCCCAATGACTACTGTGGGACTGTTTCCCCGGCCCAGTCACTGCTTCCCCAATGCTAAGTCATTGCTCTGGGACTGCTTCCCCAATGCCCAGTCACAGCTCTGGGTCTGCTTCCCCTGCACGGTCACTGCTCTGGGACTGTTTCCCAATGCCCAGTCACTGCTCTGGGACAGCTTCCCCTGCCCAGTCACAGCACTGGGACTGCTTCAACTGCCCAGTCACTGCTCTGGGACAGCTTCCCCTGCACGGTCTCTGCTCTGGGCCTGCTTCCCCTGGCCAGTCACGGCTCTGGGACTGCTTCCCCTGGCCAGTCACTGCTCTGCGACTGCTTCCCCTGCCCAGTCGCTACTCTGGGACTGCTTCCACTGCCCAATCACTGCTCTGGGACTGCTTCCCCAATGCCAGCCACTGCTCAGGGACTGTTTCCCCGGCCCAGTCACTGCTTCCCCAATGCTAAGTCATTGCTCTGGGATTGCTTCCCAATGCCCAGTCACTATTCTTGGACTGCTTACCCAATGCCCACTCACTGCTCTGGGACTGCTTCCCCTGTCCAGCCACTGCTCTGGGACTGCTTACCCAATGTCCAGTCACTGCTCTGGGACTGCTTCCCCTACACGATCACTGCTCTGGGACTGCTTCCCCTGCCCAATCACTGCTCTGGGACAGCATCCCATGCCCAGTCACTGCTCTGGAACTGCTTCCCCTGACCCGACACTGCTCTGGGACTGTTTGACGAATGCCAGCCACTGCTCTGGGATTGCTTCCCCTGCCCAGTGACTACTGTGGGACTGTTTCTCCTGCCCAGTCACTGCTTTCCCAATGCCCAGTCACTGATCTGGGACTGCTTCCCCTGCCCAGTCACTGCTCTGGGACTGCTTCACCTGGCCAACCACTCCTCTGGAACTGCTTCCCCTGCACAAACACTGCTCTGGGACTGCTTCCCCTGCCCAGTCACTGTACTGGGACTGCTTCCCCTGACCCGACACTGCTCTGGGACTGCTTCAACTGCCCAGTCACTGCTCTGGGACTGCTTCACCAATGCCCAGTCACTGCTCTGGCACTGCTTCCACTGCCCAGTCACGCTTCTGGGACTGCTTCCCCTGCCCATACACTGCTCTGGGATTGCTTCACCCGCCCAGTCACTGCTCTGGGACTGCTTCCACTGCCCAGTCACTGCTCTGGGACTGCTTCCCCTGCCCAGTCACTGCTCTGGGACTGCTTCCCCTGCCCAGTCACTGCTCTGGGATTGCTTCACCCGCCCAGTCACTGCTCTGGGATTGCTTCCACTGCCCAGTCACTGCTCTGGGATTGCTTCACCTGCCCAGTCACTGTTCTGGGACTGCTTCCCCTGTCCAGTCACGCTTCTGGGACTGCTTCCCCTGCCCAGTCACTGCTCCGGGACTGCTTCCCCTGCCCAGTCACTGCTCCGGGACTGCTTCCCCTGCCCAGTCACTGCTCTGGGGCTGCTTCCCCTGCCCAGTCACTGCTCTGGGACTGCTTCACCAATGCCCAGTCACTGCTCTGGGACTGCTTCCACTGCCCAGTCACTGCTTTCCAAATGCCTAGTCATTGCTCTGGGACTGTTTCCCCTGCACAGACGCTGCTCTGCGACTGCTTCCCCTGCCCAGTCACTGCCCTGGGACTGCATCCCCTGCCCAGTCACTGCTCTGGGTCTGCTTCCCCAGCCCAGCCACTGTTTTGGGATGGCTTCCCCTGCCCAGCCACCGCTCTGGGACTGCTTCCACAATGCCCAGTCACTGCTCTGGGACTGCTTCCTGTCCCCAATCACTGCTCTGGGACTGCTTCCCCTGCCCAGTCACTGCTCTGGGGCTGCTTCCCCTGCCCAGTCTCTGCTCTGGAGCTGCTTCCCCTGCACAGACACTGCTCTGCGACTCCTTCCCCTGCCCAGTCTCTGCTCTGGGACTGCTTCCCCAATGCCAGCCATTGCTCTGGGGCTGCTTTCCCTGCCCAGTCACTGCTCTGGGACTGCTTCCCCTGCCCAGCCACTGTTTTGGGACTGGTTCTCCTGCCCAGTCACTGCTCTGGGACTGCTTCACCTGCACAGACACTGTTCTGGGACTGCTTCCCCTGCCCTGACACTCCTCTGGGACTTCTTCCCCTGCCCAGACACAGCTCTGGGACTGCTTCCCCTGCCCAGTCACTGTTTTGGGACAGCTTCCCCTGCCCAGTCACTGCCTGGGGACTGCTTCCCCAATGCCCAGTCACTGCTCTGGGATTGCTTCCCATGTACCGCCACTGGCTCAGGGACAGCTTCTCCTGCCCAGTCACTGGTCTGGGGCTGCTTCCCCTGCACAGTCACTGACCTGGGACTGCATCCCCAATGCCAGTCACTGCTCTGGGACTGCTTCCCCGGCCCAGTCACTGCTCTGGGACTGCATCCCCAATGCCAGCTACTGTTCTGGGACTGCTTCCCCTACCTATTCACTGCCCTGGGACTCCTTTCCCTGCACAGTCACTGTTCTGGGACTGCTTCCCCTGCCCAGTCACTGCTCTGGGACTGCTTCCCCTGCCCAGTCACTGCTCTGGGACTGCTTCCCCTGCCCAGTCATCGATCGGGACTGCTTCCACTGCCCAGTCACTGTTCTGTGACTGCTTCACCTGTCCAGTCACCGCTCTGCGACTGCTAGACCTGCCCAGTCACTGCTCTGGGACTGCTTACCCAATGCCCAGTCACTGCTCTGGGACAGCATCCCCAGCCCAATCACTTCACTTGGACTGCTTCAGTTGCCCAGTCACTGCTTTGGGACTGCTTCCCCTGCCCAGTCACTGCTCTGGGAATGCTTCCCCTGCCCAGGCGCTGCTCTGGGACTGCTTCCCCTGCCCAGTCGCTGCTCTGGGACTGCTTCCCCTGCCCAGTCACTGCTCTGGGACTGCTTCCCCTGCACAGTCACTGCCCTGGGTCTGCTTCCCCAATGCCCAGTCACTGCTCTGGGACTGCTTCCCCTGCCCAGTCACTGCTCTGCGACTGCTTCCCCTGCCCAGTCACTGACCTGAGACTGCATTCCCAATGCCCAGTCGCAGCCCTGGGACTGCTTCCCCAATGCCCAGTCACTGCTCTGGGACAGCTTCCCCTGCCCAGTCACTGCTCTGCGACTGCTTCCCCACTGCCTGTCATTGCTCTGGGACTGCTTCTCCTGCCCAGTCACTGCCCTGGAACTGCTTCCCCTGCCCAGTCACTGCCCTGGGACTCCTTTCCCTGCACAGTCACTGTTCTGGGACTGCTTCCCCTGCCCAGTCGCTGCTCTGGGACTGCTTCCCCTGCCCAGTCACTGCTCTGGGACTGCTTCCCCTGCCCAGTCACTGCTCTGGGACTGCTTCCCCTGCACAGTCACTGACCTGGGACTGCATTCCCAATGCCCAGTCACTGCCCTGGGTCTGCTTCCCCAATGCCCAGTCACTGCTCTGGGACTGCTTCCCCTGCCCAGTCACTGCTCTGCGACTGCTTCCCCTGCCCAGTCACTGACCTGAGACTGCATTCCCAATGCCCAGTCGCAGCCCTGGGACTGCTTCCCCAATGCCCAGTCACTGCTCTGGGACAGCTTCCCCTGCCCAGTCACTGCTCTGCGACTGCTTCCCCACTGCCTGTCATTGCTCTGGGACTGCTTCTCCTGCCCAGTCACTGCCCTGGAACTGCTTCCCCTGCCCAGTCACTGCCCTGGGACTGCATCCCCAATGCCAGTCACTGCTCTGGGAGTGCTTCCCCTGCCGAATCACTGCTCTGGGACTGCTTCCCCTGCCCAGTCACTGCTCTGGGACAGCTTCCCCTGTCCAGTCACTGCTCTGCGACTGTTTCCCCTGCCCAGTCACTGACCTGGGACTGCATCCCCAATGCCAGTCACTGCTCTGCGACTGTTTCCCCTACCCAATCACTGCTCTGGGACTGCTTCACCTGCCCAGTCACTGCTCTGGGACAGCGTCCCCTGACCCGACACTGCTCTGGGAATGCATCACCTGCCCAGTCACTGCTCTGGGACTGCTTCACCTGTCCAGTCACTGCTCTGGGACAGCATCCCCAATGCCAGCCACCGTTCAGGGACTGTTTCCCCTGCCCAGTCACTGTTCTGGGACTGCTTCCCCTGTCCAGTCACGCTTCTGGGACTGCTTCCCCTGCCCAATCTCTGCTCTGGGACTGCTTCCCCTGCCCATCCGCTACTCTAGGATTGCTTCCTGTCACCAATCACTGCTCTGGGTCTGCTTCCCCTGCCCATCCGCTACTCTAGGATTGCTTCCTGTCACCAATCACTGCTCTGGGACTGCTTCCCCTGCCCAGTCACTGCTCTGGGACTGCTTCCCCTGCCCAGCCACTCCTCTGGAACTGCTTCCCCTGCACAGACACTGCTCTGGGACTGCTTCCCTTGCCCAGTCACTGTTTTGGGACTGCTTCCCCAGTGCCCAGTCACTGCTCTGGGACTGGTTCCCCTGCTCAGACACTGCCCTGGGACTGCTTCCCCTGCCCAGTCACTGCTCTGGGCCTGCTTCCCCAGCCCAATCACTGCTCTGGGACTGCTTCCCCTGCCCTGACACTGTTCTGGGGCTGCTTCCCCTGCACAGACACTGCTCTGGGGCTGCTTCCCCTGCCCAGTCACTGCTCTGGGACTGCTTCCCCTGCCCAGTCACTGCTCTGGGACTGCTTCCCCTGCCCAGCCACTCCTCTGGAACTGCTTCCCCTGCACAGACACTGCTCTGGGACTGCTTCCCTTGCCCAGTCACTGTTTTGGGACTGCTTCCCCAGTGCCCAGTCACTGCTCTGGCACTGGTTCCCCTGCTCAGACACTGCCCTGGGACTGCTTCCCCTGCCCTGACACTGTTCTGGGGCTGCTTCCCCTGCACAGACACTGCTCTGGGACTGCTTCCACTGCCCAGTCACTGCTCTGGGACTGCTTCCCCTGCCCAGTCACTGCCCTGGGACTGCTTAACCTGCCCAGTCACTGCTCTGGGTCTGCTTCCCCAATGCCTAGACACTGCTCTGGGACTGCTTCCCTAGCCCAGCCACTGTTTGGGGATTGCTTCCCGTGCCCAGTCACCGCTCTGGGACTGCTTAACCTGCCCAGCCACTGCTCTGGGTCTGCTTCCCCTGCCCAGTCACTGCTCTGGGACTGCTTCCCCTGCCCAGTCACTGCCCTGGGACTGCTTAACCTGCCCAGTCACTGTTCTGGGTCTGCTTCCCCAATGCCAAGACACAGCTCTGGGACTGCTTCCCTAGCCCAGCCACTGTTTGGGGATTGCTTCCCGTGCCCAGTCACCGCTCTGGGACTGCTTCCCCTGCCCAGCCACTGCTCTGGGTCTGCTTCCCCTGCCCAGTCACTGCTCTGGGACTGCTTCCCCTGCCCAGCCATTGTTTTGGGATTGCTTCCCCTGCCCAGTCACTGCTCTGGGGCTGCTTCCCCTGCCCAGCCACTCCTCTGGAACTGCTTCCCCTGCACAAACACTGCTCTGGGACTGCTTCCCCACTGCCCTGTCATTGCTCTGGGTCTGCTTCCCATGCCCAGTCACTGCTTTGCGACTGCTTCCCCTGCCCAGTCACTGACCTGGGCTGCATCCCCAATGCCAGCCATTGCTCTGGGACTGCTTCCCCTGCCCAGTCACTGCTTCCCCTGCCCAGCCACTCCTCTGGAACTGCTTCCCCTGCACAAACACTGCTCTGGGACTGCTTCTCCACTGCCCTGTCATTGCTCTGGGTCTGCTTCCCCTGCCCAGTCACTGACCTGGGACCGCATCCCCAATGCCAGCCATTGCTCTGGGACTGCTTGCCCTGCCCAGTCACTGCCCTGGGACTGATTTGCCTGCCCATTCACTGCTCTGGGACTGTTTCCCCAATGCCAGCCACTGCTCAGGGACTGATTTCCCAATGCCAGCCACTGCTCAGGGACTGATTCCCCAATGCCAGCCACTGCTCAGGGACTGCTTCCACTGCCCAGTCACCGCTCTGGGACTGCTACCCCTGCCCAGCCACTGCTCTGGGGCTGCTTCCCCTGCCCAGTCTCTGCTCTGGGGCTGCTTCTCCTGCACAGACACTGCTCTGGGACTGATTCCCCTGCCCAGTCACTGTTTTGGGATTGCTTCGCCTGCCCAGACACTGCTCTGGGACTGCTTCCCCTGCCCAGTCACTGCCCTGGGACTGCTTAACCTGCCCAGTCACTGCTCTGGGTCTGCTTCCCCAATGCCTAGACACTGCTCTGGGACTGCTTCCCTAGCCCAGCCACTGTTTGGGGATTGCTTCCCGTGCCCAGTCACCGCTCTGGGACTGCTTCCCCTGCCCAGCCACTGATCTGGGACTGGTTCCCCTGCCCAGCCACTGCTCTGGGACTGCTTCCCCACTCCCCTGTCACCGCTCTGGGTCTTCTTCCCCTGCCTAGTCACTGCTCTGCGACTGCTTCCCCTGCCCAGTCACTGACCTGGGGCTGCATCCCCAATGCCAGCCATTTCTCTGGGACTGCTTCCCCTGCCCAGTCACTGCTTCCCCTGCCCAGCCACACCTCTGGAACTGCTTCCCCTGCACAAACACTGCTCTGGGACTGCTTCTCCACTGCCCTGTCATTGCTCTGGGTCTGCTTCCCCTGCCTAGTCACTGCTCTGCGACTGCTTCCCCTGCCCAGTCACTGACCTGGGACTGCATCCCCAATGCCAGCCATTGCTCTGGGACTGCTTCCCCTGCCCAGTCACTGCTCTGGGACTGCTTCCCCTGACCTGACACTGCTCTGGGACTGCTTGCCCTGCCCAGTCACTGCCCTGGGACTGATTTGCCTGCCCATTCACTGCTCTGGACTGTTTCCCCAATGCCAGCCACTGCTCAGGGACTGATTTCCCAATGCCAGCCACTGCTCAGGGACTGATTCCCCAATGCCAGCCACTGCTCAGGGACTGCTTCCACTGCCCAGTCACCGCTCTGGGACTGCTACCCCTGCCCAGCCACTGCTCTGGGTCTGCTTCCCCTGCCCAGTCACTGCTCTGGGACTGCTTCCCCTGCCCAGCCACTGTTTTGGGATTGCTTACCCTGCCCAGTCACCGCTCTGGGACTGCTTCCCCTGCCCAGTCACTGCTCTGGGACTGCTTCCTGTCCTCAATCACTGCTCTGGGGCTGCTTCCCCTGCCCAGTCTCTGCTCTGGGGCTGCTACCCCTGCCCAGCCACTGCTCTGGGTCTGCTTCCCCTGCCCAGTCACTGCTCTGGGACTGCTTCCCCTGCCCAGCCACTGTTTTGGGATTGCTTCCCCTGCCCAGTCACCGCTCTGGGACTGCTTCCCCTGCCCAGTCACTGCTCTGGGACTGCTTCCTGTCCTCAATCACTGCTCTGGGGCTGCTTCCCCTGCCCAGTCTCTGCTCTGGGGCTGCTTCTCCTGCACTGCTCTGCGACTCCTTCCCCTGCCCAGTCTCTGCTCTGGGACTGCTTCCCCAATGCCAGCCATTGCTCTGGGGCTGCTTCCCCTGCCCAGTCACTGACCTGGGGCTGCTTCTCCTGCACAGACACTGCTCTGGGACTGCTTGCCCTGCCCAGTCACTGCCCTGGGACTGATTTGCCTGCCCATTCACTGCTCTGGGACTGTTTCCCCAATGCCAGCCACTGCTCAGGGACTGATTTCCCAATGCCAGCCACTGCTCAGGGACTGATTCCCCAATGCCAGCCACTGCTCAGGGACTGCTTCCACTGCCCAGTCACCGCTCTGGGACTGCTTCCCCTGCCCAGTCACTGCTCTGGGACTGCTTCCCCTGCCCAGCCACTGCTCTGGGACTGCTTCCCCTGCCCAGCTACTGTTTTGGGATTGCTTACCCTGCCCAGTCACCGCTCTGGGACTGCTTCCTGTCCTCAATCACTGCTCTGGGACTGCTTCCCCTGCCCAGTCTCTGCTCTGGGGCTGCTTCTCCTGCACAGACACTGCTCTGCGACTCCTTCCCCTGCCCAGTCTCTGCTCTGGGACTGCTTCCCCAATGCCAGCCATTGCTCTGGGGCTGCTTCCCCTGCCCAGTCAGTGCACTGGGGCTGCTTCTCCTGCACAGACACTGTTCTGGGACTGCTTCCCCTGCACAGACACTGCTCTGAGACTGCTTCCCCTGCCCAGTCACTGTTTTGGGACTGCTTCCCCTGCCCAGTCACTGTTTTGGGACTGCTTCCCCTGCCCAGTCACTGCCCGGGGACCGCTTGCCATACCCAGTCACTGCTCTGGGACTGCTTCTTCTGCCCTGACACTGCTCTGGGACTGCTTCCCCTGCCCTGACACTGTTCTGGGGCTGCTTCCCCTGCACAGTCACTGCTCTGGGACTGCTTCCCCTGCCTAGTCACTGCTCTGGGACTGCTTCCCCACTGCCCTGTCATTGCTCTGGGTTTGCTTCCCCTGCCTAGTCACTGCTCTGCGACTGCTTCCCCTGCCCAGTCACTGACCTGGGACTGCATCCCCAAAGCCAGCCATTGCTCTGGTACTGCTTCCCCTGCCCAGTCACTGCTCTGGGACTGCTTCACCTGGCCAACCACTCCTCTGGAACTGCTTCCCCTGCACAAACACTGCTCTGGGACTGCTTCCCCTGCCCAGTCACTGTACTGGGACTGCTTCCCCTGACCCGACACTGCTCTGGGACTGCTTCAACTGCCCAGTCACTGCTCTGGGACTGCTTCACCAATGCCCAGTCACTGCTCTGGGACTGCTTCCACTGCCCAGTCACGCTTCTGGGGCTGCTTCCCCTGCCCATACACTGCTCTGGGACTGCTTCCCCTGCCCAGTCACTGCTCTGGGACTGCTTCCCCTGCCCAGTCACTGCTCTGGGATTGCTTCCCCTGCCCAGTCACTGCTCTGGGATTGCTTCACCTGCCCAGTCACTGTTCTGGGACTGCTTCCCCTGTCCAGTCACGCTTCTGGGACTGCTTCCCCTGCCCAGTCACTGCTCTGGGGCTGCTTCTCCTGCACAGACACTGTTCTGGGACTGCTTCCCCTGCACAGACACTGCTCTGAGACTGCTTCCCCTGCCCAGTCACTGTTTTGGGACTGCTTCCCCTGCCCAGTCACTGTTTTGGGACTGCTTCCCCTGCCCAGTCACTGTTTTGGGACTGCTTCCCCTGCCCAGTCACTGTTTTGGGACTGCTTCCCCTGCCCAGTCACTGCCCGGGGACCGCTTCCCCGACCCAGTCACTGCTCTGGGACTGCTTCCCCTGCCCAGTCACTGCTCTGGGACTGTTTCCCATGGCCTGACACTGCTCTGGGACTGCTTCCCCTGCCTAGTCACTGCTCTGGAACTGCTTCCCCTGCACAAACACTGCTCTGGGTCTGCTTCCCCTGCCCAGTCACTGCTCTGGGACTGCTTCCCCTGCCCAGTCACTGCTCTGGGACTGCTTCCCCTGCACAAACACTGCTCTGGGTCTGCTTCCCCTGCCCAGCCACTGTTTTGGGATTGCTTCCCCTGCCCAGTCACCGCTCTGGGACTGCTTCCCCTGCACAAACACTGCTCTGGGTCTGCTTCCCCTGCCCAGTCACCGCTCTGGGACTGCTTCCCCTGCCCAGTCACTGCTCTGGGACTGCTTCCTGTCCTCAATCACTGCTCTGGGGCTGCTTCCCCTGCCCAGTCTCTGCTCTGGGGCTGCTTCTCCTGCACAGACACTGCTCTGCGACTCCTTCCCCTGCCCAGTCTCTGCTCTGGGACTGCTTCCCCAATGCCAGCCATTGCTCTGGGGCTGCTTCCCCTGCCCAGTCACTGACCTGGGGCTGCTTCTCCTGCACAGACACTGTTCTGGGACTGCTTCCCCTGCACAGACACTGCTCTGAGACTGCTTCCCCTGCCCAGTCACTGTTTTGGGACTGCTTCCCCTGCCCAGTCACTGCCCGGGGACCGCTTGCCATACCCAGTCACTGCTCTGGGACTGCTTCCCCTGCCCTGACACTGCTCTGGGACTGCTTCCCCTGCCCTGACACTGTTCTGGGGCTGCTTCCCCTGCACAGTCACTGCTCTGGGACTGCTTCCCCTGCCTAGTCACTGCTCTGGGACTGCTTCCCCACTGCCCTGTCATTGCTCTGGGTTTGCTTCCCCTGCCTAGTCACTGCTCTGCGACTGCTTCCCCTGCCCAGTCACTGACCTGGGACTGCATCCCCAATGCCAGCCATTGCTCTGGTACTGCTTCCCCTGCCCAGTCACTGCTCTGGGACTGCTTCCCCTGCCCAGCCACTCCTCTGGAACTGCTTCCCCTGCACAAACACTGCTCTGGGACTGCTTCCCCTGCCCAGTCACTGTACTGGGACTGCTTCCCCTGACCCGACACTGCTCTGGGACTGCTTCAACTGCCCAGTCACTGCTCTGGGACTGCTTCACCAATGCCCAGTCACTGCTCTGGGACTGCTTCCACTGCCCAGTCACGCTTCTGGGGCTGCTTCCCCTGCCCATACACTGCTCTGGGACTGCTTCCCCTGCCCAGTCACTGCTCTGGGACTGCTTCCCCTGCCCAGTCACTGCTCTGGGATTGCTTCACCCGCCCAGTCACTGCTCTGGGATTGCTTCCACTGCCCAGTCACTGCTCTGGGATTGCTTCACCTGCCCAGTCACTGTTCTGGGACTGCTTCCCCTGTCCAGTCACGCTTCTGGGACTGCTTCCCCTGCCCAGTCACTGCTCTGGGGCTGCTTCTCCTGCACAGACACTGTTCTGGGACTGCTTCCCCTGCATAGACACTGCTCTGAGACTGCTTCCCCTGCCCAGTCACTGTTTTGGGACTGCTTCCCCTGCCCAGTCACTGCCCGGGGACCGCTTCCCCGACCCAGTCACTGCTCTGGGACTGTTTCCCATGCCCTGACACTGCTCTGGGACTGCTTCCCCTGCCCAGCCACTCCTCTGGAACTGCTTCCCCTGCACAAACACTGCTCTGGGTCTGCTTCCCCTGCCCAGTCACTGCTCTGGGACTGCTTCCCCTGCCCAGCCACTGTTTTGGGATTGCTTCCCCTGCCCAGTCACCGCTCTGGGACTGCTTCCCCTGCCCAGTCACTGCTCTGGGACTGCTTCCTGTCCTCAATCACTGCTCTGGGGCTGCTTCCCCTGCCCAGTCTCTGCTCTGGGGCTGCTTCTCCTGCACAGACACTGCTCTGCGACTCCTTCCCCTGCCCAGTCTCTGCTCTGGGACTGCTTCCCCAATGCCAGCCATTGCTCTGGGGCTGCTTCCCCTGCCCAGTCACTGACCTGGGGCTGCTTCTCCTGCACAGACACTGCTCTGGGACTGCTTGCCCTGCCCAGTCACTGCCCTGGGACTGATTTGCCTGCCCATTCACTGCTCTGGGACTGTTTCCCCAATGCCAGCCACTGCTCAGGGACTGATTTCCCAATGCCAGCCACTGCTCAGGGACTGATTCCCCAATGCCAGCCACTGCTCAGGGACTGCTTCCACTGCCCAGTCACCGCTCTGGGACTGCTTCCCCTGCCCAGCCACTGCTCTGGGTCTGCTTCCCCTGCCCAGTCACTGCTCTGGGACTGCTTCCCCTGCCCAGCCACTGCTCTGGGACTGCTTCCCCTGCCCAGCTACTGTTTTGGGATTGCTTACCCTGCCCAGTCACCACTCTGGGGCTGCTTCCCCTGCCCAGTCACTGCTCTGGGACTGCTTCCTGTCCTCAATCACTGCTCTGGGACTGCTTCCCCTGCCCAGTCTCTGCTCTGGGGCTGCTTCTCCTGCACAGACACTGCTCTGCGACTCCTTCCCCTGCCCAGTCTCTGCTCTGGGACTGCTTCCCCAATGCCAGCCATTGCTCTGGGGCTGCTTCCCCTGCCCAGTCACTGCACTGGGGCTGCTTCTCCTGCACAGACACTGTTCTGGGACTGCTTCCCCTGCACAGACACTGCTCTGAGACTGCTTCCCCTGCCCAGTCACTGTTTTGGGACTGCTTCCCCTGCCCAGTCACTGCCCGGGGACCGCTTCCCCTACCCAGTCACTGCTCTGGGACTGCTTCCCCTGCCCTGACACTGCTCTGGGAATGCTTCCCCTGCCCTGACACTGTTCTGGGGCTGCTTCCCCTGCACAGTCACTGCTCTGGGACTGCTTCCCCTGCCTAGTCACTGCTCTGGGACTGCTTCCCCACTGCTCTGTCATTGCTCTGGGTTTGCTTCCCCTGCCTAGTCACTGCTCTGCGACTGCTTCCCCTGTCCAGTCACTGACCTGGGACTGCATCCCCAATGCCAGCCATTGCTCTGGTTTGCTTCCCCTGCCTAGTCACTGACCTGGGACTGCATCCCCAATGCCAGCCATTGCTCTGGGACTGCTTCCCCTGCCCAGTCACTGCTCTGGGACTGCTTCACCTGGCCAACCACTCCTCTGGAACTGCTTCCCCTGCCCAGTCACTGCTCTGGGACTGCTTCCCCTGCCCAGTCACTGCTCTGGGACTGCTTCCTGTCCTCAATCACTGCTCTGGGGCTGCTTCCCCTGCCCAGTCTCTGCTCTGGGGCTGCTTCTCCTGCACTGCTCTGCGACTCCTTCCCCTGCCCAGTCTCTGCTCTGGGACTGCTTCCCCAATGCCAGCCATTGCTCTGGGGCTGCTTCCCCTGCCCAGTCACTGACCTGGGGCTGCTTCTCCTGCACAGACACTGCTCTGGGACTGCTTGCCCTGCCCAGTCACTGCCCTGGGACTGATTTGCCTGCCCATTCACTGCTCTGGGACTGTTTCCCCAATGCCAGCCACTGCTCAGGGACTGATTTCCCAATGCCAGCCACTGCTCAGGGACTGATTCCCCAATGCCAGCCACTGCTCAGGGACTGCTTCCACTGCCCAGTCACCGCTCTGGGACTGCTTCCCCTGCCCAGTCACTGCTCTGGGACTGCTTCCCCTGCCCAGCCACTGCTCTGGGACTGCTTCCCCTGCCCAGCTACTGTTTTGGGATTGCTTACCCTGCCCAGTCACCGCTCTGGGACTGCTTCCTGTCCTCAATCACTGCTCTGGGACTGCTTCCCCTGCCCAGTCTCTGCTCTGGGGCTGCTTCTCCTGCACAGACACTGCTCTGCGACTCCTTCCCCTGCCCAGTCTCTGCTCTGGGACTGCTTCCCCAATGCCAGCCATTGCTCTGGGGCTGCTTCCCCTGCCCAGTCAGTGCACTGGGGCTGCTTCTCCTGCACAGACACTGTTCTGGGACTGCTTCCCCTGCACAGACACTGCTCTGAGACTGCTTCCCCTGCCCAGTCACTGTTTTGGGACTGCTTCCCCTGCCCAGTCACTGTTTTGGGACTGCTTCCCCTGCCCAGTCACTGCCCGGGGACCGCTTGCCATACCCAGTCACTGCTCTGGGACTGCTTCTTCTGCCCTGACACTGCTCTGGGACTGCTTCCCCTGCCCTGACACTGTTCTGGGGCTGCTTCCCCTGCACAGTCACTGCTCTGGGACTGCTTCCCCTGCCTAGTCACTGCTCTGGGACTGCTTCCCCACTGCCCTGTCATTGCTCTGGGTTTGCTTCCCCTGCCTAGTCACTGCTCTGCGACTGCTTCCCCTGCCCAGTCACTGACCTGGGACTGCATCCCCAATGCCAGCCATTGCTCTGGTACTGCTTCCCCTGCCCAGTCACTGCTCTGGGACTGCTTCACCTGGCCAACCACTCCTCTGGAACTGCTTCCCCTGCACAAACACTGCTCTGGGACTGCTTCCCCTGCCCAGTCACTGTACTGGGACTGCTTCCCCTGACCCGACACTGCTCTGGGACTGCTTCAACTGCCCAGTCACTGCTCTGGGACTGCTTCACCAATGCCCAGTCACTGCTCTGGGACTGCTTCCACTGCCCAGTCACGCTTCTGGGGCTGCTTCCCCTGCCCATACACTGCTCTGGGACTGCTTCCCCTGCCCAGTCACTGCTCTGGGACTGCTTCCCCTGCCCAGTCACTGCTCTGGGATTGCTTCCCCTGCCCAGTCACTGCTCTGGGATTGCTTCACCTGCCCAGTCACTGCTCTGGGATTGCTTCCCCTGTCCAGTCACGCTTCTGGGACTGCTTCCCCTGCCCAGTCACTGCTCTGGGGCTGCTTCTCCTGCACAGACACTGTTCTGGGACTGCTTCCCCTGCATAGACACTGCTCTGAGACTGCTTCCCCTGCCCAGTCACTGTTTTGGGACTGCTTCCCCTGCCCAGTCACTGCCCGGGGACCGCTTCCCCGACCCAGTCACTGCTCTGAGACTGCTTCCCCTGCCCAGTCACTGTTTTGGGACTGCTTCCCCTGCCCAGTCACTGCTCTGGGACTGTTTCCCATGGCCTGACACTGCTCTGGGACTGCTTCCCCTGCCTAGTCACTGCTCTGGGACTGCTTCCCCTGCCCAGCCACTCCTCTGGAACTGCTTCCCCTGCACAAACACTGCTCTGGGTCTGCTTCCCCTGCCCAGTCACTGCTCTGGGACTGCTTCCCCTGCCCAGCCACTGTTTTGGGATTGCTTCCCCTGCCCAGTCACCGCTCTGGGACTGCTTCCCCTGCCCAGTCACTGCTCTGGGACTGCTTCCTGTCCTCAATCACTGCTCTGGGGCTGCTTCCCCTGCCCAGTCTCTGCTCTGGGGCTGCTTCTCCTGCACAGACACTGCTCTGCGACTCCTTCCCCTGCCCAGTCTCTGCTCTGGGACTGCTTCCCCAATGCCAGCCATTGCTCTGGGGCTGCTTCCCCTGCCCAGTCACTGACCTGGGGCTGCTTCTCCTGCACAGACACTGTTCTGGGACTGCTTCCCCTGCACAGACACTGCTCTGAGACTGCTTCCCCTGCCCAGTCACTGTTTTGGGACTGCTTCCCCTGCCCAGTCACTGTTTTGGGACTGCTTCCCCTGCCCAGTCACTGCCCGGGGACCGCTTGCCATACCCAGTCACTGCTCTGGGACTGCTTCCCCTGCCCTGACACTGCTCTGGGACTGCTTCCCCTGCCCTGACACTGTTCTGGGGCTGCTTCCCCTGCACAGTCACTGCTCTGGGACTGCTTCCCCTGCCTAGTCACTGCTCTGGGACTGCTTCCCCACTGCCCTGTCATTGCTCTGGGTTTGCTTCCCCTGCCTAGTCACTGCTCTGCGACTGCTTCCCCTGCCCAGTCACTGACCTGGGACTGCATCCCCAATGCCAGCCATTGCTCTGGTACTGCTTCCCCTGCCCAGTCACTGCTCTGGGACTGCTTCCCCTGCCCAGCCACTCCTCTGGAACTGCTTCCCCTGCACAAACACTGCTCTGGGACTGCTTCCCCTGCCCAGTCACTGTACTGGGACTGCTTCCCCTGAACCGACACTGCTCTGGGACTGCTTCAACTGCCCAGTCACTGCTCTGGGACTGCTTCACCAATGCCCAGTCACTGCTCTGGGACTGCTTCCACTGCCCAGTCACGCTTCTGGGGCTGCTTCCCCTGCCCATACACTGCTCTGGGACTGCTTCCCCTGCCCAGTCACTGCTCTGGGATTGCTTCACCCGCCCAGTCACTGCTCTGGGATTGCTTCCACTGCCCAGTCACTGCTCTGGGATTGCTTCACCTGCCCAGTCACTGTTCTGGGACTGCTTCCCCTGTCCAGTCACGCTTCTGGGACTGCTTCCCCTGCCCAGTCACTGCTCTGGGGCTGCTTCTCCTGCACAGACACTGTTCTGGGACTGCTTCCCCTGCATAGACACTGCTCTGAGACTGCTTCCCCTGCCCAGTCACTGCTCTGGGACTGTTTCCCATGCCCTGACACTGCTCTGGGACTGCTTCCCCTGCCTAGTCACTGCTCTGGGACTGCTTCCCCTGCCCAGCCACTCCTCTGGAACTGCTTCCCCTGCACAAACACTGCTCTGGGTCTGCTTCCCCTGCCCAGTCACTGCTCTGGGACTGCTTCCCCTGCCCAGCCACTGTTTTGGGATTGCTTCCCCTGCCCAGTCACCGCTCTGGGACTGCTTCCCCTGCCCAGTCACTGCTCTGGGACTGCTTCCTGTCCTCAATCACTGCTCTGGGGCTGCTTCCCCTGCCCAGTCTCTGCTCTGGGGCTGCTTCTCCTGCACAGACACTGCTCTGCGACTCCTTCCCCTGCCCAGTCTCTGCTCTGGGACTGCTTCCCCAATGCCAGCCATTGCTCTGGGGCTGCTTCCCCTGCCCAGTCACTGACCTGGGGCTGCTTCTCCTGCACAGACACTGCTCTGGGACTGCTTGCCCTGCCCAGTCACTGCCCTGGGACTGATTTGCCTGCCCATTCACTGCTCTGGGACTGTTTCCCCAATGCCAGCCACTGCTCAGGGACTGATTTCCCAATGCCAGCCACTGCTCAGGGACTGATTCCCCAATGCCAGCCACTGCTCAGGGACTGCTTCCACTGCCCAGTCACCGCTCTGGGACTGCTTCCCCTGCCCAGCCACTGCTCTGGGTCTGCTTCCCCTGCCCAGTCACTGCTCTGGGACTGCTTCCCCTGCCCAGCCACTGCTCTGGGACTGCTTCCCCTGCCCAGCTACTGTTTTGGGATTGCTTACCCTGCCCAGTCACCACTCTGGGGCTGCTTCCCCTGCCCAGTCACTGCTCTGGGACTGCTTCCTGTCCTCAATCACTGCTCTGGGACTGCTTCCCCTGCCCAGTCTCTGCTCTGGGGCTGCTTCTCCTGCACAGACACTGCTCTGCGACTCCTTCCCCTGCCCAGTCTCTGCTCTGGGACTGCTTCCCCAATGCCAGCCATTGCTCTGGGGCTGCTTCCCCTGCCCAGTCACTGCACTGGGGCTGCTTCTCCTGCACAGACACTGCTCTGAGACTGCTTCCCCTGCCCAGTCACTGTTTTGGGACTGCTTCCCCTGCCCAGTCACTGCCCGGGGACCGCTTCCCCTACCCAGTCACTGCTCTGGGACTGCTTCCCCTGCCCTGACACTGCTCTGGGAATGCTTCCCCTGCCCTGACACTGTTCTGGGGCTGCTTCCCCTGCACAGTCACTGCTCTGGGACTGCTTCCCCTGCCTAGTCACTGCTCTGGGACTGCTTCCCCACTGCTCTGTCATTGCTCTGGGTTTGCTTCCCCTGCCTAGTCACTGCTCTGCGACTGCTTCCCCTGTCCAGTCACTGACCTGGGACTGCATCCCCAATGCCAGCCATTGCTCTGGTACTGCTTCCCCTGCCCAGTCACTGCTCTGGGACTGCTTCACCTGGCCAACCACTCCTCTGTAACTGCTTCCCCTGCCCAGTCTCTGCTCTGGGGCTGCTTCTCCTGCACAGACACTGCTCTGGGACTGCTTCCCCAATGCCAGCCATTGCTCTGGGGCTGCTTCCCCTGCCCAGTCACTGCTCTGGGGCTGCTTCTCCTGCACAGACACTGTTCTGGGACTGCTTCCCCTGCACAGACACTGCTCTGAGACTGCTTCCCCTGCCCAGTCACTGTTTTGGGACTGCTTCCCCTGCCCGGTCACCGCCCGGGGAACGCTTCCCCGACCCAGTCACTGCTCTGGGACTGCTTCCCCTGCCCTCACACTGCTATGGGACTGCTTCCCCTGCCCTGACACTGTTCTGGGGCTGCTTCCCCTGCACAGACACTGCTCTGGGGCTGCTTCCCCTGACCAGTCACTGCTCTGGGACTGCTTCCCCTGACCAGTCACTGCTCTGGGACTGCTTCCCCTGACCAGTCACTGCTCTGGGACTGCTTCCCCTGCCCAGTCACTGCTCTGGGACTGCTTCACCTGGCCAACCACTCCTCTGGAACTGCTTCCCCTGCACAAACACTGCTCTGGGACTGCTTCCCCTGCCCAGTCACTGTACTGGGACTGCGTCCCCTGACCCGACACTGCTCTGGGACTGCTTCAACTGCCCAGTCACTGCTCTGGGACTGCTTCCACTGCCCAGTCACGCTTCTGGGGCTGCTTCCCCTGCCCATACACTGCTCTGGGATTGCTTCCCCTGTCCAGTCACGCTTCTGGGATTGCTTCACCTGCCCAGTCACTGTTCTGGGACTGCTTCCCCTGCCCAGTCTCTGCTCTGGGACTGCTTCCCCTGCCCAGTCACTGCTCTGGGACTGCTTCCCCTGCCCAGTCACTGCTCTGGGACTGCTTCCCCTGCCCAGCCACTCCTCTGGAACTGCTTCCCCTGCCCAGTCACTGCTCTGGGACTGCTTCCTGTCCTCAATCAATGCTCTGGGGCTGCTTCCCCTGCCCAGTCTCTGCTCTGAGGCTGCTTCTCCTGCACAGACACTGCTCTGCGACTCCTTCCCCTGCCCAGTCTCTGCTCTGGGACTGCTTCCCCAATGCCAGCCATTGCTCTGGGGCTGCTTCCCCTGCCCAGTCACTGCACTGGGGCTGCTTCTCCTGCACAGACACTGTTCTGGGACTGCTTCCCCTGCACAGACACTGCTCTGAGACTGCTTCCCCTGCCCAGTCACTGTTTTGGGACTGCTTCCCCTGCCCAGTCACTGCCCGGGGACCGCTTCCCCTACCCAGTCACTGCTCTGGGACTGCTTCCCCTGCCCTGACACTGCTCTGGGAATGCTTCCCCTGCCCTGACACTGTTCTGGGGCTGCTTCCCCTGCACAGTCACTGCTCTGGGACTGCTTCCCCTGCCTAGTCACTGCTCTGGGACTGCTTCCCCACTGCCCTGATATTGCTCTGGGTTTGCTTCCCCTGCCTAGTCACTGCTCTGCGACTGCTTCCCCTGTCCAGTCACTGACCTGGGACTGCATCCCCAATGCCAGCCATTGCTCTGGTACTGCTTCCCCTGCCCAGTCACTGCTCTGGGACTGCTTCACCTGGCCAACCACTCCTCTGTAACTGCTTCCCCTGCCCAGTCTCTGCTCTGGGGCTGCTTCTCCTGCACAGACACTGCTCTGCGACTCCTTCCCCTGCCCAGTCTCTGCTCTGGGACTGCTTCCCCAATGCCAGCCATTGCTCTGGGGCTGCTTCCCCTGCCCAGTCACTGCTCTGGGGCTGCTTCTCCTGCACAGACACTGTTCTGGGACTGCTTCCCCTGCACAGACACTGCTCTGAGACTGCTTCCCCTGCCCAGTCACTGTTTTGGGACTGCTTCCCCTGCCCGGTCACCGCCCGGGGAACGCTTCCCCGACCCAGTCACTGCTCTGGGACTGCTTCCCCTGCCCTCACACTGCTATGGGACTGCTTCCCCTGCCCTGACACTGTTCTGGGGCTGCTTCCCCTGCACAGACACTGCTCTGGGGCTGCTTCCCCTGACCAGTCACTGCTCTGGGACTGCTTCCCCTGCCTAGTCACTGCTCTGGGACTGCTTCCCCACTGCCCTGTCATTGCTCTGGGTTTGCTTCCCCTGCCTAGTCACTGCTCTGCGACTGCTTCCCCTGCCCAGTCACTGACCTGGGACTGCATCCCCAATGCCAGCCATTGCTCTGGGACTGCTTCCCCTGCCCAGTCACTGCTCTGGGACTGCTTCACCTGGCCAACCACTCCTCTGGAACTGCTTCCCCTGCACAAACACTGCTCTGGGACTGCTTCCCCTGCCCAGTCACTGTACTGGGACTGCGTCCCCTGACCCGACACTGCTCTGGGACTGCTTCAACTGCCCAGTCACTGCTCTGGGACTGCTTCACCAATGCCCAGTCACTGCTCTGGGACTGCTTCCACTGCCCAGTCACGCTTCTGGGGCTGCTTCCCCTGCCCATACACTGCTCTGGGATTGCTTCCCCTGCCCAGTCACTGCTCTGGGACTGCTTCCCCTGCCCAGTCACTGCTCTGGGATTGCTTCACCCGCCCAGTCACTGCTCTGGGATTGCTTCCACTGCCCAGTCACTGCTCTGGGATTGCTTCACCTGCCCAGTCACTGTTCTGGGACTGCTTCCCCTGTCCAGTCACGCTTCTGGGACTGCTTCCCCTGCCCAGTCTCTGCTCTGGGACTGCTTCCCCTGCCCAGTCACTGCTCTGGGACTGCTTCCCCTGCCCAGTCACTGCTCTGGGACTGCTTCCCCTGCCCAGCCACTCCTCTGGAACTGCTTCCCCTGCACAGACACTGCTCTGGGACTGCTTCCCTTGCCCAGTCACTGTTTTGGGACTGCTTCCCCAGTGCCCAGTCACTGCTCTGGGACTGGTTCCCCTGCTCAGACACTGCCCTGGGACTGCTTCCCCTGCCCAGTCACTGCTCTGGGTCTGCTTCCACTGCCCAATCACTGCTCTGCGACTGCTTCCCCTGCCCTGACACTGTTCTGGGGCTGCTTCCCCTGCACAGACACTGCTCTGGGGCTGCTTCCCCTGCCCAGTCACTGCTCTGGGACTGCTTCCCCTGCCCAGTCACTGCTCTGGGACTGCTTCCCCTGCCCAGCCACTCCTCTGGAACTGCTTCCCCTGCACAGACACTGCTCTGGGACTGCTTCCCTTGCCCAGTCACTGTTTTGGGACTGCTTCCCCAGTGCCCAGTCACTGCTCTGGGACTGGTTCCCCTGCTCAGACACTGCTCTGCGACTCCTTCCCCTGCCCAGACACTGCTCTGGGACTGCTTCCCTTGCCCAGCCACTGTTTGGGGATTGCTTCCCGTGCCCAGTCACCGCTCTGGGACTGCTTGCCCTGCCCAGCCACTGCTCTGGGTCTGCGTCCCCTGCCCAGCCACTGTTTTGGGATTGCTTCCCCTGCCCAGTCACTGCTCTGGGACTGCTTCCCCTGACCTGTCACTGACCTGGGACTGCATCCCCAATGCCAGCCATTGCTCTGGGGCTGCTTCCCCTGCCCAATCACTGCTCTGGGACTGCTTCCCCTGACCTGACACTGCTCTGGGACTGCTTGCCCTGCCCAGTCACTGCCCTGGGACTGATTTGCCTGCCCATTCACTGCTCTGGGACTGTTTCCCCAATGCCAGCCACTGCTCAGGGACTGATTCCCCAATGCCAGCCACTGCTCAGGGACTGCTTCCACTGCCCAGTCACCGCTCTGGGACTGCTACCCCTGCCCAGCCACTGCTCTGGGTCTGCTTCCCCTGCCCAGTCACTGCTCTGGGACTGCTTCCCCTGCCCAGTCACTGCTCTGGGACTGCTTCCTGTCCTCAATCACTGCTCTGGGGCTGCTTCCCCTGCCCAGTCTCTGCTCTGAGGCTGCTTCTCCTGCACAGACACTGCTCTGCGACTCCTTCCCCTGCCCAGTCTCTGCTCTGGGACTGCTTCCCCAATGCCAGCCATTGCTCTGGGGCTGCTTCCCCTGCCCAGTCACTGCTCTGGGGCTGCTTCTCCTGCACAGACACTGCTCTGGGACTGCTTCCCCTGCCCAGTCACTGCCCTGGGACTGATTTGCCTGCCCATTCACTGCTCTGGGACTGTTTCCCCAATGCCAGCCACTGCTCAGGGACTGATTTCCCAATGCCAGCCACTGCTCTGGGACTGATTCCCCAATGCCAGCCACTGCTCAGGGACTGCTTCCCCTGCCCAGTCTCTGCTCTGGGGCTGCTTCTCCTGCACAGACACTGCTCTGCGACTCCTTCCCCTGCCCAGTCTCTGCTCTGGGACTGCTTCCCCTGCCCTGACACTGCTCTGGGAATGCTTCCCCTGCCCTGACACTGTTCTGGGGCTGCTTCCCCTGCACAGTCACTGCTCTGGGACTGCTTCCCCTGCCTAGTCACTGCTCTGGGACTGCTTCCCCACTGCCCTGATATTGCTCTGGGTTTGCTTCCCCTGCCTAGTCACTGCTCTGCGACTGCTTCCCCTGTCCAGTCACTGACCTGGGACTGCATCCCCAATGCCAGCCATTGCTCTGGTACTGCTTCCCCTGCCCAGTCACTGCTCTGGGACTGCTTCACCTGGCCAACCACTCCTCTGTAACTGCTTCCCCTGCCCAGTCTCTGCTCTGGGGCTGCTTCTCCTGCACAGACACTGCTCTGCGACTCCTTCCCCTGCCCAGTCTCTGCTCTGGGACTGCTTCCCCAATGCCAGCCATTGCTCTGGGGCTGCTTCCCCTGCCCAGTCACTGCTCTGGGGCTGCTTCTCCTGCACAGACACTGTTCTGGGACTGCTTCCCCTGCACAGACACTGCTCTGAGACTGCTTCCCCTGCCCAGTCACTGTTTTGGGACTGCTTCCCCTGCCCGGTCACCGCCCGGGGAACGCTTCCCCGACCCAGTCACTGCTCTGGGACTGCTTCCCCTGCCCTCACACTGCTATGGGACTGCTTCCCCTGCCCTGACACTGTTCTGGGGCTGCTTCCCCTGCACAGACACTGCTCTGGGGCTGCTTCCCCTGACCAGTCACTGCTCTGGGACTGCTTCCCCTGCCTAGTCACTGCTCTGGGACTGCTTCCCCACTGCCCTGTCATTGCTCTGGGTTTGCTTCCCCTGCCTAGTCACTGCTCTGCGACTGCTTCCCCTGCCCAGTCACTGACCTGGGACTGCATCCCCAATGCCAGCCATTGCTCTGGGACTGCTTCCCCTGCCCAGTCACTGCTCTGGGACTGCTTCACCTGGCCAACCACTCCTCTGGAACTGCTTCCCCTGCACAAACACTGCTCTGGGACTGCTTCCCCTGCCCAGTCACTGTACTGGGACTGCGTCCCCTGACCCGACACTGCTCTGGGACTGCTTCAACTGCCCAGTCACTGCTCTGGGACTGCTTCACCAATGCCCAGTCACTGCTCTGGGACTGCTTCCACTGCCCAGTCACGCTTCTGGGGCTGCTTCCCCTGCCCATACACTGCTCTGGGACTGCTTCCCCTGCCCAGTCACTGCTCTGGGACTGCTTCCCCTGCCCAGTCACTGCTCTGGGATTGCTTCACCCGCCCAGTCACTGCTCTGGGATTGCTTCCACTGCCCAGTCACTGCTCTGGGATTGCTTCACCTGCCCAGTCACTGTTCTGGGACTGCTTCCCCTGTCCAGTCACGCTTCTGGGACTGCTTCCCCTGCCCAGTCTCTGCTCTGGGACTGCTTCCCCTGCCCAGTCACTGCTCTGGGACTGCTTCCCCTGCCCAGTCACTGCTCTGGGACTGCTTCCCCTGCCCAGCCACTCCTCTGGAACTGCTTCCCCTGCACAGACACTGCTCTGGGACTGCTTCCCTTGCCCAGTCACTGTTTTGGGACTGCTTCCCCAGTGCCCAGTCACTGCTCTGGGACTGGTTCCCCTGCTCAGACACTGCCCTGGGACTGCTTCCCCTGCCCAGTCACTGCTCTGGGTCTGCTTCCACTGCCCAATCACTGCTCTGCGACTGCTTCCCCTGCCCTGACACTGTTCTGGGGCTGCTTCCCCTGCACAGACACTGCTCTGGGGCTGCTTCCCCTGCCCAGTCACTGCTCTGGGACTGCTTCCCCTGCCCAGTCACTGCTCTGGGACTGCTTCCCCTGCCCAGCCACTCCTCTGGAACTGCTTCCCCTGCACAGACACTGCTCTGGGACTGCTTCCCTTGCCCAGTCACTGTTTTGGGACTGCTTCCCCAGTGCCCAGTCACTGCTCTGGGACTGGTTCCCCTGCTCAGACACTGCTCTGCGACTCCTTCCCCTGCCCAGACACTGCTCTGGGACTGCTTCCCTTGCCCAGCCACTGTTTGGGGATTGCTTCCCGTGCCCAGTCACCGCTCTGGGACTGCTTGCCCTGCCCAGCCACTGCTCTGGGTCTGCGTCCCCTGCCCAGCCACTGTTTTGGGATTGCTTCCCCTGCCCAGTCACTGCTCTGGGACTGCTTCCCCTGACCTGTCACTGACCTGGGACTGCATCCCCAATGCCAGCCATTGCTCTGGGGCTGCTTCCGCTGCCCAATCACTGCTCTGGGACTGCTTCCCCTGACCTGACACTGCTCTGGGACTGCTTGCCCTGCCCAGTCACTGCCCTGGGACTGATTTGCCTGCCCATTCACTGCTCTGGGACTGTTTCCCCAATGCCAGCCACTGCTCAGGGACTGATTCCCCAATGCCAGCCACTGCTCAGGGACTGCTTCCACTGCCCAGTCACCGCTCTGGGACTGCTACCCCTGCCCAGCCACTGCTCTGGGTCTGCTTCCCCTGCCCAGTCACTGCTCTGGGACTGCTTCCCCTGCCCAGTCACTGCTCTGGGACTGCTTCCTGTCCTCAATCACTGCTCTGGGGCTGCTTCCCCTGCCCAGTCTCTGCTCTGAGGCTGCTTCTCCTGCACAGACACTGCTCTGCGACTCCTTCCCCTGCCCAGTCTCTGCTCTGGGACTGCTTCCCCAATGCCAGCCATTGCTCTGGGGCTGCTTCCCCTGCCCAGTCACTGCTCTGGGGCTGCTTCTCCTGCACAGACACTGCTCTGGGACTGCTTCCCCTGCCCAGTCACTGCCCTGGGACTGATTTGCCTGCCCATTCACTGCTCTGGGACTGTTTCCCCAATGCCAGCCACTGCTCTGGGACTGATTCCCCAATGCCAGCCACTGCTCAGGGACTGCTTCCCCTGCCCAGTCTCTGCTCTGGGGCTGCTTCTCCTGCACAGACACTGCTCTGCGACTCCTTCCCCTGCCCAGTCTCTGCTCTGGGACTGCTTCCCCTGCCCAGCCACTGTTTTGGGATTGCTTCCCCTGCCCAGTCACTGCTCTGGGACTGCTTCCTGTCCTCAATCACTGCTCTGGGGCTGCTTCCCCTGCCCAGTCTCTGCTCTGGGGCTGCTTCTCCTGCACAGACACTGCTCTGCGACTCCTTCCCCTGCCCAGTCTCTGCTCTGGGGCTGCTTCCCCTGCCCAGTCACTGCTCTGGGGCTGCTTCTCCTGCACAGACACTGCTCTGGGACTGCTTCCCCTGCCCAGTCACTGCCCTGGGACTGATTTGCCTGCCCATTCACTGCTCTGGGACTGTTTCCCCAATGCCAGCCACTGCTCAGGGACTGATTTCCCAATGCCAGCCACTGCTCAGGGACTGATTCCCCAATGCCAGCCACTGCTCAGGGACTGCTTCCACTGCCCAGTCACCGCTCTGGGACTGCTACCCCTGCCCAGCCACTGCTCTGGGACTGCTTCCCCTGCCCAGTCACTGCTCTGGGACTGCTTCCCCTGCCCAGCCACTGTTTTGGGATTGCTTACCCTGCCCAGTCACCGCTCTGGGACTGCTTCCCCTGCCCAGTCACTGCTCTGGGACTGCTTCCTGTCCTCAATCACTGCTCTGGGACTGCTTCCCCTGCCCAGTCTCTACTCTGGGGCTGCTTCTCCTGCACAGACACTGCTCTGCGACTCCTTCCCCTGCTCAGTCTCTGCTCTGGGACTGCTTCCCCTGCCCAGCCACTGTTTTGTGATTGCTTACCCTGCCCAGTCACCGCTCTGGGACTGCTTCCCCTGCCCAGTCACTGCTCTGGGACTGCTTCCTGTCCTCAATCACTGCTCTGGGGCTGCTTCCCCTGCCCAGTCTCTGCTCTGGGGCTGCTTCCCCTGCCCAGTCTCTGCTCTGGGACTGCTTCCCCACTGCCCTGTCATTGCTCTGGGTTTGCTTCCCCTGCCTAGTCACTGCTCTGCGACTGCTTCCCCTGCCCAGTCACTGACCTGGGACTGCATCCCCAATGCCAGCCATTGCTCTGGGACTGCTTCCCCTGCCCAGTCACTGCTCTGGGACTGCTTCACCTGGCCAACCACTCCTCTGGAACTGCTTCCCCTGCACAAACACTGCTCTGGGACTGCTTCCCCTGCCCAGTCACTGTACTGGGACTGCGTCCCCTGACCCGACACTGCTCTGGGACTGCTTCAACTGCCCAGTCACTGCTCTGGGACTGCTTCACCAATGCCCAGTCACTGCTCTGGGACTGCTTCCACTGCCCAGTCACGCTTCTGGGACTGCTTCCCCTGCCCATACACTGCTCTGGGACTGCTTCCCCTGCCCAGTCACTGCTCTGGGATTGCTTCACCCGCCCAGTCACTGCTCTGGGATTGCTTCCACTGCCCAGTCACTGCTCTGGGACTGCTTCCCCTGCCCAGTCTCTGCTCTGGGACTGCTTCCCCTGCCCATCCGCTACTCTAGGATTGCTTCCTGTCACCAATCACTGCTCTGGGTCTGCTTCCCCTGCCCAGACACTGCTCTGGGACTGCTTCCCCTGCCCAGTCCCTGCTCTGGGGCTGCTTCCCCTGCCCAGTCACTGCTCTGGGACTGCTTCCCCTGCCCAGTCACTGCTCTGGGACTGCTTCCCCTGCCCAGCCACTCCTATGGAACTGCTTCCCCTGCCCAGTCACTGCTCTGGGACTGCTTCCCTTGCCCAGTCACTGTTTTGGGACTGCTTCCCCTGCTCAGACACTGCCCTGGGTCTGCTTCCCCTGCCCTGACACTGTTCTGGGGCTGCTTCCCCTGCACAGACACTGCTGTGGGGCTGCTTCCCCTGCCCAGTCACTGCTCTGGGACTGCTTCCCCTGCCCAGCCACTCCTCTGGAACTGCTTCCCCTGCACAGACACTGCTGTGGGACTGCTTCCCCCTGCTCAGACACTGCCCTGGGACTGATTCCCCTGCCCTGACACTGTTCTGGGGCTGCTTCCCCTGCACAGACACTGCTCTGGGACTGCTTCCACTGCCCAGTCACTGCTCTGGGACTGCTTCCCCTGCCCAGTCACTGCCCTGGGACTGCTTAACCTGCCCAGTCACTGCTCTGGGGCTGCTTCCCCAATGCCTAGACACTGCTCTGGGACTGCTTCCCTAGCCCAGCCACTGTTTGGGGATTGCTTCCCGTGCCCAGTCACCGCTCTGGGACTGCTTCACCTGCTCAGCCACTGCACTGTGTCTGCTTCCCCTGCCCAGTCACTGCTCTGGGACTGCTTCCCCTGCCCTGCCACTGTTTTGGGATTGCTTCCCCTGCCCAGTCACTGCTCTGGGACTGCTTCCCCTGCCCAGCCACTCCTCTGGAACTGCTTCCCCTGCACAAACACTGCTCTGGGACTGCTTCCCCACTGCCCTGTCATTGCTCTGCGACTGCTTCCCCTGCCCAGTCACTGACCTGGGACTGCATCCCCAATGCCAGCCATTGCTCTGGGACTGCTTCCCCTGCCCAGTCACTGCTCTGGGACTGCTTCCCCTGACCCGACACTGCTCTGGGACTGCTTGCCCTGCCCAGTCACTGCCCTGGGACTGATTTGCCTGCCCATTCACTGCTCTGGGACTGTTTCCCCAATGCCAGCCACTGCTCAGGGACTGATTCCCCAATGCCAGCCACTGCTCAGGGACTGCTTCCACTGCCCAGTCACCACTCTGGGACTGCTACCCCTGCCCAGCCACTGCTCTGGGTCTGCTTCCCCTGCCCAGTCACTGCTCTGGGACTGCTTCCCCTGCCCAGCCACTGTTTTGGGATTGCTTCCCCTGCCCAGTCACCGCTCTGGGACCGCTTCCCCTGCCCAGTCACTGCTCTGGGACTGCATCCTGTCCTCAATCACTGCTCTGGGGCTGCTTCCCCTGCCCAGTCTCTGCTCTGGGGCTGCTTCTCCTGCACAGACACTGCTCTGGGACTCCTTTCCCTGCCCAGTCTCTGCTCTGGGACTGCTTCCCCAATGCCAGCCATTGCTCGGGGACTGCTTCCACTGCCCAGTCACCGCTCTGGGACTGCTACCCCTGCCCAGTCACTGCTCTGGGTCTGCTTCCCCTGCCCAGTCACTGTTTTGGGACTGCTTCCCCTGCCCAGTCACTGCCCAGGGACCGCTTCCCCTACCCAGTCACTGCTCTGGGACTGCTTCCCCTGCCCAGTCACTGCTCTGGGACTGCTTCCCCTGCCCAGCCACTCCTCTGGAACTGCTTCCCCTGCACAAACACTGCTCTGGGACTGCTTCCCCACTGCCCTGTCATTGCTCTGGGTTTGCTTCCCCTGCCTAGTCACTGCTCTGCGACTGCTTCCCCTGCCCAGTCACTGACCTGGGACTGCATCCCCAATGCCAGCCATTGCTCTGGGACTGCTTCCCCTGCCCAGTCACTGCTCTGGGACTGCTTCACCTGGCCAACCACTCCTCTGGAACTGCTTCCCCTGCACAAACACTGCTCTGGGACTGCTTCTCCACTGCCCTGTCATTGCTCTGGGTCTGCTTCCCCTGCCTAGTCACTGCTCTGCGACTGTTTCCCCTGACCAATCACTGATCTGGGACTGCTTCCCCGATGCCTAGTCATTGCTCTGGGTCTGCTTCCCCTGACCAGTCACTGCCCTGGGACTGCTTCCCCAATGCCTAGTCATTGCTCTGGGTCTGCTTCCCCTGCCCAGTCACCGCTCTGGGACTGCTTTCCCTGCCCAGCCGCTGCTCTGGGACTGCTTCCCGTGCCCAGTCGCTGCCCTGGGACTGCTTCCCCTGCCCAGCCATTGCCCTGGGACTGCTTCCCCTGCCCAGTTACTGCTCAGGGACAGCTTCCCCTGCACGGTCACTGCTCTGCGAATGCTTCCCCTGCCCAGTCACTGCTCTGGGACTGCTTCCCATGCACCGCCACTGTCTCAGTGACAGCTTCCCCTGCCCAGTCACTGACCTGGGACTGCATCCCCAATGCCAGTCATTGCTCTCGGAGTGCACCCCCAATGCCAGTCACTGCTCTGGGACTGCTTCCCCTACCTATTCGCTGCCCTGGGACGGCTTTCCCTGACCAGCTGCTGCTCTGGGTCAGCTTCCCCTGCCCAGTCACTGCTGTGGGACTGCTTCCCCTGCCCAGTCATCGATCTGGGACTGCTTCCGCTGCGTAGTCACTGACCTGGGACTGCTTCCCCTGACCAGCTGCTGCTCTGGGTCTGCTTCCACTGCCTAGTCACTGTACTGGGACTGCTTCCCCTGACCAGCTGCTGCTCTGGGTCTGCTTCCACTGCCCAGTCACTGCACTGGGACTGCTTCCCCTGACCCGACACTGCTCTGGGACTGCTTCAACTGCCCAGTCACTGCTCTGGGACTGCATCCCCAATGCCAGTCACTGCCCTGGGACTGCTTCCCCTACCTATTCGCTGCCCTGGGACGGCTTCCCCTGACCAGCTGCTGCTCTGGGTCAGCTTCCCCTGCACAGTCACTGCTGTGGGACTGCTTCCCCTGCCCAGTCATCGATCTGGGACTGCTTCCCCTGCCTAGTCACTGCACTGGGACTGCTTCCCCTGACCAGCTGCTGCTCTGGGTCTGCTTCCACTGCCCAGTCACTGTACTGGGACGGCTTCCCCTGACCCGACACTGCTCTGGGACTGCTTCAACTGCCCAGTCACTGCTCTGGGACTGCTTCACCAATGCCCAGTCACTGCTCTGGGACTGCTTCCACTGCCCAGTCACTGCTCTGGGACTGCTTCCACTGCCCAGTCACGCTTCTGGGACTGCTTCCCCTGCCCATACACTGCCCTGGGATTGCTTCCACTGCCCAGTCACTGCTCTGGGAGTGCTTCACCTGCCCAATCACAGCACTGGGACTGCGTCCCCTGCCCAGTCACTGTCTGGGACTGCTTCCCCTGCCCAGTCACTGCCCTGGGACTGCTTAACCTGCCCAGTCACTGCTCTGGGACTGTTTCCCCTGCCCAGTCACTACTCTGCGACTGCTTCCCCTGCCCAGTCACTGCCCTGGGATTGCTTCCCCTGTCCAGTCACAGCTCTGGGATTGCTTCCCCTGCGCAGTCACTGCCCTGGGACTGCTTCCCCTGCCCAGTCTCTGCTCTGGGACTGCTTACCCTGCATAATCACTGCTCTGGGACTGCTTAACCTGCCCAGTCACTGCTCTGGGTCTGCTTCCACAATGCCTAGACACTGCTCTGGGACTGCTTCCCTAGCCCAGCCACTGTTTTGGGATTGCTTCCCCTGCCCAGTCACTGCTCTGGGACTGCTTCCCCTGCCCAGTCACTGCTCTGGGACTGCTTCCCCTGCCCAGCCACTGTTTTGGGATTGCTTCCCCTGCCCAGTCACTGCTCTGGGACTGCTTCCCCTGCCCAGCCACTCCTCTGGAACTGCTTCCCCTGCACAAACACTGCTCTGGGACTGCTTCCCCACTGCCCTGTCATTGCTGTGCGACTGCTTCCCCTGCCCAGTCACTGACCTGGGGCTGCATCCCCAATGCCAGCCATTGCTCTGGGACTGCTTCCCCTGCCCAGTCACTGCTTCCCCTGCCCAGCCACTCCTCTGGAACTGCTTCCCCTGCACAAACACTGCTCTGGGACTGCTTCTCCACTGCCCTGTCATTGCTCTGGGTCTGCTTCCCCTGCCTAGTCACTGCTCTGGGACTGTTGCCCCAATGCCAGCCACTGCTCTGCGACTGCTTCCCCTGCCCAGTCACTGACCTGGGACTGCATCCCCAATGCCAGCCATTGCTCTGGGACTGCTTCCCCTGCCCAGTCACTGCTCTGGGACTGCTTCCCCTGACCTGACACTGCTCTGGGACTGCTTGCCCTGCCCAGTCACTGCTCTGGGACTGTTGCCCCAATGCCAGCCACTGCTCAGGGACTGATTTCCCAATGCCAGCCACTGCTCAGGGACTGATTCCCCAATGCCAGCCACTGCTCAGGGACTGCTTCCACTGCCCAGTCACCGCTCTGGGACAGCTACCCCTGCCCAGCCACTGCTCTGGGTCTGCTTCCCCTGCCCAGTCACTGCTCTGGGACTGCTTCCCCTGCCCAGCCACTGTTTTGGGATTGCTTCCCCTGCCCAGCCACTGCTCAGGGACTGATTCCCCAATGCCAGCCACTGCTCAGGGACTGCTTCCACTGCCCAGTCACGCTTCTGGGGCTGCTTCCCCTGCCCATACACTGCTCTGGGACTGCTTCCCCTGCCCAGTCACTGCTCTGGGACTGCTTCCCCTGCCCAGTCACTGCTCTGGGATTGCTTCCACTGCCCAGTCACTGCTCTGGGATTGCTTCACCTGCCCAGTCACTGTTCTGGGACTGCTTCCCCTGTCCAGTCACGCTTCTGGGACTGCTTCCCCTGCCCAGTCTCTGCTCTGGGACTGCTTCCCCTGCCCATCCGCTACTCTAGGATTGCTTCCTGTCACCAATCACTGCTCTGGGTCTGCTTCCCCTGCCCAGACACTGCTCTGGGACTGCTTCCCCTGCCCAGCCACTCCTCTGGAACTGCTTCCCCTGCACAGACACTGCTCTGGGACTGCTTCCCTTGCCCAGTCACTGTTTTGGGACTGCTTCCCCAGTGCCCAGTCACTGCTCTGGGACTGGTTCCCCTGCTCAGACACTGCCCTGGGACTGCTTCCCCTGCCCAGTCACTGCTCTGGGTCTGCTTCCCCAGCCCAATCACTGCTCTGCGACTGCTTCCCCTGCCCTGACACTGTTCTGGGGCTGCTTCCCCTGCACAGACACTGCTCTGGGGCTGCTTCCCCTGCCCAGTCACTGCTCTGGGACTGCTTCCCCTGCCCAGTCACTGCTCTGGGACTGCTTCCCCTGCCCAGCCACTCCTCTGGAACTGCTTCCCCTGCCCAGCCACTCCTCTGGGACTGCTTCCCTTGCCCAGTCACTGTTTTGGGACTGCTTCCCCAGTGCCCAGTCACTGATCTGGGACCGGTTCCCCTGCTCAGACACTGCCCTGGGACTGCTTCCCCTGCCCTGACACTGTTCTGGGGCTGCTTCCCCTGCACAGACACTGCTCTGGGACTGCTTCCACTGCCCAGTCACTGCTCTGGGACTGCTTCCCCTGCCCAGTCACTGCCCTGGGACTGCTTAACCTGCCCAGTCACTGCTCTGGGTCTGCTTCCCCAATGCCTAGACACTGCTCTGGGACTGCTTCCGTAGCCCAGCCACTGTTTGGGGATTGCTTCCCGTGCCCAGTCACCGCTCTGGGACTGCTTCCCCTGCCCAGCCACTGCTCTGGGTCTGCTTCCCCTGCCCAGTCACTGCTCTGGGACTGCTTCCCCTGCCCAGCCACTGTTTTGGGATTGCATCCCCTGCCCAGTCACTGCTCTGGGACTGCTTCCCCTGCCCAGCCACTCCTCTGGAACAGCTTCCCCTGCACAAACACTGCTCTGGGACTGCTTCCCCACTGCCCTGTCATTGCTCTGGGTCTGCTTCCCCTGCCTAGTCACTGCTCTGCGACTGCTTCCCCTGCCCAGTCACTGACCTGGGACTGCATCCCCAATGCCAGCCATTGCTCTGGGACGGCTTCCCCTGACCTGACACTGCTCTGGGACTGCTTGCCCTGCCCAGTCACTGCCCTGGGACGGATTTGCCTGCCCATTCACTGCTCTGGGACTGTTTCCCCAATGCCAGCCACTGCTCTGGGTCTGCTTCCCCTGCCCAGTCTCTGCTCTGGGACTGCTTCCCCTGCCCAGCCACTGTTTTGGGATTGCTTCCCCTGCCCAGTCACCACTCTGGGACTGCTTCCCCTGCCCAGTCACTGCTCTGGGACTGCTTCCTGTCCTCAATCACAGCTCTGGGGCTGCTTCCCCTGCCCAGTCTCTGCTCTGGGGCTGCTTCTCCTGCACAGACACTGCTCTGCGACTCCTTCCCCTGCCCAGTCTCTGCTCTGGGACTGCTTCCCCAATGCCAGCCATTGCTCTGGGGCTGCTTCCCCTGCCCAGTCACTGCTCTGGGGCTGCTTCTCCTGCACAGACACTGCTCTGGGACTGCTTGCCCTGCCCAGTCACTGCCCTGGGACTGATTTGCCTGCCCATTCACTGCTCTGGGACTGTTTCCCCAATGCCAGCCACTGCTCAGGGACTGATTTCCCAATGCCAGCCACTGCTCAGGGACTGATTCCCCAATGCCAGCCACTGCTCAGGGACTGCTTCCACTGCCCAGTCACCGCTCTGGGACTGCTACCCCTGCCCAGCCACTGCTCTGGGACTGCTTCCCCTGCCCAGCCACTGCTCTGGGACTGCTTCCCCTGCCCAGCCACTGTTTTGGGATTGCTTACCATGCCCAGTCACCGCTCTGGGACTGCTTCCCCTGCCCAGTCACTGCTCTGGGACTGCTTCCTGTCCTCAATCACTGCTCTGGGACTGCTTCCCCTGCCCAGTCTCTGCTCTGGGGCTGCTTCTCCTGCACAGACACTGCTCTGCGACTCCTTCCCCTGCCCAGTCTCTGCTCTGGGACTGCTTCCCCAATGCCAGCCATTGCTCTGGGGCTGCTTCCCCTGCCCAGTCTCTGCTCTGGGGCTGCTTCTCCTGCACAGACACTGCTCTGCGACTCCTTCCCCTGCCCAGTCTCTGCTCTGGGACTGCTTCCCCAATGCCAGCCATTGCTCTGGGGCTGCTTCCCTTGCCCAGTCACTGTTTTGGGACTGCTTCCCCTGCCCTGACACTGTTCTGGGGCTGCTTCCCCTGCACAGACACTGCTCTGGGACTGCTTCCACTGCCCAGTCACTGCTCTGGGACTGCTTCCCCTGCCCAGTCACTGCCCTGGGACTGCTTAACCTGCCCAGTCACTGCTCTGGGTCTGCTTCCCCAATGCCTAGACACTGCTCTGGGACTGCTTCCCTCGCCCAGCCACTGTTTGGGGATTGCTTCCCCTGCCCAGCCACTGCTCTGGGACTGCTTCCCCTGCCCAGTCACTGCTCTGGAACAGCTTCCCCTGCACAAACACTGCTCTGGGACTGCTTCCCCACTGCCCTGTCATTGCTCTGGGTCTGCTTCCCCTGCCTAGTCACTGCTCTGCGACTGCATCCCCTGCCCAGTCACTGACCTGGGACTGCTTCCTGTCCTCAATCACTGTTCTGGGACTGCTTCCCCTGCACAGACACTGTTCTGGGACTGCTTCCCCTGCACAGACACTGCTCTGAGACTGCTTCCCCTGCCCAGTCACTGCTCTGGGACTGCTTCCTATGCCCAGTCACTGCTCTGGGACTGCTTCCCCTGCCCAGTCACTGCTCTGGGACTGCTTCCCCTGCCCTGACACTGCTATGGGACTGCTTCCCCTGCCCTGACACTGTTCTGGGGCTGCTTCCCCTGCACAGACACTGCTCTGGGGCTGCTTCCCCTGACCAGTCACTGCTCTGGGACTGCTTCCCCACTGCCCTGTCATTGCTCTGGGTTTGCTTCCCCTGCCTAGTCACTGCTCTGCGACTGCTTCCCCTGCCCAGTTACTGACCTGGGACTGCATCCCCAATGCCAGCCATTGCTCTGGGACTGCTTCCCCTGCCCAGTCACTGCTCTGGGACTGCTTCACCTGGCCAACCACTCCTCTGGAACTGCTTCCCCTGCACAAACACTGCTCTGGGACTGCTTCCCCTGCCCAGTCACTGCTCTGGCACTGCTTCACCAATGCCCAGTCACTGCTCTGGGACTGCTTCCCCTGCCCATACACTGCTCTGGGACTGCTTCCCCTGCCCAGTCACTGCTCTGGGATTGCTTCACCCGCCCAGTCACTGCTCTGGGATTGCTTCCACTGCCCAGTCACTGCTCTGGGATTGCTTCACCTGCCCAGTCACTGTTCTGGGACTGCTTCCCCTGTCCAGTCACTGTTTTGGGACTGCTTCCCCAGTGCCCAGTCACTGCTCTGGGACTGGTTCCCCTGCTCAGACACTGCCCTGGGACTGCTTCCCCTGCCCTGACACTGTTCTGGGGCTGCTTCCCCTGCACAGACACTGCTCTGGGGCTGCTTCCCCTGCCCAGTCACTGCTCTGGGACTGCTTCCCCTGCCCAGTCACTGCTCTGGGACTGCTTCCCCTGCCCAGCCACTCCTCTGGAACTGCTTCCCCTGCACAGACACTGCTCTGGGACTGCTTCCCTTGCCCAGTCACTGTTTTGGGACTGCTTCCCCAGTGCCCAGTCACTGCTCTGGGACTGGTCCCCCTGCTCAGACACTGCCCTGGGACTGCTTCCCCTGCCCAGTCTCTGCTCTGGGGCTGCTTCCCCTGCACAGACACTGCTCTGGGACTGCTTCCACTGCCCAGTCACTGCTCTGGGACTGCTTCCCCTGCCCAGTCACTGCCCTGGGACTGCTTAACCTGCCCAGTCACTGCTCTGGGGCTGCTTCCCCAATGCCTAGACACTGCTCTGGGACTGCTTCCCTAGCCCAGCCACTGTTTGGGGATTGCTTCCCGTGCCCAGTCACCGCTCTGGGACTGCTTCCCCTGCTCAGCCACTGCACTGTGTCTGCTTCCCCTGCCCAGTCACTGCTCTGGGACTGCTTCCCCTGCCCTGCCACTGTTTTGGGATTGCTTCCCCTGCCCAGTCACTGCTCTGGGACTGCTTCCCCTGCTCAGCCACTGCACTGTGTCTGCTTCCCCTGCACAAACACTGCTCTGGGACTGCTTCCCCACTGCCCTGTCATTGCTCTGGGACTGCTTCCCCTGCCCAGTCACTGCTTCCCCTGCCCAGTCACTGCTTCCCCTGCCCAGCCACTCCTCTGGAACTGCTTCCCCTGCACAAACACTGCTCTGGGACTGCTTCTCCACTGCCCTGTCATTGCTCTGGGTCTGCTTCCCCTGCCTAGTCACTGCTCTGCGACTGCTTCCCCTGCCCAGTCACTGACCTGGGACTGCATCCCCAATGCCAGCCATTGCTCTGGGACTGCTTCCCCTGCCCAGTCACTGCTCTGGGACTGCTTCCCCTGACCCGACACTGCTCTGGGACTCCTTGCCCTGCCCAGTCACTGCCCTGGGACTGATTTGCCTGCCCATTCACTGCTCTGGGACTGTTTCCCCAATGCCAGCCACTGCTCAGGGACTGATTTCCCAATGCCAGCCACTGCTCAGGGACTGATTCCCCAATGCCAGCCACTGCTCAGGGACTGCTTCCACTGCCCAGTCACCGCTCTGGGACTGCTACCCCTGCCCAGCCACTGCTCTGGGTCTGCTTCCCCTGCCCAGTCACTGCTCTGGGACTGCTTCCCCTTCCCAGCCACTGTTTTGGGATTGCTTCCCCTGCCCAGTCACTGCTCTGGGACTGCTTCCTGTCCTCAATCACTGCTCTGGGACTGCTTCCCCTGCCCAGTTTCTGCTCTGGGGCTGCTTCTCCTGCACAGACACTGCTCTGCGACTCCTTCCCCTGCCCAGTCTCTGCTCTGGGACTGCTTCCCCAATGCCAGCCATTGCTCTGGGGCTGCTTCCCCTGCCCAGTCACTGCTCTGGGACTGCTTCCCCTGCCCAGTCACTGCTCTGGGACTGCATCCCCAATGCCAGTCATTGCTCTCGGAGTGCATCCCCAATGCCAGTCACTGCTCTGGGACTGCTTCCCCTACTTATTCGCTGCCCTGGGACGGCTTTCCCTGACCAGCTGCTGCTCTGGGTCAGCTTCCCCTGCCCAGTCACTGCTGTGGGACTGCTTCCCCTGCCCAGTCATCGATCTGGGACTGCTTCCCCTGCCTAGTCACTGCACTGGGACCGCTTCCCCTGACCAGCTGCTGCTCTGGGTCTGCTTCCAGTGCCCAGTCACTGTACTGGGACTGCTTCCCCTGACCCGACACTGCTCTGGGACTGCTTCAACTGCCCAGTCACTGCTCTGGCACTGCTTCACCAATGCCCAGTCACTGCTCTGGGACTGCTTCCCCTGCCCATACACTGCTCTGGGACTGCTTCCCCTGCCCAGTCACTGCTCTGGGATTGCTTCACCCGCCCAGTCACTGCTCTGGGATTGCTTCCACTGCCCAGTCACTGTTCTGGGACTGCTTCCCCTGTCCAGTCTCTGCTCTGGGACTGCTTCCCCTGTCCATCCGCTACTCTAGGATTGCTTCCTGTCACCAATCACTGCTCTGGGTCTGCTTCCCCTGCCCAGACACTGCTCTGGGACTGCTTCCCCTGCCCAGTCTCTGTTTTGGGATTGCTTCCCCTGCCCAGTCACTGCTCTGGGACTGCTTCCTGTCCTCAATCACTGCTCTGGGGCTGCTTCCCCTGCCCAGTCTCTGCTCTGGGGCTGCTTCTCCTGCACAGACACTGCTCTGCGACTCCTTCCCCTGCCCAGTCTCTGCTCTGGGACTGCTTCCCCAATGCCAGCCATTGCTCTGGGGCTGCTTCCCCTGCCCAGTCACTGCTCTGGGGCTGCTTCTCCTGCACAGACACTGCTCTGGGACTGCTTGCCCTGCCCAGTCACTGCCCTGGGACTGATTTGCCTGCCCATTCACTGCTCTGGGACTGCTTCCCCTGCCCTGCCACTGTTTTGGGATTGCTTCCCCTGCCCAGTCACTGCTCTGGGACTGCTTCCCCTGCTCAGCCACTGCACTGTGTCTGCTTCCCCTGCACAAACACTGCTCTGGGACTGCTTCCCCACTGCCCTGTCATTGCTCTGGGACTGCTTCCCCTGCCCAGTCACTGCTTCCCCTGCCCAGTCACTGCTTCCCCTGCCCAGCCACTCCTCTGGAACTGCTTCCCCTGCACAAACACTGCTCTGGGACTGCTTCTCCACTGCCCTGTCATTGCTCTGGGTCTGCTTCCCCTGCCTAGTCACTGCTCTGCGACTGCTTCCCCTGCCCAGTCACTGACCTGGGACTGCATCCCCAATGCCAGCCATTGCTCTGGGACTGCTTCCCCTGCCCAGTCACTGCTCTGGGACTGCTTCCCCTGACCCGACACTGCTCTGGGACTCCTTGCCCTGCCCAGTCACTGCCCTGGGACTGATTTGCCTGCCCATTCACTGCTCTGGGACTGTTTCCCCAATGCCAGCCACTGCTCAGGGACTGATTTCCCAATGCCAGCCACTGCTCAGGGACTGATTCCCCAATGCCAGCCACTGCTCAGGGACTGCTTCCACTGCCCAGTCACCGCTCTGGGACTGCTACCCCTGCCCAGCCACTGCTCTGGGTCTGCTTCCCCTGCCCAGTCACTGCTCTGGGACTGCTTCCCCTGCCCAGTCACTGCTCTGGGACTGCTTCCCCTGCCCAGTCACTGCTCTGGGACTGCTTCCCCTGCCCAGTCACTGCTCTGGGACTGCTTCCTGTCCTCAATCACTGCTCTGGGACTGCTTCCCCTGCCCAGTTTCTGCTCTGGGGCTGCTTCTCCTGCACAGACACTGCTCTGCGACTCCTTCCCCTGCCCAGTCTCTGCTCTGGGACTGCTTCCCCAATGCCAGCCATTGCTCTGGGGCTGCTTCCCCTGCCCAGTCACTGCTCTGGGACTGCTTCCCCTGCCCAGTCACTGCTCTGGGACTGCATCCCCAATGCCAGTCATTGCTCTCGGAGTGCATCCCCAATGCCAGTCACTGCTCTGGGACTGCTTCCCCTACTTATTCGCTGCCCTGGGACGGCTTTCCCTGACCAGCTGCTGCTCTGGGTCAGCTTCCCCTGCCCAGTCACTGCTGTGGGACTGCTTCCCCTGCCCAGTCATCGATCTGGGACTGCTTCCCCTGCCTAGTCACTGCACTGGGACCGCTTCCCCTGACCAGCTGCTGCTCTGGGTCTGCTTCCAGTGCCCAGTCACTGTACTGGGACTGCTTCCCCTGACCCGACACTGCTCTGGGACTGCTTCAACTGCCCAGTCACTGCTCTGGCACTGCTTCACCAATGCCCAGTCACTGCTCTGGGACTGCTTCCCCTGCCCATACACTGCTCTGGGACTGCTTCCCCTGCCCAGTCACTGCTCTGGGATTGCTTCACCCGCCCAGTCACTGCTCTGGGATTGCTTCCACTGCCCAGTCACTGTTCTGGGACTGCTTCCCCTGCCCAGTCTCTGCTCTGGGACTGCTTCCCCTGCCCAGTCTCTGTTTTGGGATTGCTTCCCCTGCCCAGTCACTGCTCTGGGACTGCTTCCTGTCCTCAATCACTGCTCTGGGGCTGCTTCCCCTGCCCAGTCTCTGCTCTGGGGCTGCTTCTCCTGCACAGACACTGCTCTGCGACTCCTTCCCCTGCCCAGTCTCTGCTCTGGGACTGCTTCCCCAATGCCAGCCATTGCTCTGGGGCTGCTTCCCCTGCCCAGTCACTGCTCTGGGGCTGCTTCTCCTGCACAGACACTGCTCTGGGACTGCTTGCCCTGCCCAGTCACTGCCCTGGGACTGATTTGCCTGCCCATTCACTGCTCTGGGACTGTTTCCCCAATGCCAGCCACTGATCAGGGACTGATTTCCCAATGCCAGCCACTGCTCAGGGACTGATTCCCCAATGCCAGCCACTGCTCAGGGACTGCTTCCACTGCCCAGTCACTGCTCTGGGACTGCTTCCCCTGCCCAGCCACTGCTCTGCGACTCCTTCCCCTGCCCAGTCTCTGCTCTGGGACTGCTTCCCCTGCCCAGCCACTGTTTTGGGATTGCTTCCCCTGCCCAGTCACCGCTCTGGGACTGCTTCCCCTGCCCAGTCACTGCTCTGGGACTGCTTCCTGTCCTCAATCACTGCTCTGGGGCTGCTTCCCCTGCCCAGTCTCTGCTCTGGGGCTGCTTCTCCTGCACAGACACTGCTCTGCGACTCCTTCCCCTGCCCAGTCTCTGCTCTGGGACTGCTTCCCCAATGCCAGCCATTGCTCTGGGGCTGCTTCCCCTGCCCAGTCACTGCTCTGGGGCTGCTTCTCCTGCACAGACACTGCTCTGGGACTGCTTGCCCTGCCCAGTCACTGCCCTGGGACTGATTTGCCTGCCCATTCACTGCTCTGGGACTGTTTCCCCAATGCCAGCCACTGCTCAGGGACTGATTTCCCAATGCCAGCCACTGCTCAGGGACTGATTCCCCAATGCCAGCCACTGCTCAGGGACTGCTTCCACTGCCCAGTCACCGCTCTGGGACTGCTACCCCTGCCCAGCCACTGCTCTGGGACTGCTTCCCCTGCCCAGCCACTGCTCTGGGACTGCTTCCCCTGCCCAGCCACTGTTTTGGGATTGCTTACCCTGCCCAGTCACCGCTCTGGGACTGCTTCCCCTGCCCAGTCACTGCTCTGGGACTGCTTCCTGTCCTCAATCACTGCTCTGGGACTGCTTCCCCTGCACAGACACTGTTCTGAGACTGCTTCCCCTGCCCAGTCACTGTTTTGGGACTGCTTCCCCTGCCCAGTCACTGCCCGGGGAATGCTTCCCCGACCCAGTCACTGCTCTGGGACTGCTTCCTATGCCCAGTCACTGCTCTGGGACTGCTTCCCCTGCCCAGTCACTGCTCTGGGACTGCTTCCCCTGCCCTGACACTGTTCTGGGGCTGCTTCCCCTGCACAGACACTGCTCTGGGGCTGCTTCCCCTGACCAGTCACTGCTCTGGAACTGCTACCCCTGCCCAGTCACTGCTCTGGGACTGCTTCCCCACTGCCCTGTCATTGCTCTGGGTTTGCTTCCCCTGCCGAGTCACTGCTCTGCGACTGCTTCCCCTGCCCAGTCACTGACCTGGGACTGCATCCCCAATGCCAGCCATTGCTCTTGGACTGCTTCCCCTGCCCAGTCACTGCTCTGGGACTGCTTCACCTGGCCAACCACTCCTCTGGAACTGCTTCCCCTGCACAAACACTGCTCTGGGACTGCTTCCCCTGCCCAGTCACTGTACTGGGACTGCTTCCCCTGACCCGACACTGCTCTGGGACTGCTTCAACTGCCCAGTCACTGCTCTGGCACTGCTTCACCAATGCCCAGTCACTGCTCTGGGACTGCTTCCCCTGCCCATACACTGCTCTGGGACTGCTTCCCCTGCCCATACACTGCTCTGGGACTGCTTCCCCTGCCCAGTCACTGCTCTGGGATTGCTTCACCCGCCCAGTCACTGCTCTGGGATTGCTTCCACTGCCCAGTCACTGCTCTGGGATTGCTTCACCTGCCCAGTCACTGTTCTGGGACTGCTTCCCCTGTCCAGTCACGCTTCTGGAACTGCTTCCCCTGCCCAGTCACTGCTCTGGGACTGCTTCCCCTGTCCATCCGCTACTCTAGGATTGCTTCCTGTCACCAATCACTGCTCTGGGTCTGCTTCCCCTGCCCAGACACTGCTCTGGGACTGCATCCCCTGCCCAGTCTCTGCTCTGGGGCTGCTTCCCCTGCCCAGTCACTGCTCTGGGACTGCTTCCCCTGCCCAGTCACTGCTCTGGGACTGCTTCCCCTGCCCAGCCACTCCTCTGGAACTGCTTCCCCTGCACAGACACTGCTCTGGGACTGCTTCCCTTGCCCAGTCACTGTTTTGGGACTGCTTCCCCAGTGCCCAGTCACTGCTCTGGGACTGGTTCCCCTGCTCAGACACTGCCCTGGGACTGCTTCCCCTGCCCTGACACTGTTCTGGGGCTGCTTCCCCTGCACAGACACTGCTCTGGGACTGCTTCCCCTGCCCAGTCACTGCTCTGGGACTGCTTCCCCTGCCCAGCCACTCCTCTGGACCTGCTTCCCCTGCACAGACACTGCTCTGGGACTGGTCCCCCTGCTCAGACACTGCCCTGGGACTGCTTCCCCTGCCCAGTCTCTGCTCTGGGGCTGCTTCCCCTGCACAGACACTGCTCTGGGACTGCTTCCACTGCCCAGTCACTGCTCTGGGACTGCTTCCCCTGCCCAGTCACTGCCCTGGGACTGCTTAACCTGCCCAGTCACTGCTCTGGGGCTGCTTCCCCAATGCCTAGACACTGCTCTGGGACTGCTTCCCTAGCCCAGCCACTGTTTGGGGATTGCTTCCCGTGCCCAGTCACCGCTCTGGGACTGCTTCCCCTGCCCAGCCACTCCTCTGGAACAGCTTCCCCTGCACAAACACTGCTCTGGGACTGCTTCCCCACTGCCCTGTCATTGCTCTGGGACTGCTTCCCCTGCCCAGTCACTGCTTCCCCTGCCCAGCCACTCCTCTGGAACTGCTTCCCCTGCACAAACACTGCTCTGGGACTGCTTCTCCACTGCCCTGTCATTGCTCTGGGTCTGCTTCCCCTGCCTAGTCACTGCTCTGCGACTGCTTCCCCTGCCCAGTCACTGACCTGGGACTGCATCCCCAATGCCAGCCACTGCTCAGGGACTGCTTCCACTGCCCAGTCACCGCTCTGGGACTGCTACCCCTGCCCAGCCACTGCTCTGGGTCTGCTTCCCCTGCCCAGTCACTGCTCTGGGACTGCTTCCTGTCCTCAATCACTGCTCTGGGACTGCTTCCCCTGCCCAGTTTCTGCTCTGGGGCTGCTTCTCCTGCACAGACACTGCTCTGCGACTCCTTCCCCTGCCCAGTCTCTGCTCTGGGACTGCTTCCCCAATGCCAGCCATTGCTCTGGGGTTGCTTCCCCTGCCCAGTCACTGCTCTGGGACTGCTTCCCCTGCCCAGTCACTGCTCTGGGACTGCTTCCCCTGCCCTGACACTGCTCTGGGACTGCTTCCCCTGCCCAGATACAGCTCTGGGACTGCTTCCCCTGCCCAGTCACTGCTCTGGGACTGCTTCCCCTGCCCAGCCACTCCTCTGGAACTGCTTCCCCTGCACAAACACTGCTCTGGGACTGCTTCCCCACTGCCCTGTCATTGCTCTGGTTTGCTTCCCCTGCCTAGTCACTGACCTGGGACTGCATCCCCAATGCCAGCCATTGCTCTGGGACTGCTTCCCCTGCCCAGTCACTGCTCTGGGACTGCTTCACCTGGCCAACCACTCCTCTGGAACTGCTTCCCCTGCACAAACACTGCTCTGGGACTGCTTCCCCTGCCCAGTCACTGCTCTGGGACTGCTTCCTGTCCTCAATTACTGCTCTGGGACTGCTTCCCCTGCCCAGTCTCTGCTCTGGGGCTGCTTCTCCTGCACAGACACTGCTCTGTGACTCCTTCCCCTGACCAGTCTCTGCTCTGGGACTGCTTCCCCAATGCCAGCCATTGCTCTGGGGCTGCTTCCCCTGCCCAGTCACTGCTCTGGGGCTGCTTCTCCTGCGCAGACACTGTTCTGGGACTGCTTCCCCTGCCCAGTCACTGTTTTGGGACTGCTTCCCCTGCCCAGTCACTGCCCAGGGACCGCTTCCCCTACCCAGTCACTGCTCTGGGACTGCTTCCCCTGCCCAGTCACTGCTCTGGGACTGCTTCCCCTGCCCAGCCACTCCTCTGGAACTGCTTCCCCTGCACAAACACTGCTCTGGGACTGCTTCCCCACTGCCCTGTCATTGCTCTGGGTTTGCTTCCCCTGCCCAGTCACTGCTCTGCGACTGCTTCCCCTGCCCAGTCACTGCTCTGGGACTGCTTCCCCTGCCCTGACACTGCTCTGGGACTGCTTCCCCTGCCCTGACACTGCTATGGGACTGCTTCCCCTGCCCTGACACTGTTCTGGGGCTGCTTCCCCTGCACAGACACTGCTCTGGGGCTGCTTCCCCTGACCAGTCACTGCTCTGGAACTGCTACCCCTGCCCAGTCACTGCTCTGGGACTGCTTCCCCACTGCCCTGTCATTGCTCTGGGTTTGCTTCCCCTGCCTAGTCACTGCTCTGCGACTGCTTCCCCTGCCCAGTCACTGACCTGGGACTGCATCCCCAATGCCAGCCATTGCTCTGGGACTGCTTCCCCTGCCCAGTCACTGCTCTGGGACTGCTTCACCTGGCCAACCACTCCTCTGGAACTGCTTCCCCTGCACAAACACTGCTCTGGGACTGCTTCCCCTGCCCAGTCACTGTACTGGGACAGCTTCCCCTGACCCGACACTGCTCTGGGACTGCTTCAACTGCCCAGTCACTGCTCTGGCACTGCTTCACCAATGCCCAGTCACTGCTCTGGGACTGCTTCCCCTGCCCATACACTGCTCTGGGACTGCTTCCCCTGCCCAGTCACTGCTCTGGGATTGCTTCACCCGCCCAGTCACTGCTCTGGGATTGCTTCCACTGCCCAGTCACTGCTCTGGGATTGCTTCACCTGCCCAGTCACTGTTCTGGGACTGCTTCCCCTGTCCAGTCACGCTTCTGGAACTGCTTCCCCTGCCCAGTCTCTGCTCTGGGACTGCTTCCCCTGTCCATCCGCTACTCTAGGATTGCTTCCTGTCACCAATCACTGCTCTGGGTCTGCTTCCCCTGCCCAGACACTGCTCTGGGACTGCATCCCCTGCCCAGTCTCTGCTCTGGGGCTGCTTCCCCTGCCCAGTCACTGCTCTGGGACTGCTTCCCCTGCCCTGCCACTCCTCTGGAACTGCTTCCCCTGCACAGACACTGCTCTGGGACTGCTTCCCTTGCCCAGTCACTGTTTTGGGACTGCTTCCCCAGTGCCCAGTCACTGCTCTGGGACTGGTTCCCCTGCTCAGACACTGCCCTGGGACTGCTTCCCCTGCCCTGACACTGTTCTGGGGCTGCTTCCCCTGCACAGACACTGCTCTGGGGCTGCTTCCCCTGCCCAGTCACTGCTCTGGGACTGCTTCCCCTGCCCAGTCACTGCTCTGGGACTGCTTCCCCTGCCCAGCCACTCCTCTGGAACTGCTTCCCCTGCACAGACACTGCTCTGGGACTGCTTCCCTTGCCCAGTCACTGTTTGGGGACTGCTTCCCCAGTGCCCAGTCACTGCTCTGGGACTGGTCCCCCTGCTCAGACACTGCCCTGGGACTGCTTCCCCTGCCCAGTCTCTGCTCTGGGGCTGCTTCCCCTGCACAGACACTGCTCTGGGACTGCTTCCACTGCCCAGTCACTGCTCTGGGACTGCTTCCCCTGCCCAGTCACTGCCCTGGGACTGTTTAACCTGCCCAGTCACTGCTCTGGGGCTGCTTCCCCAATGCCTAGACACTGCTCTGGGACTGCTTCCCTAGCCCAGCCACTGTTTGGGGATTGCTTCCCGTGCCCAGTCACCGCTCTGGGACTGCTTCCCCTGCTCAGCCACTGCACTGTGTCTGCTTCCCCTGCCCAGTCACTGCTCTGGGACTGCTTCCCCTGCCCTGCCACTGTTTTGGGATTGCTTCCCCTGCCCAGTCACTGCTCTGGGACTGCTTCCCCTGCCCAGCCACTCCTCTGGAACAGCTTCCCCTGCACAAACACTGCTCTGGGACTGCTTCTCCACTGCCCTGTCATTGCTCTGGGTCTGCTTCCCCTGCCTAGTCACTGCTCTGCGACTGCTTCCCCTGCCCAGTCACTGACCTGGGACTGCATCCCCAATGCCAGCCATTGCTCTGGGACTGCTTCCCCTGCCCAGTCACTGCTCTGGGACTGCTTCCCCTGACCCGACACTGCTCTGGGACTCCTTGCCCTGCCCAGTCACTGCCCTGGGACTGATTTGCCTGCCCATTCACTGCTCTGGGACTGTTTCCCCAATGCCAGCCACTGCTCAGGGACTGATTTCCCAATGCCAGCCACTGCTCAGGGACTGATTCCCCAATGCCAGCCACTGCTCAGGGACTGCTTCCACTGCCCAGTCACCGCTCTGGGACTGCTACCCCTGCCCAGCCACTGCTCTGGGTTTGCTTCCCCTGCCCAGTCACTGCTCTGGGACTGCTTCCCCTTCCCAGCCACTGTTTTGGGATTGCTTCCCCTGCCCAGTCACTGCTCTGGGACTGCTTCCCCTGCCCAGTCACTGCTCTGGGACTGCTTCCTGTCCTCAATCACTGCTCTGGGACTGCTTCCCCTGCCCAGTTTCTGCTCTGGGGCTGCTTCTCCTGCACAGACACTGCTCTGCGACTCCTTCCCCTGCCCAGTCTCTGCTCTGGGACTGCTTCCCCTGCCCAGTCACTGCTCTGGGACTGCTTCCCCTGCCCTGACACTGCTCTGGGACTGCTTCCCCTGCCCAGTCACTGCTCTGGGACTGCTTCCCCTGCCCTGACACTGCTCTGGGACTGCTTCCCCTGCCCAGATACAGCTCTGGGACTGCTTCCCCTGCCCAGTCACTGCTCTGGGACTGCTTCCCCTGCCCAGCCACTCCTCTGGAACTGCTTCCCCTGCACAAACACTGCTCTGGGACTGCTTCCCCACTGCCCTGTCATTGCTCTGGTTTGCTTCCCCTGCCTAGTCACTGACCTGGGACTGCATCCCCAATGCCAGCCATTGCTCTGGGACTGCTTCCCCTGCCCAGTCACTGCTCTGGGACTGCTTCACCTGGCCAACCACTCCTCTGGAACTGCTTCCCCTGCACAAACACTGCTCTGGGACTGCTTCCCCTGCCCAGTCACTGCTCTGGGACTGCTTCCTGTCCTCAATCACTGCTCTGGGACTGCTTCCCCTGCCCAGTCTCTGCTCTGGGGCTGCTTCTCCTGCACAGACACTGCTCTGTGACTCCTTCCCCTGCCCAGTCTCTGCTCTGGGACTGCTTCCCCAATGCCAGCCATTGCTCTGGGGCTGCTTCCCCTGCCCAGTCACTGCTCTGGGGCTGCTTCTCCTGCGCAGACACTGTTCTGGGACTGCTTCCCCTGCCCAGTCACTGTTTTGGGACTGCTTCCCCTGCCCAGTCACTGCCCAGGGACCGCTTCCCCTACCCAGTCACTGCTCTGGGACTGCTTCCCCAATGCCAGCCATTGCTCTGGGGCTGCTTCCCCTGCCCAGTCACTGCTCTGGGACTGGTTCACCTGGCCAACCACTCCTCTGGAACTGCTTCCCCTGCACAAACACTGCTCTGGTACTGCTTCTCCACTGCCCTGTCATTGCTCTGGGTCTGCTTCCCCTGCCTAGTCACTGCTCTGCGACTGTTTCCCCTGACCAATCACTGATCTGGGACTGCTTCCCCGATGCCTAGTCATTGCTCTGGGTCTGCTTCCCCTGCCCAGTCACTGCTCTGGGACTGCTTCCCCTGCCCAGTCACTGCTCTGGGACTGCTTCCCCTGCCCTGACACTGCTATGGGACTGCTTCCCCTGCCCTGACACTGTTCTGGGGCTGCTTCCCCTGCACAGACACTGCTCTGGGGCTGCTTCCCCTGACCAGTCACTGACCTGGGGCTGCATCCCCAATGCCAGCCATTGCTCTGGGACTGCTTCCCCTGCCCAGTCACTGCTTCCCCTGCCCAGCCACTCCTCTGGAACTGCTTCCCCTGCACAAACACTGCTCTGGGACTGCTTCTCCACTGCCCTGTCATTGCTCTGGGTCTGCTTCCCCTGCCTAGTCACTGCTCTGCGACTGCTTCCCCTGCCCAGTCACTGACCTGGGACTGCATCCCCAATGCCAGCCATTGCTCTGGGACTGCTTCCCCTGCCCAGTCACTGCTCTGGGACTGCTTCCCCTGCCCTGACACTGCTCTGGGACTGCTTCCCCTGCCCTGACACTGCTCTGGGACTGCTTCCCCTGCCCAGTCACTGCTCTGGGACTGCTTCCCCTGCCCAGCCACTCCTCTGGAACTGCTTCCCCTGCACAAACACTGCTCTGGGTCTGCTTCCCCTGCCCAGTCACTGCTCTGGGACTGCTTCCCCTGCCCAGCCACTGTTTTAGGATTGCTTCCCCTGCCCAGTCACCGCTCTGGGACTGCTTCCCCTGCCCAGTCACTGCTCTGGGACTGCTTCCTGTCCTCAATCACTGCTCTGGGGCTGCTTCCCCTGCCGAGTCTCTGCTCTGGGGCTGCTTCTCCTGCACAGACACTGCTCTGCGACTCCTTCCCCTGCCCAGTCTCTGCTCTGGGACTGCTTCCCCAATGCCAGCCATTGCTCTGGGGCTGCTTCCCCTGCCCAGTCACTGCTCTGGGGCTGCTTCTCCTGCACAGACACTGCTCTGGGACTGCTTGCCCTGCCCAGTCACTGCCCTGGGACTGATTTACCTGCCCATTCACTGCTCTGGGACTGTTTCCCCAATGCCAGCCACTGCTCAGGGACTGATTTCCCAATGCCAGCCACTGCTCAGGGACTGATTCCCCAATGCCAGCCACTGCTCAGGGACTGCTTCCACTGCCCAGTCACCGCTCTGGGACTGCTACCCCTGCCCAGCCACTGCTCTGGGACTGCTTCCCCTGCCCAGCCACTGCTCTGGGACTGCTTCCCCTGCCCAGCCACTGTTTTGGGATTGCTTACCCTGCCCAGTCACCGCTCTGGGACTGCTTCCCCTGCCCAGTCACTGCTCTGGGACTGCTTCCTGTCCTCAATCACTGCTCTGGGGCTGCTTCCCCTGCCCAGTCTCTGCTCTGGGGCTGCTTCTCCTGCACAGACACTGCTCTGCGACACCTTCCCCTGCCCAGTCTCTGCTCTGGAACTGCTTCCTGTCCTCAATCACTGCTCTGGGACTGCTTCCCCTGCCCAGTCTCTGCTCTGGGGCTGCTTCCCTTGCCCAGCCACTGTTTTGGGATTGCTTACCCTGCCCAGTCACCGCTCTGGGACTGCTTCTCCTGCACAGACACTGCTCTGCGACTCCTTCCCCTGCCCAGTCTCTGCTCTGGGACTGCTTCCCTTGCCCAGCCACTGTTTTGGGATTGCTTACCCTGCCCAGTCACCGCTCTGGGACTGCTTCCCCTGCCCAGCCACTGTTTTGGGATTGCTTACCCTGCCCAGTCACCGCTCTGGGACTGCTTCCCCTGCCCAGTCACCGCTCTGGGACTGCTTCCCCTGCCCAGTCACTGCTCTGGGACTGCTTCCTGTCCTCAATCACTGCTCTGGGACTGCTTCCCCTGCCCATTCACTGCTCTGGGACTGCTTCCTGTCCTCAATCACTGCTCTGGGACTGCTTCCCCTGCCCAGTCTCTGCTCTGGGGCTGCTTCTCCTGCACAGACACTGCTCTGCGACTCCTTCCCCTGCCCAGTCTCTGCTCTGGGACTGCTTCCCCAATGCCAGCCATTGCTCTGGGGCTGCTTCCCCTGCCCAGTCACTGCTCTGGGGCTGCTTCTCCTGCACAGACACTGTTCTGGGACTGCTTCCCCTGCACAGACACTGCTCTGAGACTGCTTCCCCTGCCCAGTCACTGTTTTGGGACTGCTTCCCCTGCCCAGTCACTGCCCGGGGACCGCTTCCCCGACCCAGTCACTGCTCTGGGACTGCTTCCCCTGCCCAGTCACTGCTCTGGGACTGCTTCCCCTGCCCAGTCACTGCTCTGGGACTGCTTCCCCTGCCCTCACACTGCTATGGGACTGCTTCCCCTGCCCTGACACTGTTCTGGGGCTGCTTCCCCTGCACAGACACTGCTCTGGGGCTGCTTCCCCTGACCAGTCACTGCTCTGGGACTGCTTCCCCTGCCTAGTCACTGCTCTGGGACTGCTTCCCCACTGCCCTGTCATTGCTCTGGGTTCGCTTCCCCTGCCTAGTCACTGCTCTGCGACTGCTTCCCCTGCCCAGTCACTGACCTGGGACTGCATCCCCAATGCCAGCCATTGCTCTGGGACTGCTTCCCCTGCCCAGTCACTGCTCTGGGACTGCTTCACCTGGCCAACCACTCCTCTGGAACTGCTTCCCCTGCACAAACACTGCTCTGGGACTGCTTCTGCACTGCCCTGACATTGCTCTGGGTCTGCTTCCCCTGCCTAGTCACTGCTCTGCGACTGTTTCCCCTGACCAATCACTGATCTGGGACTGCTTCCCCGATGCCTAGTCATTGCTCTGGGTCTGCTTCCCCTGACCAGTCACTGCCCTGGGACTGCTTCCCCGATGCCTAGTCATTGCTCTGGGTCTGCTTCCCCTGCCCAGTCACCGCTCTGGGACTGCTTTCCCTGCCCAGCCGCTGCTCTGGGACTGCTTCCCGTGCCCAGTCGCTGCCCTGGGACTGCTTCCCCTGCCCAGCCATTGCCCTGGGACTGCTTCCTCTGCCCAGTTACTGCTCAGGGACAGCTTCCCCTGCACGGTCACTGCTCTGCGAATGCTTCCCCTGCCCAGTCACTGCTCTGGGACTGCTTCCCATGCACCGCCACTGTCTCAGTGACAGCTTCCCCTGCCCAGTCACTGACCTGGGACTGCATCCCCAATGCCAGTCATTGCTCTCGGAGTGCATCCCCAATGCCAGTCACTGCTCTGGGACTGCTTCCCCTACTTATTCGCTGCCCTGGGACGGCTTTCCCTGACCAGCTGCTGCTCTGGGTCAGCTTCCCCTGCCCAGTCACTGCTGTGGGACTGCTTCCCCTGCCCAGTCATCGATCTGGGACTGCTTCCCCTGCCTAGTCACTGCACTGGGACCGCTTCCCCTGACCAGCTGCTGCTCTGGGTCTGCTTCCAGTGCCCAGTCACTGTACTGGGACTGCTTCCCCTGACCCGACACTGCTCTGGGACTGCTTCAACTGCCCAGTCACTGCTCTGGGACTGCATCCCCAATGCCAGTCACTGCTCTGGGACTGCTTCCTCTGCCCAGTCACTGCTCTGGGACTGCTTCCTCTGCCCAGTCACTGCTCTGGGACTGTTTCCCCTGCCCAGTCACTACTCTGCGACTGCTTCCCCTGCCCAGTCACTGCCCTGGGACTGCTTCCCCTGTCCAGTCACAGCTCTGGGATTGCTTCCCCTGCCCAGTCACTGCCCTGGGACTGCTTCCCCTGCCCAGTCTCTGCTCTGGGACTGCTTACCCTGCCCATCCGCTACACTAGGATTGCTTCCTGTCACCAATCACTGTTCTGGGTCTGCTTCCCCTGCCCAGATACTGCTCTGGGAGTGCTTCACCTGCCCAATCACAGCACTGGGACTGCTTCACCTGTCCAGTCACTGCTCTGGGACTGCAACCCCAATGCCAGCCACTGCTCAGGGACTGTTTCCCCTGCCCAGTCTCTGCTCTGGGGCTGCTTCCCCTGCACAGACACTGCTCTGCGACTCCTTCCGCTGCCCAGTCACTGCTCTGGGTCTGCTTCCCCTGCCCAGTCTCTGCTCTGGGGCTGCTTCCCCTGCACAGACACTGCTCTGGGACTGCTTCCACTGCCCAGTCACTGTTTTGGAACTGCTTCCCCAGTGCCCAGTCACTGCTCTGGGACTGGTTCCCCTGCTCAGACACTGCCCTGGGACTGCTTCCCCTGCCCAGTCACTGCTCTGGGTCTGCTTCCCCTGCCCAATCACTGCTCTGGGACTGCTTCCCCTGCCCAGTCACTGCTCTGGGACTGCTTCCCCTGCCCAGCCACTCCTCTGGAACTGCTTCCCCTGCACAAACACTGCTCTGGGACTGCTTCTCCACTGCCCTGTCATTGCTCTGGGTCTGCTTCCCCTGCCTAGTCACTGCTCGGCGACTGCTTCCCCTGCCCAGTCACTGACCTGGGCATGCATCCCCAATGCCAGCCATTGCTCTGGGACTGCTTCCTCTGCCCAGTCACTGCTCTGGGACTGCTTCCCCTGACCCGACACTGCTCTGGGACTGCTTCCCCTGCCCAGTCACTGCCCTGGGACTGAATTGCCTGCCCATTCACTGCTCTGGGACTGTTTCCCCAATGCCAGCCACTGCTCAGGGACTGATTTCCCAATGCCAGCCACTGCTCAGGGACTGATTCCCCAATGCCAGCCACTGCTCAGGGACTGCTTCCCCTACCCATACACTGCTCTGGGACTGCTTCCCCTGCCCATACACTGCTCTGGGACTGCTTCCACTGCCCAGTCACCGCTCTGGGACTGCTTCCACTGCCCAGTCACCGCTCTGCGACTGCTTCCCCTGCCCAGCCACTGCTCTGGGTCTGCTTCCCCTGCCCAGTCACTGCTCTGGGACTGCTTCCCCTGCCCAGCCACTGTTTTGGGATTGCTTCCCCTGCCCAGTCACTGCTCTGGGACTGCTTCCCCTGCCCAGTCACTGCTCTGGGAGTGCTTCCTGTCCCCAATCACTGCTCTGGGGCTGCTTCCCCTGCACAGACACTGCTCTGCGACTCCTTCCACTGCCCAGTCACTGTTTTGGGACTGCTTCCCCAGTGCCCAGTCACTGCTCTGGGACTGGTTCCCCTGCTCAGACACTGCCCTGGGACTGCTTCCCCTGCCCAGTCACTGCTCTGGGTCTGCTTCCCCTGCCCAATCACTGCTCTGGGACTGCTTCCCCTGCCCAGTCACTGCTCTGGGACTGCTTCCCCTGCCCAGCCACTCCTCTGGAACTGCTTCCCCTGCACAAACACTGCTCTGGGACTGCTTCTCCACTGCCCTGTCATTGCTCTGGGTCTGCTTCCCCTGCCTAGTCACTGCTCGGCGACTGCTTCCCCTGCCCAGTCACTGACCTGGGCATGCATCCCCAATGCCAGCCATTGCTCTGGGACTGCTTCCTCTGCCCAGTCACTGCTCTGGGACTGCTTCCCCTGACCCGACACTGCTCTGGGACTGCATCCCCTGCCCAGTCACTGCCCTGGGACTGAATTGCCTGCCCATTCACTGCTCTGGGACTGTTTCCCCAATGCCAGCCACTGCTCAGGGACTGATTTCCCAATGCCAGCCACTGCTCAGGGACTGATTCCCCAATGCCAGCCACTGCTCAGGGACTGCTTCCCCTGCCCATACACTGCTCTGGGACTGCTTCCACTGCCCAGTCACCGCTCTGGGACTGCTTCCCCTGCCCAGTCACCGCTCTGCGACTGCTTCCCCTGCCCAGCCACAGCTCTGGGTCTGCTTCCCCTGCCCAGTCACTGCTCTGGGACTGCTTCCCCTGCCCAGCCACTGTTTTGGGATTGCTTCCCCTGCCCAGTCACTGCTCTGGGACTGCTTCCCCTGCCCAGTCACTGCTCTGGGAGTGCTTCCTGTCCCCAATCACTGCTCTGGGGCTGCTTCCCCTGCACAGACACTGCTCTGCGACTCCTTCCCCTGCCCAGTCTCTGCTCTGGGACTGCTTCCCCAATGCCAGCCATTGCTCTGGGGCTGCTTCCCCTGCCCAGTCACTGCTCTGGGACTGTTTCCCCTGTCCAGACACTGCTCTGGGACTGCTTCCCCTGCCCAGTCACTGACCTGGGACTGCATCCCCAATGCCAGCCATTGCTCTGGGACTGCTTCCACTGCCCAGTCACTGCTCTGGGCCTGCTTCCTCTGCCCAGCCACTCCTCTGGAACTGCTTCCCCTGCACAAACACTGCTCTGGGACTGCGTCTCCACTGCCCTGTCATTGCTCTGGGTCTGCTTCCCCTGCCTAGTCACTGCTCTGGGACTGCTTCCCCTGCCCAGTCACTGCTCTGGGACTGCTTCCCCTGACCTGACACTGCTCTGGGACTGCTTGCCCTGCCCAGTCACTGCCCTGGGACTGACTTGCCTGCCCATTCACTGCTCTGGGACTGTTTTCCCAATGCCAGCCACTGCTCAGGGACTGATTTCCCAATGCCAGCCACTGCTCTGGGACTGATTCCCCAATGCCAGCCACTGCCCTGGGACTGCTTCCCCTGCCCAGTCACTGCTCTGGGACTGCTTCTCCTGCCGAGTCACTGCCCGGGGACTGCTTCCCCTGCCCAGTCACTGCTCTGGGACAGCGTCCCCTGCCCAGTCACTGCTCTGGGACTGCTTCCCCTGCTCAGTCACTGCTCTGGGACTGCTTCCCCTGCCCAGTCACTGCTCTGGGACTGCTTCCCCATGCACAGTCACTGCTCTGGGACTGCTTCCCCTGCCCAGCCACTGCTCTGGGTCTGCTTCCCCTGCCCAGTCACTGCTCTGGGACTGTTTCCCCTGCCCAGTCACTTCTCTGGGACTGCTTCCTGTCCCCAATCACTGCTCTGGGGCTGCTTCCCCTGCACAGACACTGCTCTGCGACTTCTTCCCCTGCCCAGTCTCTGATCTGGGACTGCTTCCCCAATGCCAGCCATTGCTCTGGGCCTGCTTCCCCTGCCCAGTCACTGCTCTGGGACTGCTTCCCCTGCACAGACACTGTTCTGGGACTGCTTCCCCTGCCCAGACACTGCTCTGAGACTGCTTCCCCTGCCCAGTCACTGTTTTGGGACTGCTTCCCCTGCCCAGTCACTGCTCTGGGACTGCTTCCCCTGCCCAGCCACTCCTCTGGAACTGTTTCCCCCGCCCAGTCACTGCTCTGGGACTGCTTCCCCTGCCCAGCCACTCCTCTGGAACTGTTTCCCCTGCACAAACACTGCTCTGGGACTGCTTCTCCACTGCCCTGTCATTGCTCTGGGTCTGCTTCCCCTGCCTAGTCACTGCTCTGCGACTGCTTCCCCTGCCCAGTCACTGACCTGGGACTGCATCTCCAATGCCAGCCATTGCTCTGGGACTGCTTCCTCTGCCCAGTCACTGCTCTGGGGCTGCTTCCCCTGACCCGACACTGCTCTGGGACTGCTTCCCCTGCCCAGTCACTGCCCTGGGACTGATTTGCCTGCCCATTCACTGCTCTGGGACTGATTCACCAATGCCAGCCACTGCTCAGGGACTGCTTCCCCTGCCCATACACTGCTCTGGGACAGTGTCCCCTGCCCAGTCACTGCTCTGAGGCTGCTTCCCCTGCCCAGCCACTGCTCTGGGACTGCTTCCCCTGCCCAGTCACTGCTCTGGGACTGCTTCCCCTGCCCAGTCACTGCTCTGGGACTGCTTCCCCATGCACAGTCACTGCTCTGGGACTGCTTCCCCATGCACAGTCACTGCTCTGGGACTGCTTCCCCATGCACAGTCACTGCTCTGGGACTGCTTCTCCAGTGCCGAGTCACTGCTCTGGGATTGCTTCTCCAATGCTAGTCACTGCTCTGGGACTGCTTCCCCTGCCCAGTCACTGCTCCAGAACTGCTTTCATGTGCCAGCCACTGCTTTGGGTTCCGCCTTTGGGGCTTCCCATTCTCCCCATTCGAGTGGAAGTAATGAAAAGAGAAAAGGAAAAGAACAGTCAGCGCTGAGGAGCCGTGATCTTTCAACTGAACTCTTTTAGTTCATGACCTCATTCCAGCCTTGCTCCGGATAAGGACAGCAGATCTGAATTCCTGATCTGAGCGGTGACCTTATCAAGTTTAATAAAATCATGAGGGGCATGAATAGGGTAAATAGACAAGCTCTTTTCCCTGTGGTGTGGGTATCCAAAACTAGAGGGCATAGGTTTAAGGTGAGAGGGGAAAAATTTAAAAGGAACCTAAGGGGCAACAGTTTCATGCAGTGTGGTGCCTGTGTGGAATGAGCTGCCAGAGGAAGTGGTGTTGGCTGGTACAATTAAAACATCTAAAAGGCATCTGGATGTGTATAAGAATAGGAAGGGTTTAGAGAGATACAGGCCAAATACTGGAAGATGGGATGAGATTAATTTAGGATATCTAGTTGGCATGGGTGAGTTGGGCAGAATGGTTTGTTTGCATGCTTTACAACACTGTGATTCTATGCACGGGATAATGCATGCAAATCTTTTTATATTGAAAGGGAATGTTAGGGATACTTGTAGCTGCCATTGTCATGTGATCTCGACCATGAGGCACTGACTTAGGGGCTGCCATCTCCAGTCAGTTTAAATAAATTCACAGTACAGGTCAAATTTTTTGACTTACAAGCTCAAAACGCAATCTTCTCCAGTTGTCAGTTTCCTGATCTCTCTCTCCAGTTTCCAATGTTGTGCTCTTCTGTCTGTTGTCTATAGTTACATGCAGTTCCCCTCCTCTGCCCCCTTCCATTCCATGTAATGAAGACAAAAATATCAGAAATCATAGCATGGAGAGACAGCAAGCTGACATTTCGAGTCGAGATAACTCTTTATCAGAGATTTTGTCTTCAGTACAAGGTTCCAGCATCTGCATCCTCTAATGAAGTTGCTGACCCATGTTGCAGCATATTACCACAAGTAGTAACTACCATCCCAAAAACTGGTCACACTATCTGAGCCAAAACAGTGAGCCAAGTATATGGGTTAGTGAGAAGTTGAGTTTACTGTGTTATTAAATGAGTTCAGGCCATTTATTTATTATCAACAGTTTCTCGGGATTCAAAGATTTATCAATAATGCTGAATCAAGTTGGGCCTGAATCAAGTACAGTTTCCTCTACTTTAGTGGCTGTTACAGACCAGAGTTAAAGAGACTTGCTCAAATACAATTCGTTTCTGGCGAATAATTAGGCACTGGCCGCCTAACATTCAGCATTTGTTGCCATTAGAAGTTATTTGAAACCTTGAGTCTTGCAAGCAGTTAATTTTATTAGGTCTCAGCTGTTTTATGTTGAAATTGCACCCAACTGGGCTCAGGCCTGGGCAGTTATCATTTCAAGCAGAATCTGAATTGTATAGATTTGGAGAAAGTTAAAAAATCACACAACACCAGGTTATAGACCAACAGGTTTGTTTGGAAGCACTAGCTTTCGGAGTGCTGCTCCTTCATCAGGTGGTCATGGTGTAGAAGATCGTAAGACACAGAATTTATAGCAAAAGTTTACAGTGTGATGAAACAGAAACTATATATTGAAAAAGACCTGGATTGTTTGCTAAGTCTCTCATCTTTTAGAATGAACATGTTGTTTTCAGTTCTTTCATATGTAAATCGCAGAACATTTTAACGCAATTGGTGTCATGTCGGCCCAGATAATGCATTTAAGGCGTGAGGTGACCTGTGTGAGACTGTCTCTGCAACAATGTTCAGACTGATTCCAATCTAAAAATTGGATTTACAGAATCTTACATGGATTCATGCAGTCTTTGAGCAAAGTAAAATGCTTTACACCCCTTTACACTCACATACACACACTCTCTCACAGATACTCATAAACTACGCACCCCCCCAGCCCCCCACCACACACACACACGCACATATAAGTTTGTGGGGTGAATTTGTACTTGCAGAATGACATTTTATTTTGCTCAAAAACTGCATGAATCCATGTAAGATTCTGTAAATCCGTTATTTAGAACAGAATCAGTCTGAACATTATGACACAGACAGTCTCACACAGGGCACCTCACATTACAGGTATCTGGGCCAACATAAGACCATAAGACCATAAGACATAGGAGTGGAAGTAAGGCCATTCGGCCCATCGAGTCCACTCCGCCATTCAATCATGGCTGATGGGCATTTCAACTCCACTTACCAGCGTTCTCCCCGTAGCCCTTAATTCCTCGAGACAACAAGAATCTATCAATCTCCGCCTTGAAGACATTTAGCGTCCTGGCCTCCACTGCACTCCGTGGCAATGAATTCCACAGGCCCGCCACTCTCTGGCTGAAGAAATGTCTCCGCATTTCTGTTCTGAATTGACTCCCTCTAATTCTAAGGCTGTGTCCACGGGTCCTAGTCTCCTCGCCTAACGGAAACAATTTCCTAGCGTCCACCCTTTCCAAGTTATGTATTATCTTCTACGTCTCTATTAAGTCTCCCCTCAATCTTCTAAACTCCAACGAATACAATCCCAGTATCCTCAGCCGTTCCTCATATGTTAGACCTGCCATTCCAGGGATCATCCGTGTGAATCTCCGCTGGACACGTTCCAGTGCCAGTATGTCCTTCCTGAGGTGTGGGGACCAAAACTGGACACAGTACTCCAAATGGGGCCTAACCAGAGCTTTATAGAGTCTCAGTAGCACATCTCTGTTTTTATATTCCAACCCTCTTGAGATAAGAGACAACATTGTATTCGCTTTCTTAATCACGGACTCAACCTGCATGTTTACCTTTAGAGAATCCTCGACTAGCACTCCCAGATCTCTTTGTGCTTTGGCTTTACTAATTTTCTCACCATTTAGAAAGTAGTCTATGCTTTTATTCTTTTTGCCAAATTGCAAGACCTCGCACTTGCTCACGTTAAATTCCATCAGCCATTTCCCGGACCACTCTCCCAACCTGTCTAGATCCTTCTGTAGCCTCCCCACTTCCTCAGTACTACCTGCCTGTCCACCTAACTTCGTATCATCGGCAAACTTCGCTAGAATGCCCCCAGTCCCCTCATCCAAATCATTAATATATAATGCGAATAGCTGTGGCCCCAACACTGAACCCTGCGGGACACCGCTCGTCACCGGCTGCCATTCTGAAAAAGAAGCTTTTATCCCAACTCTCTGCCTTCTGTCAGACAGCCAATCCTCAATCCATCCCAGCAGCTCACCTCGAACACCATGGGCCCTCACCTTGCTCAGCAGCCTCCCGTGTGGCACCTTATCAAAGGCCTTTTGAAAGTCTAGATAGACCACACCCACTGGGTTTCCCTGGTCTAACCTACTTTTTACCTATTCAAAAAATTCCAACAGGTTTGTCAGGCATGACCTCCCTTACTAAATCCATGTTGACTTGTTCTAATCAGACTCCGCTCTTCCAAGAATTTAGAAACCTCATCCGTAATGATGGATTCTAGAATTTTACCAACAACTGAGGTTAGGCTAATTGGCCTATAATTTTCCATCTTTTGTCTTGATCCTTTCTTGAACAAGGGGGTTACAACAGCGATCTTCCAATCATCTGGGACCTTTCCTGACTCCAGTGACTCTTGAAAGATCTCAACCAATGCCTCTGCTATTTCCTCAGCCACCTCTCTCAGAACTCTAGGATGTATCCCATCGGGGCCAGGAGATTTATCAATTTTAAGACTTTTTAACTTTTCTAGCACTATCTCTTTCGTAATGGCAACCATACTCAACTCAGCCCCGTGACTCCCTTTAATTTTTGGGATATTACTCATGTCTTCCACTGTGAAAACTGATGCAAAGTACTTGTTAAGTTCTCCTGCTATTTCCTTATCTCCCATCACTAGGCTTCCTGCATCAGTTTGAAGTGGCCCAATGTCTACTTTTGCCTGTCGTTTGTTTCTTATGTACTGAAAGAAACTTTTACTGTCATTTCTAATATTACTGGCTAGCCTACCTTCATATTTGATCCTTTCATTTCTTATTACACTCTTTGTTATCCTCTGTTTGTTTTTGTATCCTTCCCAATCTTCTGATTTCCCACTGTTCTTAGCCACATTATAGGATCTCTCTTTTTCTTTAATACATTTCCTGACTTCCTTTGTCAGCCATGGTTGTCTAATCCCTCCCCGGATAATCTTTCTTTTCTTGGGGATGAACCTCTGTACAGTGTCCTCAATTATACCTACAAACTCCTGCAATTTTTGCTCTACTGTCTTCCCGGTTAGCCTCTGCTTCCAGTCTATTTTTGTCAGTTCCTCTCTCATGCCCTCATAATTACCTTTATTTAACTGTAACACCATTACATCCGATTTTGCCTTCTCTCTTTCAAACTCCAGACTGAACTCTACCATATTATGATCGCTACTTCCTCAGGGTTCCTTTACTTTAAGATCTTTTAAAGAGTCTGGTTCATTGCAAAGCACTAGGTCCAGAATAGCCTGCTCCCTTGTGGGCTCCATGACAAGCTGTTCCAAAAAGCCATCCTGTAAGCATTCCATGAATTCCCTTTCTTTGGATCCACTAGCAACATTATTTACCCAGTACACCTGCATATTGAAGTCTCCCATGATCAATGTGACCTTGCCTTTCTGACATGCCTTCTCTATTTCCCAGTACATGTTGCGTCCCTGGTCCTGACCACTGTTAGGAGGTTTATACACAACTCAAATTATGGTTTTTTTGCCTTTGTGGTTCCTCAATTCCACCCACACAGACTCCACATCATCCGGCGCTATGTCATTCAATACCATTGATTTAATTTTGTTCTTAACTAACAAGGCAACCCCACCCCCTCTGCCCACCTCTCTGTCTTTTCGATAAGTTGAAAAACCATGGAGGTTTAACTGCCAGTCCTGACCCTCCTGTAACCAAGTCTCTGTGATGCCTACCACATCATTCACTATTATCTGTGCCATTAGTTCATCGGCTTTGTTATGAATGCTACGAGCATTCAGGTAAAGTGCCTTAATGCTAACTTCCTTATCATTAGAGATGTTGGAAGTCATGACACCACTTGTTCAAGTTCACTTAGATTAGATGCCCTACAGTGGGGAAACAGGACCTTCGGCCCAACAAGTCCACACAGACCCTCCAAAGAGTAACCCCCCGGACCCATTTGTCTTAGGCTAATGCATCTAACACTGGGGCAATTTAGCAAGGCCAATCCACCTGACCTGCACATCCTTGGATTATGGGAGGAAACCGGAGCACCCAGAGGAAACCCACGCAGACACAGGGAGAATGTGCAAACTCCACACAGACAGTCACACAAGGCTGGAATCAAACCCTGGTCCCTGGCGCTGTGAGGCTGGGGTGCTAACCACTGAGCAACCATGCCGGCCAAAGAGAATGTAACTTTAAAAAAGTTCTGCGATTTACATATGAAAGAACTGAAGCCAACATCTTCATTCTAAAAGATAAGAGACTTAACAAATGATCCAGGTCTTTTTTTAATATATAATTTTAGTTACATTACGCTGTAAACTTTTGCCATGAATTCTGTGTCTTACAATCTTATACTCCACAACCACCTGATGAAGGAACAGCAATCCAAAAGCTAGTGCTTCCAAATAAACCTGTTGGATGAGAACCTGATGTTGTGTGATTTTAACTTTTGAATTGTGTTGATTAGCTTACAGATGCCAAAGGATGGTCTTGGTATGGGGAATGAGAAAAAAATAATTGTGTTAATGCTGCACATGAGGAGGATACTTGATCCATTGTTCCTGTGCTTGCTCTTTAGCAGAGCTAGCTAATTAATCCCACTCCCCTGTTCATTCCCTGAAGTCCAGCAAATGTTTTACTGCATGCTTGTCCACAGTGGTGAAGGTATTTTGTTGAAACAATAGTCAGAGAGTATTACAATCAAGCACCAGTCTTGTCTGAGCCAATAGGTTTTGACTTCACGCTCCACTCAAGGAACCTGAGCACATAATCAAAACTGACACTTGGTGTGGTACTGAGTGCTATGTAGTATCGTTGGTGTGTGTGATGCTGGGACAGAGTCACTTTAAAAGGTAAGTCATGTGACTACTGGTGCATCATCAGACTAGTTCATGGGCTTGTTCAGACTTATTTTGTGCTTTTACAGCTACAGAATAAAACCTCCCTGTTGGATTGCAGCAAATTATGAGATTGTGTGTTTTTTAGTTCTGTTTGGAGCCTAGTAACTGCCCAGTACAGAATAGTGAAGGAGTGTTCCACTGTCGAAGGTACTCTTTCAGACAATACAGCAAATTCATGTCAAGTTGTAAGAATCTCATGGCACCATGTTAAAGAAGAGGAGGGGTGTTCTCCCTATGCCCTGGCCAATATTAATAGTTCAATCAACAATGTCTGCAAGACGTTACTGTGTACAATTTGGCTACTGTGTTTTCCTATATAATTTCATAAGTATTTCTTTGGCTGTGAAAATATTTAGCGTATTTTAAGACTATAACAGGTATTTTATAAATACGTCATATATTAACACATGGGAATTTGGATTTTAAGTAGAAATAAAATAGATTTTGGTTTCAGTTCTTCTTGAAGGTAAACAAATGATCAGAGGCTACTAGTAGTTTGAGTTGAGTTCAGAAGAATTGGGTTTCAGTTCAGAAAAACAATTTGTCATATCAGAATGGTAGTTTTTCAGTTTTGTAGAATCTCTAAGTTGTGAACATTTGTAAAAGTCTCCTGGCTGTCAGAACTGGAAAGGTGTCTCTCAACTATCAAAACCGGAAAGAGTCAGTTAAAGAAAAAAGTAAAGAGTTAAGATAGGAGTGGGGCTGTTTCCATGCCACTGTGATTAAATATCTGTAAAGGATATTGTTGGGGAAATGTTGAATCTTTTGTTAAGATCTTTCTAAATTATCATGTGGAACTCTGTGTTTTTCTTTTATGTGGTAAACTTGTGTTATTTTGTTAAACAACGTTGGCAGCTTTGTATTAATGCATTCAGAGACTAACTACAATTGGTAAGCTAATTGCAAAAATAAAACTTAAGACCTATGATATCAGGTTTCACTTTGGAATTTTACTTGTCCTGTATTACCATCTTGGGATCACAACAACAGGGGCCATATTTTATCTTGAGCATTTAACTCCAATAGAACCGAATATTGGGCATTGAAAATGACTAGCAAGCAATCCAATACTACCTTGATTAAACTGCCATACCAGACACATATCTGGCTCTCATTTTTTATTTCATTTTAAGTATACTGTATTACATCTGAAAGCTCTTGACATTGACACTGGATAAATAATTCTTATCCCATAAGAAAGCCTGCTCCTAACATTAATCGTTTGAAGCTGCTGAACTGTATTCATGAAAGATCCTTTACAAAGCCTCAGGCAATTTCCATCACTAAACACAGATTATAGTCATAGATGTATCTGGCCTTCAGACTAGAAAGGAATTCTATTCATTATCTCATCCAGTCAGTGGTATAAAAGGTTCAGCCACTCCCTAGGTAAGAATTTTTACAAATTCACTTCTGGCGTTTGTGACACATATTTATAGTCCTGAACTGACATTTTCAATGAGTTACTTTCTCTCAACCCTCCTGACTTCACTGATTCTTAACTGATACCCTTTAGAGAGTGAAGCCTACCATCCTTCCCTAGTCTGGCCTAGCGTATGCATGACTCCAGTTCCCACACCTTTGTGGTTTACTCTTATATGCTCTCTGAAGTTATGTCATCCTTCTTCAGTCAGGGCAACAAGGGATGGGCAATAACTGCTTGTCTCGCTCAGTGCCGTCCACAAGAAAACATATTAGCAGTTCCGCCCACAGTACTCTGCCAACCTGGCCCTTTTACATGTAGAAGTCAATTTGACTGAGTGTTTTACAACTGAGCATGATCTGACCCTTCAACTGGAGAATGATTCTTTCTGCGCTCCAGCTGAACTGGAAACCTACTTCTAAAGAATGCAATTACAATTCACTATACTGAAGAATTCTTCACTCCCTGGTATTAATGCAAATGAACATACTTAGAGACTATTTGAGAATGACAGGAATGGGAACCTTGATTCCTTATTACCTCCCTTGACTGAGGTTCGTGGTCCAAGAAGGTTGTGCCTAGCAATGATGCTCTGAATGGCATCCTAACTGAGTTGGGTAAACTTGGCAGTGCCTGAAGAGCAAATCTGAGAACTTTCTGCTCTGATTTGCACATCAGGCAACAAATGCCTGTGCACGCTTGCTTTTTTTGTGTCCATGTACTATAAATACTATTATGCATTATATAAAGGAAAGACTTGCTTTTAAATAACTCCTTTTACATCTGCATCAGGTATCTCAAGCCACTTTATAGCTAATCAAGTTGAAGTAGTAATTGTTGTAATGTGGGAAACAATCTTCGCAAACAAGTTTCCACAAACGGCAATGTTACAATGACCAGATAATTTGATTTTGTGATTTTAAATGACAGATAAATATTGGTCAGGACAACAGGGAAACCTGTTCTTTTGGGTGCCATAGAGTCTTTTACATCCAACCATACAGCATTGGTTTAAGGTCTCATTTGGAAGATAGCACTTCCAACAGTGCAGCACCCCCTCAATGTTATACTGGAGTTTTGGCCAATTTGAAGTCTCGGAGACAAGAGTGCTATCAACTGAGCTACAAGTTAACATCAATGCAAGATACTGAATATGAGATGTGTCATGTGTGTGTTGTGTGTATGTGGTCATGCCACTTGTGCATAGAACATATTGATTACAGAAAGATCAGGCTTGCAAAACAATATAGTTATGTTCTTACCTTTGCAATTCAACATTATTTTAATGTCTACAAATGTATCTAACTGTTGATATTCTATATTTTTGCTATGGGACATTCTAGGGTTGTGGTCAGGAAGATTGTGAAGCAGCCTCTGTGAATCTGTGTAGGTTACCTGCATATGATACACGGCCTCTTAGATATGCAGAATGGTTTATCTTTCAAGAGTTAGTCACAAAGTGCTGGCAATTGATATTGTTGACATGTCAATAATATTTCTGAGGATTGGGTAGATTTATTCCAGTTGTATCAGCTATAGGGAGAGCCTGAATAGGCTGGGGCTATTTTCACAGGAATGTCAGAGGTTGAGGGGGGATCTTATAGAGGTTTATATAGAGGGGCATAGATAGGATAAACAGACAAGGTCTTTTCCCTGGAGTGGGGGAGTTGAGAACTCGAGGGCATAGTTTTAGGGTGAGAGGGGAAAGATATAAAAAGGACCTAAGTGGCAACTTTTCATGCAGAGGGTGGTGTATACTTTTGTCTAGCTTTTGCAAGGATATTGCAAACCTGAGTATCACTGCTTAATGGGAAGCATTGTAGTCTTTCTAACTAAAGCCAAATCTGGTAACTTGTTGGACAAGTACCTGTTAGGTCTGGATTCTTAGGGTGAACTCTTGGATTTTACATAACATTGAATATGCCACCTTAGATTTATTACTACCCATATGTCTACAGTGCAAATAAAAGTGTCTTAATAAAAACTCTATTGTGGAGCAGGGTGAGATTTGGTTCTCGTAGGACTTCTGTGTAGGAGGGTGTAAAACAGTGAAACTGATCCTTTCGAAAAGGTGCCAGATAAATCAATCAATTGGAATTTAGATTCTGAATCAGTCCTGGTCAGAGCATGTACTAAACACTCTGCCAGATTTTCAGTTCCTGTACAAATTCATCAAAAGAATGTTTTACTCCGTATCTATAAATTAGTTTACTGTTCAGTACAAGGAATTTTGTGCCTGACAAGCTTTAACTGGTTGGAAAGGCAGTAAATATTGAACTGCTTCAAAGAAGTAGTTTGAATTTTTGTGGTGAACTATATCCATGGTTGCTGCAGACATCTCGTGGTAGCAGACGAGGATTTTCAACACATTCTTACTAGCTAGTTAAGCTACATAGTTTGCATTGATGTGTTAGTGATTTCAGCTTTATATTGATGCAAATGGTGCAATGTAATTTGGGAGTGAAATTGCCCAAGACACAACAGTGGGGAAGCCTATTCTGAGGTAACCTCTCACTGCTGATGCTTTGCAAACCCCTGCGTATCAAGTCCTTGCCAGGTCAAAATACAAAGTTTATGATAACATTTGTACTTATCAAATGATTTGTGAAGTGTTTCAAAGCACTTTACACAATGAATTATGTCTGATGTGAAAACTATTCTGCACCACACCATGCAACTTAGGACTTAACTTATTGATCCTATTTTTATTTATAGAAATGTTCGAGAACATGCACTGTTCCATTTCAAGTAATATTTGAGTTCCTTTAACATCCAGTGCACCACCAAAGCAGGGAGATGATGTCTCAGCATTTTCTCAAAACTGCACTGCAGAGTCAGTATACATTAGGGGTTCAGTAATGTTATTTGAGTGCAGTGGCACAAAGTACCTGTACTGAGCATTGTGGATTGTGTACCATAATGAAAAAGATGCCTGCTGACACAATCCTGAGACATGACAAGGTGGGTATATGTGCAAATCAGAGAAAGGATGCGGTGGGAGAATGGAGATGCACAGCTGCTCTTACAGAGATGCTATATATCCTTAATGTTTTTCCAGAAGAGAAATACATAGAGCAAGTCACTGAACTTGAGCTGTACTTCAATGATACAAGAAAGTCCTGCTACAGTTCTTAGAGGGAATGAGAATCTTTTAATTGGAGTCCTGCAGTCAATCCATTATTTGCAATGTGCAATTAAATTTGCATGTGTAGAGTATTGGTGATCTTCCATTTACATTGAATGCTTGTTTGGGAAATATTTACATGAGGTAAAATCACCATATTCCTGCTCTCTCATTAGAGAGAGACAACTAGCAGTGCTTTAACCAAAGGGTCACTACATCTCAGGCGAAGGGTCAGGTTGAGGAGGTAGAACCTTCATGGTAACGTCAGCCAGAATTGGAATTGAAGCCACACAGTTACTATCACTCTGCGTCGCAAATCAACTGTCCGGCAAACTAAGCTAAACAACCCTAATGATGTGAAAGCAGAAATTGCTAGAGAAACTTAGCAGTTCTTGCAGAATCTGTGGAGAGAAAACACAGTCAATGTTTCAGGTCCAGTGATCCTTCATCGGAACACATCAGATAAAAATGCATTTTATGAAGGGTCACTGGACCCAAAAACATTGACTCTGCTTTCATCCTCACAGATGCTGCCAGATCTGCTAGCCTCTCCAGCAATATCTGTTCCTTTTTCAGATTTCCAGCATCTCCAGTTCTTGGTTTTATGCCCATGAGGTAATACTGCCATATTGTACAAGGTCAGCACTTTTGACACAAGTCAGAGAAAAAGAAAAACACAGCACTTTTGTATGCTTATTCTCCCTAGTCCACTGGTTGAGCTTATTGTCTAAATTCAATAGTTAGAGTGTGGTGCTGGAAAAGCACAGCCGGTCAGGCAGCATCCGAGGAGCAGGAAAATCGACGCTTCAAGCATAAGTTCTTCACCCTCTTCCTGATGAAGAGCTTATGTTTGAAACGTCAATTCTCCTGTTCTTTGGATGCTGCCTGACTGCCTGTGCTTTTCCAGCACCACACTCTCATCTCTGATCTCCAGCATATGCAATCCCCACTTTTCCTAAATTCAATTGTTACCCTGCTTCTTCTTGTAGAACACCTGTCATTATTAAAATAGAATCCCCCTACATTGTGGAAACAGGCCATTTGGCCCAACAAGTCCACACCAACCTTCCGAAGAGCATCTCACCCAGACCCATTCCCCTACCTTATTACTCTACATTTCCCCTGACTTATGCACCTAACCTACAAATCCCTGAACATTATGGGTGATTTACCATGGCCAATTCACCTACTCTGCAAATCTTTGGACTATGGGAGGAAACCAGAGCACGCAGAGGAAACCCACGCAGACACAGGGAGAATGTGCAAACTCCACACAGACGGTCACCCGAGGCTGGAATCGAACCCAGGCCCCTAGCACTGTGACACAGCAGTGTTAACCACTGAGCCACCAATTATGATGACCTTTAACATATCCATCATAATTCTTTTGCATTTTCAAATTCAGTGTATATTGGAGTTTTAAAATGAAATAGGTTAAGCCCAATGCTGCTAGCTGATCTGTTTCATTGTTAGCAGAAAGTTAATAAAAGCCCAAGGAAACAAGGAATGGTGTTTTCTAGGTTGGCTGCCTTCATATATCAATCCACTTGCCAATTTTATATATTTTCTTAAACTTTCTATCAATGTCAAAGAGGTGCCTTTTGGAAACAAAATAAATCATTCCTGAATAAGCAGTCCTGCAGGCTGAAGGAACCCTTCAATTCTGACAAGTGAGATTGAGGAGTTGTACCTGATGTTGATTTCATTGGGATCCTGTTACAACTAAGAGGAATTGTAATTATGAGACAGGCAAGTCTTAACATTAGACCTGTATCAACATAACCAAGCCTTAGACTCCCTAAACAGTATACGCCCAATGCTGGTAACTCAAATACAGCTGTTACTCTGCTTAGGCTTTAAGCTTCATTTATTTCTGCACTTTCCTCTCTTCTATTCTGTATGTGCTGGACGATAATCTCAATAATGCTAGTGGTTATCTGCTTAGCTTAACCAAATAGCCACTGATCACTTGTGATATCAATTTGCTATTTGATCATGGGATGCCTCACAACTGCGCTCTTACCCAATGTTTAAATGCATTTTCCAGAAGGATTGATTTTACCGTCTCATAGGTTCTGATTAAAGAATATTTGGCATTATGTAAATAAGATGTGCTTTTGTGAAGGTTTTCTTTCACGTGGAACTAACTTGACGTTATATGAACATACAAAATAGAGACAATTTGGCCCTTTGAGGCTGCTCTACCATTCAGTAAGATCTTGGCTGATCTGTTTGTGTTTCCATTTCCACACTCCTGTCTACGAACACAGAACAATACAGCGCAGGACAGGTCCTTCAGTCCTCAATGTTGCGCTGACCTGTGAACTATTCTAAGCTCATCCCCCTAAACTATCCCATCATCATCCATGTGCTTATCCAAGGATTGTTTAAATCTCCCTAGTGTGTCTGAGTTAACTACATTGGCAGGTAGGGCATTCCATGCCCTTACCACTCTCTGAGTGAAGAACCTGCCTCTGACATCTGTCTTAAATCTATCACCTCTCAATTCGTAGTTATGCCTCCTCTAACAAGCTGATGTCATCATCCTAGGAAAAAAACTTTCACTGTCTACCATATCTAATCCTCTTATCATCTTGTATGTCTGTATCAAATCCTCTCTTAGCCTTCTTCTTTCCAATGAGAACAGACCCAAGTCTCTCAGCCTTTCCTCATAAGAGCTTCCCTCCAGACCAGGCAACATCCTGGTAAATCTCCTCTGCATCTTTTCCAATGCTTCCACATCCTTCCTGTAATGGGGTGACCAGAACTGTACACAATATTCCAAGTGCGACCGCACTAGCGTTTTGTAACATTGCAGCATGACATTGCGGCTCTGGAACTCAATCCCTCTACCAATGAAACCTAACACACTGTAAGCCTTCTCAACAGCACTGTCAACCTGGGTGGCAACTTTCAGGGATCTATGTATATGGACTCCAAGATCCCTCTGCACATCCACACTACCAAGAATCTTTCCATTGACTCAGTACTCTGCCTTCCTGTTATGCTTCCCAAAGTGCATCACCTCACATTTAGCTGCATTGAACTCCATTTGCAAATCTCAGCCCAATTCTGCAGTTTATCCAAGTACCCCTACAACCTGCAGCATGCCATTCTATAGATCTTTACGGATTGTCCATATTTCTGAGGCTTACAGAAAAGTTGTCAGAAAGTCGCATCTTAAGTTTTTTCCTTGATTACACGTTTTCATATTTTTTTGTTTTTAACATATCCTCTAACTTCACAAAATTACTCCTGGCTACCTCTATCCTTCTAACTTCAGCATCATATCTGCCACCTCTGTTATCATTTGTTCTAATTGTTCCTGTGTGACATCATTCACTTCAATCTTCACTCTCATTTTCTTGAATTAAGTTCTCCTAATTACCAATGTTTTTGTCTTTTTGCTGTTCAGACTCAACCCGTATTATAAATTTCTCAATTCTACTTGTAGGGCTTCTCCTGATTCAGCCATTAGTGCTGTGTGATAAGTGTGTTACAAGTTTATGTTCTTGTCTCCAAATTTTCCCCTGGAATTTTATTTAATTGTCTGAATATTTATTTTATGTACAGATTAAATCAATTTGGTGACAGTGCAAAGCCTCATCATAATCTCTTCACTGGAAACATATCTGATTGTCGATCTTCTAGCCCAGTGACAACTACCTGGATAAATTTCACCTTTATCCTGTTAATACCACACTTCAACAATACACCAGTTGGCATTTGACAATAATCATGGTCAAAAGTTTTTTTTGTGTGCTATAAAGAACAGGTAAATATTCTTGTGTTTCATAAATTTTTGCTTCAAATGTGTTAATATTTCTTTTGGTTTTCAAGATCATTTTAGAAAGATGGTTTATTAAGTTTATAGTTTGAAAACGATTGCACACCATTGCTTTAGGTTTCTTAGGTATTTTCACAAATAATTAATATCTCCAGTCACTTTGAATATATCTTTTGGCATATAATTGAACACAAATCTCTATTATCACTTCTCACATGTTCTCACATGTTCTGCTTTTTCATCTGTGCCTGGATCTTATCTTGCATTCAGTTTCAAAGTGTACATTATCTTAGATATCATAAGGTTTAGCTCACTGTTTGCTTCTATCTCTAAAGGTTTTCCTTGGTTTGGATCATTGTACAATTCATTTGTATATTCTGTCCATCTTTTTGCTGCTCCATTCCTTTCAAACAATACTTTTATCACCTTTGTTCTCCAACGGACCCACATCTATTATTCTCACTACCTGTTAAAGACTTCAACTCTGGTGTAAATCTCTCATTTTATGATTTCTTTCTGGCTTTAATGCTTTGTCGCATATCTCATAACACCACCTCACTTTCAGCTAACAACATCTATTGTTGATTTTCTTTTCAATGTTGAAATACTTAAGTGTGCTTCTTTTCTTTCCCCTTTCTATCATCTTTACTAGTGTCTCATCCCTCATGCATTCCTTGTTCTCCTTGAGATCAGGGCTTATTTTTACATAGTGCGTTATAGAGTCATAGAGATGTACAGCATGGAAACAGATCCTTCGTTCCAACCTGTCCATGCCGACCAGATATCCCAACCCAATCTAGTCCCAACTGACAGCACCCGCCCATATCCCTCCAAACCCTTCCTATTCATATACCCATCCAAATGCCTCTTAAATGTTGCAACTGTACCAGCCTCCACCACTTCCTCTGGCAGCTCATTCTATACACGTACCACCCTCTGTGTGAAAAAGTTGCCCCTTAGGTCTCTTTTAGATTAGATTAGATTACTTACAGTGTGGAAACAGGCCCTTCGGCCCAACAAGTCCACACCGACCCGCCGAAGCGCAACCCACCCATACCCCTACATTTACCCCTTACCTAACACTACGGGCAATTTAGCATGGCCAATTCACCTGACCCGCACATCTTTGGACTGTGGGAGGAAACCGGAGCACCCGGAGGAAACCCACGCAGACACGGGGAGAACGTGCAAACTCCACACAGTCAGTCGCCTGAGTCGGGAATTGAACCCGGGTCTCTGGCGCTGTGAGGCAGCAGTGCTAACCACTGTGCCACCGTGCCGCCCACAAAATTAGATTCAATTCCCTAGAGTATGGAAACAACCCCTTTGGCCCAACAAGGCCGAAGAATAACCCACCCAGACCCACTTCTCTCTGACTAATGCACCTAATACTACCGGCACTTCAGCATAGCCAATTCATCTGACTTGCACATCTTTCAATTGTGGAGGAAACCAGAGCACCCGGAGGAAACGCATGCAGAGGCGGGGAGGATGTGCAAACTCCACACAGACAGACACCTGAGGCTGGAATCGAACCCGGGTCCCTGGTTCCGTGAGGCAACTGTGCTAACCACTCAGCCACCATGCCACCCACCATTATATCCTTCCCCTCTCACCCTAAACCTATGCCCTCTAGTTCTGGACTCCCCCACCCCAGGGAAAAGACTTTGTCTATTTATCCCATCCATGCCCCTCATAATTTTGTAAACTTCTATAAGGTCACCCCTCAGCCTCCAACGCTCCAGGAAAAACAGCTCCAGCCTGTTCAGCCTCTCCCTGTAGCTCAGATCCTCCACCCTGGCAACATCCTTGTAAACCTTTTCTGACCTCTTTCAAGTTTCACAACATCTTTCCGATAGGAAGGAGACCAGAAATGCATGCAATATTCCAACAGTGGCCTTACCAATGTCCTGTACAGCCGCAACATAACCTACAAACTCCCAATACTCTGACCAATAAAGGAAAGCATACCAAACGCCTTCTTCACTATCCTATCTACCTGCGACTCCACTTTCAAGGAGCTATGAACCTGCACTCCAAGGTCTCTTTGCTCAGCAACACTCCCTGGGACCTGATCATTAAGTGTATACGTCCTGCTAAGATTTGCTCTCCCAAAATGCAGCACCTTGCATTTATCTGAATTAAACTCCATCTGCCACTTCTCAGCCCATTGGCCCATTTGGTCCAGATCCTGTTGTAATCTAAGGTAACTCTGTTCGCTGTCCACTACACCTCCAATTTTGGTGTCATCTGCAAACTTACTAACTGTACCTCTTATGCTCGCATCCAAATCATTTATGTAAATGACAAAAAGTAGAAAACCCAGCACTGATCTTTGTGGCACTCCACTGGTCACGGGCCTCCAATCTGAAAAACAACCCTCCACCACCACCTCCTGTCTTCTACCTTTGAGCCAGTTCTTTATCCAAATGGCTAGTTCTCCCTGTATTCCATGAGATCTAACCTTGCTAATCAGTCTCCCATGGGGAACCTTGTCGAACGCCTTACTGAAGTCCAGATAGATGACATCTACTGCTCTACCCTCATCAATCCTCTTTGTTACTTCTTCAAAAAATTCAATCAAGTTTGTGAGACATGATTTCCCATGCACAAAGCCATGTTGACTATCCCTAATCAGTCCTTGCCTTTCCAAATACATGTACATCCTGTCCCTCAGGATTCCCTCCAACAACTTGCCCACCACCAATGTCAGGCTCACTGGTCTATAGTTCCCTGGCTTGTCCTTACCACCTTTCTTAAACACTGGCACCACGTTTGCCAACCTCCAGTCTTCCGGCACCTCAGAATGCACTGTCTAAAGGGTGATGGATGCAGATTCAATAGGTATTTTCAAAAGGTGAACTGGATGTATACATTTTTTAAAACATGAATTGTTATAGGAATGAACAGGAAGAATGGAATTAATCAAATAGTTGCTCCAAGAGCTGACACAAATACGATGGACCAAAAGTCGTCCTCCTGTGGTGTGAGTTTCTGTTATTCTAAACGTTCTGTACTGCAGGACTGGATGGTGTCATAATGTAACAAGCTGACCCTGAAACTGCAGGACTAAGATTTGAATCTTGGCCCTCCAGGTGAGATAAATGTCTGTTTTCTGCTGTGGCATAATGTAAATCCAGTTTTGGACAATTGTATCAATACAAATGCCTCCTAACTAACTTACTGAATAGTGGTCTCATTCAAGAAGACTTAAAATGCTTTCCTGGTTTGTCGCCAATCTTCAGCCTTACTATGAGCTCATCCCTAACTGTGATGTACCTTCAGTAGTACCTAGTCTATTCACCAATTATTCTAGCATTCAAATTATTTCCAAATCCCTCCAAGGCCTCACCCGTCTCTGTAACCTTGTACAGTCCTTACAAACTCGAGACCTCTGCACGCCTACAATTCTAGTGTGTTGTACATCCCCCATTCCCAACAGCAGATGTATTTCTTAAGAATTCAGACAAAAAGTCTCAGTTAGGTGGCTTAGAGACTTGGCAGGGTCTCCCTGTATTACATACAAGGCCACAAGTTCAGTTTTCTGTTTGGTCTAAAAAGGGAGTAAGGTTTGCAAGCTATATATTAAAAAATCTGGTTATTTAACATCTGTTTCTCAATGGAGGAAAAAGAAATTATTTGATGCCTGGCTTAACAAGGACACAGGTTGCAACAAGATCTTTATGCTACTGGGGCTTTGTGACTCATGCAAATTGATCTTTGAATGCCATCAGAAAATAAACAGTCTTGATGAACTTGCTTCGCATTGACATATTTGCATTCAGCCAGTCATGTTGAAACCCATTACAGAAAAACATTGAGAATACGCCAAAATACATTGCACTAACTTGCAATTACTTTTAAAGTATGTTTTTCCTCCCTGATAATTGGTATAGCCTGGCTAAAAGTCATGCTGCTGTCAGCAGAATCTGAACAGTTTTTCATAAGATTTAATAGTAGTTTTTCAACAGAAAACCATAATTTTGTGCACGCAGAAATTCTGAATAAAAGCTGAAGATACTCAAAATAATTAATAAGTCAGGCCATATCCATGAAGGGTATAGAGGAACAGAGGGACCTTCAGAATATATGTCCACAGATCCATGAAGGCAGCAGGACAAATAGATAAGGTGGCTGAGAGGCTCACAAATACTTTCTTTTATGAGCCAAAGTATAGAATTCAATAGATGGAGATTGTGCTGGAACTGTATAAAACACTAATTTGGCCACAGCTGGACTACTGCCTGCAGCTCTGGTCACTGGACTACAGGAAGGATGTAATTGAACTAGGGAGAATACTGAGCAGACTTATGAGCATGTTTGTCATATTAAAAAGGTCTAATACAGGTTGTTCAGCTAAAACGTGTGTTTCGCTAATGCAAATTCACTATAACACGCTTGATGAATTGAGGACACTGTTTCAAAAGTGCAAAGCTTTAAACCAGGTATTGGTTATAACACAATAATAGCCCCAGTAGTTTAAATGGTGCTGCTGTTATTGGATTTTCTTATAATACGGGATTGCATGAGAATGGAACTACCGCGTTATAGCAGAACTGACTGTAATCAGTTGCTCAAGAGATTGAATAACTCCATGGGTAAGTTTCTTTAAAAGAGTAAAACAGGTTATAAATTATGAAGCAAATGTTACAGCAAACTTTAGTATGTGCAGGTTGCAAACCCACAGTAGACTGTCAGACAGTGTTACGACATTGTGTACACACAGGTCATTCTTATCGGTAAATCTCTTAAAGGTAGATTTATAGGCAACATTCTATTCCCTTCCAAGGTAAGGCTTAACTATTAACAATATCAAGTAAGCCTATGAGGCTCTATAACATTAAGTAATTCACTGATACATCTAGATCTTGTAATGATGACTTTGTCTGCAGGTGCCATTAATTTACCACAGTCATTGGTGATGCTGTCTGTTGTTACTGTTTGGATTGTCAAGCTTTTCTTTCATGGAGTGCAGTTGCCCTTCCAGAAATTGCTTTGCTGCATTTTAGTACAGGAGCAGGGTTATCTTGCTGCAATTATACAGGGTCTTGGTGAGACCACACTTGGAATATTATGTGCAGTTTTGGCCTCCTTATCTTAGGAAAGATGCTATTGCTGCTGAGGGAATGCAGACTCATTCCCAGGATGACAAAACTGATGTATGAATCAAGGTTGAATTGATTAGTATTATGTTCATGGGAATTCAAAAGAATGGGGTGGGATGGGGGGGGGTGGAATGCATAGAAATCTATAAAATGTTAATAGGACTAGTCAGGATAGATGCAAGGAGGATGTTCCTGATGTTGGAGGAGTCCAGAACTAGAGGTCACAGTCTAAGAATATGGGGTAAACAATTTAGGACTGAGATGAGGAGAAATTTCTTCACCCATGAGCCTGTGGAATTTGTTACCATAGAAAACAATCAAAGCCAAAATATTGTATGATTTCAAGATATAGTTGGATAAAGCACCTGGGGCTAACTGGATTAAAAGATATGGAGGAAAAGCAGGAACAGGCTATCGAGTTGGATGATCAGCCATGATCATAATGAGGAATTTATTTCCTCATTTATTTGAGGAAAGACATTCTGGCTATTGAGGGAGTGCAGCGTAGGTTCACGAGGTCAATTCCTGGAATGGCGGGATTACCTTACACTGAAAGACTGAAGCGACTGGGCTTGTATAGCTTTGAGTTTAGAAGACTGAGATGGGATCTGATTGAGACATATAAGATTATGAAAGGATTGGACACTCTGGCAGCAGGAAACATGTTTCCGCTGATGGGTGAGTGCCGAACCAGAGGACATAGCTTAAAAATACGGGGTAGACCATTTAGGACAGAGATGAGGAGAAACTTCTTCACCCAGAGAGTGGTGGCTGTGTGGAATGCTCTGCCCCAGAGGGCAGTGGAGGCCCAGTCTCTGGATTCATTTAAGAAAGAGTTGGATAGAGCTCTCAAAGATAGTAGAATCAAGGGTTATGGAGATAAGACAGGAAGAGGATACTAATTAGGAATGATCAGCCATGATCATATTGAATGGCGGTGCAGGCTCGAAGGGCTGAATGGCCTACTCCTGCACCTATTGTCTATTGAAGCAAGCTTGAAGGGCTGAATACTCCTGCTTATATTTTCAATGTTGCCATTACAATCAAGTTTTGCACCAGATTATCAACTGACTGATTTTATATGTCAGGCTGTTTCAAGTGGTTCAACTCTTCATGACAATTACTGTTTGTTCCTTTCAATGCATCCAAATCATTTCTAAACTTCCAGTTTTACACTCTGGATTCTTCAAATTCTATCAGTGTTTTAGTCTTCTGGCAGTCCACAATATTTTGTCCCCCCACAACCTGCTCTATAAACTGTCCAGCTTCTTCAATTTTTCTTTGCTTTCTCTGAATCCTGGAACTCTTCCACTGGCTGTTTCAGTGGTTATTTGATTCTGTTTGCGTCCTGTTTGCATTTTTTCATGAGAGCATCACTGCTGACATTTATATCTGAAAGGACTGTCTCCTTAGCTATATGCAGTTCCGTGCTGTGTGCACTGTACATCTCCACCTGTTTATTTTTTTCAAGTCTGTGATTTTCTCCAGCTTCTATTAAGCTTTATTGGTTTGAGCTCAAACCAATGTTTCTGTACCTGCTGGATCGGTTTTACATGTGGATTGTTTCAGATCTTCCTATAAATGCACAATATTTTCATTGAATCGATGATAAAGGGCTTGTAGTTAATTCTGCTTCCTTTCTTTCTCTTTCGGCTCTTCACTTGCATTTGTGAGCCGAGCACAGGTATCCCCAAAAGACTTCCATTTCAGAGATGTTGTTTTTTCCTTCTTGAAAATAAAGAACTGTGGATGCTGGAAACCAGAAGCAAAAACAAATTGTTCAGCAGGTCTGGCAGCATCCGTGGAGAGAGAGCAGAGTTAATGTTTTGAATCCAGTTCTCAAGTCTGGATTCACTCTGAGCTAGTTGTTTAGCCTTTTCTTCTTGAACACTAATTTTTCTCTCCGCATTAGAGAGCTAAGGTTCTAGCTCCACTAATTCAGAAGAAAGATAAGTGTTTTGTTTTTCTTTTGAGCTCAGTAAGTGTTTTTTGAATAGTTTGCTGCAGTTTCTGTTGTATCTCAGATGATTTAATGATTGCATGATTGTGTCTAATTGAGGCCATGATGTGCTTGCATATCTGTAATTGCTGGTCCAGCTGTGGCTAAACTTTTTAAATGGATGGTCGCCCTGTGGGGCAGTATAACAGAAAATCATAGGGTCAATGGAAACTTACAATGGAATCCTATCAAAATTAAATCAAAATATCGCTGCCAGGTGTGCTACTGCACCCCAGTCCCTCTACTATGCATAGACTTCATATATTCTCTTCCCATGGATACCTAAGCATGGATGGAACATTGAAAGAGTGGCAGGCAGTCAGGTGCTATCATCAATGTTGCCATTACAATGTTGACCAGAATATCAACTGACTCATTTAAGATGTCAGGCTGTTTCAAGTGGTTCAACTCTTCATGACAATTACTGTTTATTCCTTTAATTGCATCCAAAACTACTCACTGCCTGGACTGTAAATGCGCACCTTGACCAGGCTAAGGAGCAGGACCATGAGGATGTGCTTCAAGTAGCCCATCCTCTTCTCCACAAGGGGTGCCCATAGATCAGGTGGGAAGAGCTAAAGTGCAACAACTTGCAGTTATCTCAAGTAAAATCCATCTGGCATTCCACTGGCTGAGTTGATCAAGATCCTGGTGTACTCTCAGATAACCTTCTTCATTGTTCACTATACCATCAATTTTGCTATCATCCACAAACTTACTAACATTGCCTTCCACGTTCTCATCCAAATCATTTATACAAATGACAAACGACAATGGATACAGCACCCATACAAAAAGACCTTCAAATCAGGATGAAGGACATCGAGGGAATTTTCTCACAAAGGCTCAATTATGGGGCACAGGATTTTATGGGATCTACAGCATCTATGGTGTGGAACATCTACAACGTCTATTGATTGTACTTGTAATCTCACATTATTGATCCTGCACATGGAATTGATGAGCTACTGCATGCTGAAAACTTTATATTTGTCAGTTTCATCATGACTTTAACTAACTGTAGGTACTTTTTTTAAAACAAAATTTGGACTGGAAGATCTGTTTCCATGCTGTACATCTCTATGACTTTATCAGTAGTATATTGGTACTTGCCCTATATCAGTCTGAGCCAATAATAATAATCACCAGCTTTCTGAAGACAGATAATTTAATTTTTGAAAACACTTTGGACAATATGATGAAATTGATACTTTCCACAAGTTTGGTCTCATCAAATTCTGGTTTATCAATCACTTCATGTAAATGTCAAGGGCAAAATACCAGGCGGTCTTTATTGTAGCTTGAAGGTACTCGTTGCTGTGGTTCTGCTCGCCGAGCTGGAAGTTTTTGCTGCAAACGTTTCGTTCCCTGGCTAGGGAACATCACCAGTGCTGTTGGAGCCTCGTGTGAAGCGCTGCTTTGATGTTTCTTCCGGTATTTATGTTGGTTTGTTCTTGCTACTTCCGGGTGTCAGTTTCAGCTGCAGTGATTTGTATGTGGGGTCCAGGTCGATGTGTCTGTTGATGGATGTTCTTGCCGTTTCCGGGTGTCAGTTTCAGCTGTAGTGGTTTGTATATGGTGTCCAGGTCAATGTGTCTGTTGATGGAGTTTGGGGATGAATGCCATGCTTCTAGGAATTCTCTGGCTGTTCTCTGTCTGGCTTGTCCTATGATAGTGGTGTTTTCCCAGTCAAATTCATGTTGCTGGTTGTCTGAGTGTATGGCTACTAGAGATAGCTGGTCGTGTCGTTTTGTGGCTAGCTGATGATGGCTAGCAGGAAGACAGCTAACAATCCGCATCCATGAACATCAGCTAGCCACAAAACGACACGACCAGCTATCTCTAGTAGCCATACACTCAGACAACCAGCAACATGAATTTGACTGGGAAAACACCACTATCATAGGACAAGCCAGACAGAGAACAGCCAGAGAATTCCTAGAAGCATGGCATTCATCCCCAAACTCCATCAACAGACACATTGACCTGGACACCATAAACAAACCACTACAGCTGAAACTGACACCCGGAAATGGCAAGAACACCCATCAACAGACACATCGACCTGGACCCCACATACAAATCACTGCAGCTGAAACTGACACCCGGAAGCGGCAAGAACAAACCAACATAAATACCGGAAGAAACATCAAAGCAGCGCTTCACACGAGGCTCCAACAGCACTGATGATGTTCCCTAGCCAGGGAACGAAACGTTTGCAGCAAAAACTTCCAGCTCGGCGAGCAGAACCACAACAACGGATACCCGAGCTACAAATCTTCAATCAGATTTTGAAGGTACTCATTGTGCGCAGTTTGTTTGGGTCAGTGCATGAGTTTTTGCAGCTGCATCAGCTGTTACTCTAGGGCACTGCCTCTGCCAAAGGCCTTTTCTGCTGCATACCTTGAAAAAATGATTGAAAGCTGGGTATTTCCCTGGTGAATACAGAAGGTCATAACTTCTGTATGTCTTGGTAAGTTTGGGTGTTCTAGTGATTTGTAAGCCAACAAGCTTGTACTTGGGACCTCTGAGCTTCATCAACCTTTGAAGATCACTTCATACCTACATCTATCCTTCAATAACTCTTTGATTCGTTTAGCAAATTTTTCTGGAAAGCTTCTATGGGAGTGGATGTGATCACCAAATCAACAATTCTGTTTCTTAGCTTCCCATCTGAAAAATCATAGAATGAGTCCTTTTCTCTGCATCCATTCACAATGTGGTCTATGGATTATGTAGGCTTCTGTCTAAATATTATAAAGTCTAGTCAGTAATTATGGAAGTTTAATCTGACTCTGAACTGGTCTTCTAATATGGTACATATCTTTTGGGGATCTTTTAGCTCTTCGGCTGATAATGCTGAACTGATAAATTTGTGTAGACGTCCATTCTCAAATGCAAAGCAAACCTTAATTTTTTTAGAATTAAGCTTTATTGTTATGTGTTCTCAAGTACAGGGATACAGGAGTACAGTGGAAAGTGCACAAAGTCACCATTCCTAGTGGCATCTTAGATACAAAGGTATCCAGGTACAAAATCTTAGGTACAATGCAGAAAAAATAAAGAAATAAAGTTAAAAGTTCAGTGTTACAGTCCTTCTTTAGCCATAGGCCTGCAGGCACTCCATGTTAGACTTTCCCCATGAGGGCTCAATCTCTCCCCTGCAATGCACCTGCTCTCCTCCATGCTGGGCTCAATCTCTTCCCCACACTGGTCTCACCATTGACTGCCAGAGTCCTGCCTAGGTCCGCCATCAGGCTCACGAGCTGCCTTGGCAACAGCTACTCTGGACCTCAACGATGCCAAATTGCAGCCAACTGCTAGAGTTCCAGCCAAGTACCAAAGTCCCACACCAAGCCACAGCCGCTGCCATGCACCAGACCCAATGCCATCACCTCCATGACTGAGCTTTCTCCAGAAGCCAAGTAATAAAACTGAAAAAAGTGGAAAAAATAAGAAAAAATTAAAGCAAAAGAAAGAAAAGAGTGACCAACCAACATGGGGGTGGGGGGGTGGATTTGAGACAGAAAGACATCGGACACGCATAAGCGACTAGAAAGGTGTGAGCTTATTATGAAATGTACAGATATTGTACAGATGCAATTTAAGGCAGTTCTGATGAAGGGTCACTGGACCCAAAACTTTAATGAGGCTTTCTCTTCACAGATGATGGCAGATCTGCTGAGTTTCTCCAGCAATTTCTGTTTTTGTTTCAGATTTCCAGCATCTACGGTTCTTGCTTTTAATTTCAGAAAGTATCTGGTTTTGTAGCAAATAAAGATCTGGATAGGAAAATAGATGCAGTCAGTTTAAATGTGGTGCACAGATTGCTACATAGGATTGAGGGTGGTGTAATTTCCTTTGAGTTGGTGAGATGAAGGTAATACAATAGGCCAAGTGTAGGAAATTACATTGCTGTTATTTTATGACACCAAATCAAATAGTATGCTGATGTGTACAGAGTAATGCCAGAGATTCCTTTGAGACATAGGAGAGCAAGCTAAAATGGTCACAGTCACAGGTCATTGCAGAGAATTGTAAAGCAGTATGCCTTAGTTAAAAGAACGGTCAAAGGAAGGATACCTTAAATAGCACAGCTTTGGAAGGGCAGTGAAAGCAGATTAAAGAATAACTTTTAAAAGCAAATTAATAAAAACTTGAATGCGAAAATGTTGCACTGAATTGATCTTTCAAAGAGTCAGAACAAGCAACATGGGCTGAATGGCATTTTTCTGTACTGTGCTAAGATCCTGAACAGAGTAGAGGGGCAGGGCTAGATTTTCCTTAAAGTTGAAATAAAAGCATTATACTTCAGATATCTAGCATCCACAGACTTTTTCTTTTATATTAAACCTTCCTTGGTTAATTTTGATTATGAAGAAGCAGGAAGGCAAAATGGTGAGAACAACAGTAATAGCTGATGCCAATTTGCGAAAACTTCAGTGCCTTGTAACTCATAATGCTGTCTGCTCTCTTCTCTGAATATCTGGTGACATTTTTTTAAAATAGAGATCCATTTTTCTTATGGTGATGATTATAACTAGAGCAAATTACTGATGAGTGGTGGCCCGAAATCTGAGTCTTAAAAGAATGGATAAAGAAAATAAACATTGAAAATTTGATTATGTGTTGAAAATTTGGTTATATTTACAAACATATTACTGTGTATATGCACTATCCTACTTTAATATATTTTCCTCCAAATAATTGTGCCTGAGGGGTGACCTTAGAGAAGTTTCATTAGGGGCATGGATACAGTGAATAGCCAAGGTCTTTTTGCCAGGGTAGGGGAGTCCAAAACTAGAGGGCATAGGTTTAAGGGAGAGGGGAAAGATTTAAAAGGGGACCCAAGGAGCAACTTTTTCACACACAGGGAGTTGCGTGTATGGAATGAACTGCCAGAGGAAGTGGTGAAGGTAGGTACGATTACAACAATTAAAAGGCATCTGGCTTCATAGATGAATTAGGGAGGCTTCAGAGGAATATGGGTCAAATGCTGGCAAATAGGACTCGGTCAGTTTAGGCAATCTGGTTAGCATGGACGAGTTGGACCGAAGGGTCTGTCTACACATCTCTATGGCTCGATAACACACTCCAATATGTAACAGCCTTTACAATTATGCTTGAAATCAGTCAGGACAAGCTATTTTAGTTATGTTAGCTTTGGCAAATAACTCTGCAAGGTCAGAAAGACCAAACAAATTCTCTCAACAGAAGTTGGTTTCCTTGAACATTTAGTTTGCAGCTATTCTGTTCATGGGTGATTTCTGGAAACACAAAGCAAGGTGAGTAGCTGGATGATGATTTATAGGTTTATATTGCAGAAGACACATTCTATGTGGAATTGATAGACTCCACCGTCCCCACAGCCATCACCCTGTCCTGGAGTGTCCAAAGAAGTTGCAATTATGTTGTTGCTCCTGAAAACTGCAGCTTTTATACAGTGGACAATTAAGACAAGATGGTGTAAATGCTTGGCAATATTTTCCTTCAAATTCAAATAACATGCTCCAGTGTTGCAGTTGATCAACTATACATAAGAGTTGATTTTTCCTTGAGCGTGAAATGTAACAGTAAAAAGTGAGGTCTGCAGATGCTGGAGATCAGAGCTGAAAATGTGTTGCTGGTTAAAGCGCAGCAGGTCAGGCAGCATCCAAGGAACAGGAAATTCGACGTTTCGGGTTAAAGCCCCGAAACGTCGAATTTCCTGTTCCTTGGATGCTGCCTGACCTGCTGCGCTTTAACCAGCAACACATTTTCAGCCGTGAAATGTAACATTAAACATATATCCAAATCTATCCTAACCATAAGCCCAACCCGAGCCCTAGCCCGAGCACTTGCCCTTGCCCAAACTCTAACCCTGACCTGAACCCTAGGCCTAATCTAACCCAAACTCTAGCCCACACAATAGCGTGTGATAAGATGCTGTGAGCTATTCCTCCAAGGAGCAGCACGGTGGCTCAGTGGTTAGCACTGCAGCCTCACAGTATCAGGGTCCCAGGTTCGATTCCAGCATTGGTTGACTGTCTATGTGGAGTTTGCACATTCTCCCTGTGTCTGCGTGGGTTACCTCCGGTTTCTTCCCACAGTCCAAAGGTGTGCAGGCAGGTGAATTGGCCATACTAAATTGCCCATAGTGCTAGGTACATAAGTCAGAGGGAAATGGGTCTGGGTGGGTTACTTTAAGTGAGTCCCGAACCAGAGGACACAGTTTAAAAATAAAGGGTAGGTCATTTAGAACAGAGTTGAGGAGTAAATTCTTCACCCAGAGAGTAGTGAGTGTGTGGAATGCTTTGCCCCAGAAGGCTGTGGAGGCCAAGTCTCTGGATACTTTCAAGAAAGAGTTGGATAGAGCTCTTATGGAGAGTGGAATCAAGGGTTATGGAGATAAGGCAGGATTGAGGATGATCAGCCATGATCATAGTGAATGGTGGTGCTGGCTCGAAGGGCCGAATGACCTACTCCTGCACCTATTGTCTATTGAGTGATCCAAGGAAAAAATGGTTCATAAGGAAATGAAGCTCCGGGAACTGGGGAAAGCCTTTCAGCTTTTGCGCCATTCAATTGGAGTTGGGCTGATTGTACTTTAACTCCAACTACCAATTGTAAATCTATAAGGCAAAGCAGCAGACATAGGCTTGTAATAACTCAGGAAGCCCAAATGGAAATGAACATCATTTATTGTTGAATGCCAAAATACAGCCACTACTTGTGGAATACCTGGGCTAGACTCAGCCTAGGACAGATAGTTCTGCAAACCCATCCCTGGGTCTGATATTTTCTGATCAACTCACTCAGAGATATCGTCGCACACCTCTGGAGCAGGTGGGACTTCAATCTAGGTCTCCTAGATCAGAGATAGGGTCACTGCCAGTGTCACAATAGCCTTCTGGATCTGCCTCATTTTGTTTTATATCCAGAAGTGCTCTTAGAAATGGAATTTGGTATTATTGTCATGAGTACTCAAGTACAGGGATACAGGAATACAGTGAAAATTGTACATATTTGTCACTTGCGGTGCCACTTTAGATACAAAGGTACATAGATACAAAATCTTAGGTATAAATTAGAAAGGTAAAGAAACAAAAAGTTAAAGTTCAACATTACAGTCTTTCTTAAGTGCTTAGCCATAGCCTCGATCCAGGCTCTTCCACCACAATGCAGAGATCAATGTCAGCAGGAAGCAGTTGACCACAGGTTCATAACATATAGGAATAGAATTAGGCCACTCGGCCTATTGAGTCTGCACCACCATTCGATCATGGCTGATATATTCGCCCCCATTTTCCTGCCTTCTCCCTTCAACCCATTACCAATCTGTTGAACTCCTCCTTAAAATTTACTCACTGTCCCAGCATCCACCACACTTTGGGGTAGTGAATTCCACAGATTCACAACCCTTTGGGAGATGTAGTTTCTCCTCAACTCTGTTTTAAATTTACTACCCCTTATCCTAAGACTGTGACCTCTTGTCCTAGCATGCCCCACAAAAGGAAGCACTACTCCATGTCTATTTTATCCACACCTTTTATCATCTTGAATACCTCAATCTGATCACTCCTCATTCTTCTAAATTGCAGAGAGTACAGGCCTAAACTGTCCAATCTCCCTTCATACAACAAACCCCTCATTCTCTGGGATCAATCTCATGAGCCTCCTCAGAACTGCCTCCAATGCCCCTATATCTTTCCTCATATAAAGTGACCAAAACCGTGCAACATACTCCAGATGTGGTCTCACCAATGCCTTGTATAGCCACAATACTTCCTTACCATTATATTCTACTCCTTTAGCTATAAAAGCCAACATTCCATTCATTTTCTTTATTATCTGCTGTACCTGCCTGCTAGTTTTCTGTGACTCATGAACAAGGACAGCTAGATCCCTCTGCACTGTAGCACCCCGAAGTCTATCCTTGTTTAAATAATAGATCACCTTTCAATTTTTCTGACCAAAATGCATGACCTCACACTTAGCCACGTTAAACTCCACCTGTCCCATTTTGGCCCACTCTGCTTACCTATCTACAGAGGAACTCGATTATTCGGTATTCAATTATCCGAATATTGGATTATCCGGCAAGATCACAAAGTCCCGATGCTTAGCTAAACTATGTTATCAGGAATTCAATTAACCAAACAAAATACTCCCCATCCGTGTCCTTCGGATAATCAAGGTTCCACTGTAAATCCATTTGTAAGGTTCTTATTTCCTCACTGCAATTTACCGTCCCGCCTATTTTTGTGTCATCCACATATTTGGCTATAGAGCCTTCTATCCCTGTATTCAAGTTGTTAATGTGAATTGTAAATAACTGGGACCCAAGGACCAAACCCTGTAGCACCCCACTAGTTACTTCTTGCCATCCAGAAAAAAACCTATTTATCCTGATTCTGTGTCTTCTGTCCATCAGCCAGTCACATATCCAAGCTAATAAATTACCTCCAATCCCAAATGATCTAACCTTGTGAATTAACCTTTTATGTGGCACCTTATCAAACACCTTCCCAAAGTCTAGATATATTACATCTACATGATCTCCATTATCCACTTTGCTTGCTACATCTTCGAAGAACTCCATCAAAGTAATCAAACATGATTTCCCCTTCATAAAAGCATGCTAACTCTGATGGATAGCATTTTGACTTTCCAAATGTCCTGATATTGCTTCTTTGATAATTGATTCTAACATTTTCCCAACAACATTGTCCACATTGGAACCAACAACATAGGAAGGGAAAAGGTTGAGACTCTGAAGGGAGATTACAGAGAGTTAGGCAGAAATTTAAACAGGAGTTCCTCAACAATAGTAATATCTGGATTACTCCCAGTGCTACGAGCTAGTGAGGGCAGGAATAGGAGGATAGAGCACATGAATGCATGGCTGAGGAGCTGGTGTATGGGAGAAGGATTCACATTTTTGGATCATTGGAATCTCTTTTGGGGTAGAAGTGACCTGTACAAGAAGGACAGATTGCACCTAAATTGTAAGGGGACTAATATACTGGCAGGGAGATTTGCTAGAGTTGCTTGGGAGGATTTAAACTAGTAAGGTAGGGGGGTGGGACCCAGAGAGATAGTGAGGAAAGAGATCAATCTGAGACTGGTACAGTTGAGAACAGAAGTGAGTCAAACAGTCAGGGCAAGCAGGGACAAGGGAGGACGAATACATGAAACTGCCTTTATTTCAATGCAAGGAGCCTAACAGGGAAGGCAGATGAACTCAGGGCATGGTTAGGAACATGGGACTGGGATATCATATCAATTACAGAAACATGGCTCAGGGATGGGCAGGACTGGCAGCTTAATGTTCCAGGATACAAATGTTACAGGAAAGATAGAAAGGGAGGCAAGAGAGGAGGGGGAGTGGCATTTTTGATAAGGGATAGCATTACAGCTGTGCTGAGAGAGGATATTCCCGGAAATACATCCAGGGAAGTTATTTGGGTGGAACTGAGAAATAAGAAAAGGATGATCACCTTATTGGGATTTGAATCATAGACCCCCTAATAGTCAGAGGGAAATTCAGAAACAAACTTGTAAGGAGATCTCAGCGATCTGTAAGAATAATAGGGTGGTTATGGTAGGGGATTTTAACTTTCCAAACATCGATTGGGATTGCCATAGTGTTAAAGGTTTAGATGGAGAGGAATTTGTTAAGTGCGTACAAGACAATTTTCTGATTCAGTATGTGGATGTACCTACTAGAGAAGGTACAAAACTTGACCTACTCTTGGGAAATAAGGCAGGGCAGGTAACGAAGGTGTCAGTGGGGGAGCACTTTGGGGCCAGCGACCATAATTCTATTAGAATTAAAACAGTGATGGAAAAGGATAGACCAGATCTAAAAGTTGAAGTTCCAAATTGGAGAAAGCCAATTTTGGCAGTATTAGGCAAGAACTTTCGAAAGCTGATTGGGGGCAGATGTTCGCAGGTAAACGGACGGTTGGAAAATGGGAAGCCTTCAGAAATCAGATAACAAGAGCCCAGAGAAAGTACATTCCTGTCAGGGTGAAAGGGAAGGCTGGTAGGTATAGGGAATGCTGAATGACTAAAGAAATTGAGGGTTTGGTTAAGAAAAAGAAGGACGCATATGTAAGGTATAGACAGGATAGATCGAGTGAATCCTTAGAAGAGTATAAAGGAAGTAGGAGTATACTTAAGAGGGAAATCAGGAGGGCAAAACGGGGACATGAGAGAGCTTTGGCAAATAGAATTCAGGAGAATCCAAAGAGTTTTTACCAATACATTAAGGACAAAAGGGTAACTAGGGAGAGAATAGGGCCCCTCAAAGATCAGCAAGGAGGCCTTTGTGGGGAGCCGCAGAAAATGGGGGAGATACTAAATGAGTATTTTGCATCAGTATTCACAGTGGAAAAGGATATGGAAGATATAGACTGTAGGGAAATAGATGGTGACATCTTGCAAAATGTCCAGATTACAAAGGAGGAAGTGCTGGGTGTCTTGAAACAGGTAAAAGTGGATTAATCCCCAAGACCTGATCACGTGTACCTGAGAACTCTGTGGCAAGCTAGAGAAGTGATTGCTGGGCCTCTTGCTGAGATACTTGTATCATCAATAGTCACAGGTGAGGTGCCGGAAGACTGGAGGTTGGCAAATGTGGTGCCACTGTTTAAGAAGGGTGGTAAGGCAAGCCAGGGAACTACAGACCAGTGAGCCTGACCTCGTGGTGGGCAAGTTGTTGGAGGGAATCCTGAGGGACAGGATGTACATGTATTTGGAAAGGCAAGGACTGATTAGGGATAGTCAACATGGCTTTGTGCATGGGAAATCATGTCTCACAAACTTGACTGAGTTTTTTGAAGAAGTAACAAAGAGGATTAATCAGGGCAGAGCAGTAGATGTCATCTATATGGACTTCAGTAAGGCGTTCAACAAGTTTCCCAGTGGGAGATTGATTAGCATACGTCGACATGGTCCTGTCCCCCTTAGTCCAAGAACTCCCCACCTACGTTCGGGACACCACCCACACCCTCCACCTCCTCCATGATTTTCGCTTCCCTGGTCTCCAACACCTTATGTTAACCATGGACATCCAGTCCCTGTACACCTCCATCCCCCATCACGAAGGACTCAAAGCCCTCCGCTACTTCCTTTCCCGCCATATCAACCAATACCCTTCCACTGACACCCTCCTTTGGTGACTGAACTGGTCCTCACTCTGAACAACTTCTCTTTCCAATCCTCCCACTTCCTCCAAACCAAAGGAGTAGCCATGGGCACTTGCATGGGCCCCAGCTATGCCTGCCTCTTCGTAGGATATGTGGAACAGTCCATCTTCTGCAGCTACACTGGCACCACCTTTTCCTCCGCTACATCGATGACTGTATTGGCACTGCCTCGTGCTCCCACGAGGAGGTTGAACAGTTCATCCACTTTACCAACACCTTCCACCCAGACCTGAAACTTACCTGGACCATCTCAGATTCCTCCCTCCCCTTCCTAGACCTCTCCATTTCTATCTCGGGCGATCGAATCAACACGGACATTTACTATAAACCGACCGACTTTCACAGCTACCTAGACTACACCTCCTCCCACCCGGTCTCCTCTAAAAACCACAAAGATCAGTGCCGGGTCCTCTACTTTTTGTCATTTACATAAATGATTTGGATGCAAGCCTAAGAGATACAGTTAGGAAGTTTGCAGCTGACACCAAAATTGAAGCTGTAGTGGACAGCGAAGAGGGTTACCTCAGATTACAACAGGATCTGGACCAGACGGGCCAATGGGCTGAGAAGTGGCAGATCGAGTTTAATTTAGATAAATGCGAGGTGCTGCATTTTGGGAAAGCAAATCTTAGCAGGACTTATACACTTAATGGTAAGGTCCTAGGGAGTGTTGCTGAACAAAGAGACCTTGGAATGCAGGTTCATAGCTCTTGAAAGTGGAGTCGCAGGTAGATAGGATGGTGAACAAGGCATTTGGTATGCTTTCCTTTATTGGTTAGAGCACTGAGTACAGGAGTTGGGAGGTCATGTTGCGGCTGTACAGGACATTGGTTAGGCCACTGTTGGAATATTGCTTGCAATTCTGGTCTCCTTCCTATCGGAAAGATGTTGTGAAACTTGAAAGGATTCAGAAAAGATTTACAAGGATGTTGCCAGGGTTGGAGAATTTGAGCCATAGGGAGAGGCTGAACAGGCTGGGGCTGTTTTCCCTGGACCGTCAGGGGCTGAGGGTGACCTTACAGAGGTTTACAAAATTATGAGGGCATAGATAGGGTAAATAGGCAAAGTCTTTTCCCTGTGGCGGGGGAATCAAAAACTAGAGGGCATTGGTTTAGGGTGAGAGTGGGAAGATATAAAAGGGACCTAAGGGGCAACTTTTTCCACACAGAGGGTGGTACGAGTATCGAATGAGCTGCCAGAGGAAGTGGTGGAGACCGGTACAATTGCAACATTTAAGAGGCATTTGGATGGGTATATGAATAGGAAGAGTTTGGAGGGATATGGGCCGGGTGCTGGCAGGTGGGACTAGATTGAGTTGGGATATCTGGTCGGCATGGGCGGGTTGGACCGAAGGGTCTATTTCCATGCTGTACATCTCTATGACTCTATTAACAGATGTTAAACTAACTGGTCTGTAATTTCCCATATATTGCCTACCTGCCTTTTTGAATAAGAGTGTTACATCAGCAATAAGCCTCGAGTCCCTTGGCTGTGCTGCTGCTGCAGAAGTATATTGCCATTCTTCGGCGCCATCCTGTCTCGACCAACAATGCAGCCACCATGAATCTGTGTTGGACTGATCTCAGCATATCAGCTATCATTAAAGCTGCCGGGTCCCGCACGGAGCACAAACCCGCCTCCCTTTGCCACTGCTCTGACACAAACTCATCTCCTTTCGCCACCGTCACTGGGAACAAATCTTGCCTCCGATGCGCTGGACACCTTGATGCTGTCAAAGCTCTCCACAAAATGTAAGGTTAAAAGTTTTTTGAAAAAATAGAGAAAGAAGAAAAAAATGGAAAAGCAGCTGTAGCAGATGAGCTCTGGGCTCAGGAGCCCACACAACTGAACAGCTTCCCACCATCAAATCAGCATGACCTTTTTTGGTTTTAACTATTAATCAGCCACCAGTAACTCATCCATGTCGGCAATTTAGACATTTACATGCAAAGCCCATTACAGACAGGACAAACCATCAAAGTGATGATGGGCTGGGGCTGGGTTTGCTATACTTTTTATCCTCTCTTTTCCAGAAGTGTTACTACATACAACAAAACAGCTTGACTCTACCAAATCACTTGGACATCTTTTCATTTTTTTTAAACTATTAATTGCTGGCTCTGCTTTATTTTCTAATCAACCTGTTCTGAGATGTTATCACGTATCTCTGGAGAAGGCAGGACTTGAAACTGGGATTTCTGGATCAGTGATAGGGACACTACCACTATTCGACAAGAGTCCTTGGGTCAGCTATGTACGTTTTTTTTAAATCAACTATTTAAAGATGTTACTACACACTTCTGGAGCAGGTGGGACTTGAACACAGGTCTCCTGGACCAGAGGTAGGGAAGGGGTCTTCTTTGTTGTTTTTTCACCTCGGGGCGCTATTACCGACAACTGGGTCACATTACCACTACCAAAACTACAGTGACTTTGTTTTCTGTGATTTTTTTTCCTTTCAACTATCACCAATAAAACACTGTGTAGCCAATTAATGGGTCTTGTTTCATGTTTTTCTTCACACACAACTGAGCGACCTTCTCACTACCAAAATCACTGTGACTGTTTTCTTTGTGCTTTTTCTTCAACTAATAACCACAACCACTAAAATCACCTGTGTAGCTAATTCAATGTTAACATGCAATGTTAACATTATGGGCAATGAAAACCATCAAAGGTGAGGGGGAGAAGGGAGAGATGGAAGGGGCAAAATCAAAATAGAGTTGGAGGGGGAAATAAAGCACTGTATCCTCGGCAGTAAAGAGGTTCTGCTTTTTTTCTTTTTATTTCTCTACCTCGAAGTGTTGGTACACACAACTGAATAACCTTCCCACCATCAAATCTCAGTGAATGTTTTCTTTGTGCTTTTTCTTCAACTAATAACCACAACCAGTAAAATCACCTGTGTAGCTAATTCAATATTTACAAGTAAAATCCATTACGGGCAATAGAAACCATCAAAGATGAGAGGAAGAGAGGGAAGGGACTAAATCAAAATGGAGTTGAAGGGGAAATAAAGCACTATATCTCCCCCAGTGACCACCTTTCTCTAAATACAATAAGAACATTGGTGGACACCACGTACGCCCTCTCCAATGACACTCGAGGATAAACATAAAAGGGTCTGCTTTTTTTTAAAACAGAAGTGTTATAAGTTTGTGCGAAGATTTGTAGCTCGGGTGCTCGTTGTTGTGGTTCTGTTCACCGAGCTGGGAATTTGTGTTGCAGACGTTTCGTCCCCTGTCTAGGTGACATCCTCAGTGCTTGGGAGCCTCCTGTGAAGCGCTTCTGTGATCTTTTCTCCGGCATTTATAGTGGTTTGAATCTGCCGCTTCCGGTTGTCAGTTCCAGCTGTCCGTTGCAGTGGCCGAACTATTATAGGACAAGCCGAACAGAGAACAGCCAGGGAATTCCTAGAGGTATGGCACTCATCCACAGATTCAATCAACAAGCACATCGACCTGGACCCAATATACCGGCCACTGCAGCAGACAGCTGGAACTGACAACCGGAAGCGGCAGATTCAAACCACTATAAATGCCGGAGAAAAGATCACAGAAGCGCTTCACAGGAGGCTCCCAAGCACTGAGGATGTCACCTAGACAGGGGACGAAACGTCTGCAACACAAATTCCCAGCTCGGCGAACACAACCACAACACAGAAGTGTTATCACACACAAATGAATAACCTCCTAACCACCAAAATCACTGTGACTTCTTTTTGTTTTAAAAAAGTATTAGCAACCAGCAAGTCATCGGTGTAACCAATTGAATATGTAGATGCAAACCATCAAAAGAGAGAGGGAGGTCAGGAGAGAGAGTGAAGGATTAAGTCAAAATGAAATTAGAGGAGGAAATAAAGCACGGAATTTGCTCTATTTTTTGTTCTACTCAGAGGTGTTACAACACATAACTGACCTTCCCATCACCAAAATCAGCATTGCTTTTTTCTCCCACTTTTTTTTAAACTAATAGCCACCACCAGTAAATCACTCATGTATCCAATTGAGTATTTACAAGCAAAACCCATTATGGTTCATGCAAACTATCAATGGTGAGGAGAGGCAGGGAGAGTAGAAAGGGACTAAATCAAAATGGAGTTGGAGGTGGAAATAAAACACGAGATCTGCTTTTGTTTTGTTTAATTTATACCCCAAGGTGCTATTATGCACAACTGAGCAACTTTCCCACCATTGTGACTTTTTTTGTTTTTTAACTCATAACTAGTTCTAATAAAATTTACTCGTAAGGTTGCCTCTCATACTGCTATATTTCAATGAGTACAGGCCCCATTCACTCAACCTAGACTTCTGAGACAGTATGGTGGTTCAATGGTTAGACTACTGCCTCAGAGTACCAGGGACTGTCTGCGTGGAGTTTGCATTCTCCCTGTGTCTGTGTGGGTTTCCTCCCATAGTCCAAAGATGTTTAGGTAGAGGGGTGGGTTACTCTTTGGAGGGTCAGTGTGGACTTGTTGGGCTGAAGGGCCTGTTTCCACTCTGTAGGGACTATATTCTAAGACAGCCCCTCCATACCTGATGATATCTACCTAGTGCCTCTTCTATGAACTGTCTTCAATGCCAGTACATCTTCCCTTGGATAAGGGGACGAAAACTGTTCACAATATTCCAGCTGTGACCTAACTAGGCCTTGTAGTTCCAAATTATTAATACCCCCACCAAACAAAAATCTATTGATCACAATTTTGAAATTTTCAATTGACTTCCATTGATGCAACCAATGGCGTGAGCTCCCATATGAAGCTCTGACAGAATGGCAGTGAGACAGATCTTATGCGGTGCCAGCCATAATGTCAGTGAGAAAATCTTAATTCCTGATTCTATCGGATGTTCATCCCCACCGTCCCCTCTCACCCCTCATGCACCACCCAGTCTTTAACAGAATGTACTGAGGTTTCTAGACTTGAGGCAACATCATCTCAGGAGCTACTGGAGGCCCTTATTAATATATCTATGAAGAAATGGTAGCATAGTGGTAAGGTTACTGGTATGTAATCTAAGAAATGTAAATTTAAATCCCACTATGGCAGCAGGTCAATTTTAAATTAAATTGATAAAATCTGGAATTGAAAAGTAAATGTGATAATAATTACCATAAAACTATCAATTGCCATAAAAATCTATGCCGTAAAGAAAATCATCCTTAAACCCCCCCTCCATATGATCCTCACAGTAATGTGATTGAATCTTAAAATAAAACAAGTACTGTAGATACTGGAGGTCTGAAACAATCAAAACAGAAATCACTGGAGAAACTTAGGAGGTCATGCAACATCTGTGGAGAGCAAACAGAGTTGGCATTTCGAGTCCAGTGGCTATTCTTCAGAACGGAATACTTGGAAGAGATGTTGCAGCCAATTAAACATTAAAATAAAGAACTTTTTAATGCAAAGATCTGAAACAAACAAAACAGAAATTGCTGGTGAAACCCAGCACAGTCTGAAGAAGGATCGCTGGACTCGAAATGTTAACTCTACTTTCTCTCCACAGATGCAGTCAGAACTATTGAGTTTTTCCAGAAATTTCTGTTTTCTTTTAGTTGAATTTTAACTGCCTATTGTTGGCCCAGCAAGTCACTCAATCCAATTCAAGGGCAAATGCTGGACTTGAACCCGTACCCACACCTCATGAAAAATAGTATATACCTACTTATAAATTCTACTATTACAGATTCAGGAGACAGTGACTTGTACATGTTGCAAGGAATTTGATATCATTCAGATCTGTGAAGAATTTAAAAGTCAATGCAAAAATCTAGACTTTAGCTTTAATGATGTAACAATATATTAGGAAAGACCATTGCAGTCCGTCGTTCAGTTTTTTGTAATCATGAAAAGTATTGTTTGGGCATTTAAACAACCTTAATCCCACCTGCAAACTGCTTCAATTCCACAGATGTTTGCACAAAGCATTTAATGTTTCTGTCCTGAGCCCTTTTTTGTAATTTGATTCAGTAAAGGTAATACTTATTTTCTACTCCTTTGTTCACCTGTTTTAGGACTGTTCTCACAAGTGTGTTAACTAAGAACCAGCAGAACTTGAAGTATACTTTGGAACAAGTCTGAATTTGAAGATAAAATAAACAGAATGTGCTGGAAATAATCAGCAGGTCAAGTAACATCTACAGAGAGAGATGGTTTAAGTTGATTCGTTAGAACTGATAAAGACCTGAAACATTAACGCTGGGCTGAATTTTCCAGACTTGCCAACATTGCAAGTAGAGATGGAAAATTACAATCATGAATGCATAAGTAACCCACATCTGTTGCTTCCAACAAAGGTAGCAAACCAACTTGTGCTGGCTGATGATTTGTGTGAAAGCTGCATGCAACCACTAAACTCTTCATCAGGGGAGCACCACTTAAAGCTAGCCTACATTGCTTAAAGTCAGCCTGTAGCTCTTAAGAGATGTGGTACATTCTGACTGCAGCAGGTGCTGGAACTGCTTGCAGAATAGAGTGACCCCTACTCTGTTCATCATATCATTAGTGGCTATTTCTTCAATCTATCTTGGTCTTGAACTCTAGAATTCTTTCTCCAAACCCTCCACCATCTCACAGTCACAGAATTGTTACAGCACAGAAGAAGGCCATCAGCCTGTCATGCCTGCATCATCTGTTCAAATGAGCATCACTACCTAGAGCCTTTCTGCCTATCCCCTTCCACTCTATATCTATCCAAATAGTTCAATTCCCTGTTGAATGCCTGAATTGTCCCTGCCTCCATCGCATTTCCAGGCAATGCGTTCCATAACCTAACTACTTGCTCTGTTAAAAAGATTTTTTTTCATATCACCCTTGCTCCTTTTGCATAATCACTTTAAATCTATGACCTCATGTTCTTGTTCCTTTTACAAGTGGATACAGTTGCAGCTCTCCAGTTTTTCAAGCCCGCTCCTGATTTTGAAAATCTCTCAGGTGTCCTCTCTCCTGCTTTAAGGGTTGCTTTCAACCATCTTCCTGGCCCAGCTTCACTTATTTAGTCTCGTTTTGTAGCTTGGCATCTATTTTTGTCATTTAAAATATCTATGTAAAGCTTCCGTGAATTATCTTGGCGCATTACTGCATTATACACTGTATAAGTGTAAGTTATTATTGTTGAAACCTGTTTGAAAATAACATGGGAAAAGGTGTTCAGTGTTGAAAGCTATAGCCATTACAATCAATCAGTCATTGGATCAGAACTGAACAGTGAATCAAGTTCCACAAGATGCTTGCTAGGGGTTTAAGCACAGCAAGCTTTCCAGTGTGATCTTCAAGTGTTTCTAACAAAAACAATGGACCAAGATTCACAGCTGTTTCTTTAATTGTTGTAAAACACTGCACTAATTGTGTTAATTAGATGCAAAGATTTACGTCCTGACTTATGGTATTTCCAACAGATGCACTACAGTTTCACTACTAAAAATCACTCCCAATACATTACAGGCATCTGTCTAAGTGGCAAAAAGGTTTTGTTGGGTGGAGTTTAAATTAGGATTTACTTGTCTGATCCAGCAATTTCACTGAAAATAATTGTTTGAGTTTGGCACTTTATAGCAACAGATAATTCAAAACAGTGGGGTGGAAGGGCTGAGGGAATGAAAGAAACTGGTGGAGTGAACAAAGAATGCTTTGTATACAAGTAAAGAATTGTGTGTTTCAAGCTGTCTTTCTAGTTTGTGGAAGAACAATAATGCTAGCAGCCTTCAAGATAAGAGGCTCTGCCAGAATTAATAGTAGTGGGAGCCAGTTATAACTTGTTGACAAATATTAAGGTGGAGATTTGGAATGGTTAGAAGTAAATACTGATAGGATTGGATAAAGAGGTGTGGGAGGAAGCTTATGTAGATATAAACAACAGCAGAGACTATTAAAATAAAAGCAAAAAACAAACCCTGCAGAATCGGGAAATCTGGAATAAAAACAAAAAGTGCTGGCAAGACTAATTTAGATAAATTGCAAGATGCTGCATTTTGGAAAAACAAATCAGAGTAGGACTTTCCACTTAATGGTAAGGTCCTAGGGAGTGTTGCTGAACAAAGAGACCTTGGGGTGCAGGTTCATAGCTCCTTGAAAGTGGAGTCACAGGTAGATAGGATAGTGAAGGCGGCGTTTGGTATGCTTTCCTTTATTGGTCAGGGCATTGAGTACAGGAGTTGGGAGGTCATGTTGCGGCTGTACAGGACATTGGTTAGGCCACTGTTGGAATATTGTGTGCAATTCTGGTCTCCTTCCTATCGGAAGGATGTTGTGAAACTTGAAAGGGTTCAGAAAAGATTTACAAGGATGTTGCCAGGGTTGGTGGATTTGAGCTATAGGGAGAGGCTGAATAGGCAGAGGCCGTTTTCCCTGGAGTGCCGGAGGCTGAGGGATGACCTTATAGAGGTTTATAAAATCATGAGGGGCATGGACAGGATAAATAGACAAGGTCTTTTCCCTGGGGGCTGGGGAGTCCAGAACTAGAAGTCATAGGTTTAGGGTGAGAGAGGAAAGATATAAAAGAGACCTAAGGGGCAACTTTTTCACACAGAGGGTGGTACGTGTATGGAATGAGCTGCCAGAGGATGTGGTGGAGGCTGATACAGTTGCAACATTTAAGAGGCATTTGGATGGGTATATGAATAGGAAGGGTTTGGAGGGATATCGGACGGGTGCTGGCAGGTGGGACTAGATTAGGTTAGGATAGGTGATTGTCATGGATGAGTTAGACTGAAGGGTCTGTCTCCATGCTGTACATCTCTATGACTCTAAGACTCAGTAAGTCTGTCTGCATCTGTGGAGAGAGAACTTATTGAGTTGAATATGACTCTTCTTGGGTTCTCCGTAGGAGGAACGAAGAAGTCATGAAGGGTTGTAGTGCTGAAAGACAGTGCAGCGATACAGAAAGTAGAGACCATGGAGAGATCTGAAAACCAGCATGTATTGCAATATGAGGCAATGCCAGACTGATAGCCAATGTGGATCAGTGAGTAGCTACAGGAATAGGCCATTCAGTCCCTTGAGCCTGTTCTGCCATTAGTGAGATCATGGCTAATCTATGGCCTAACTCCATATACCTGCCTTTGGCCCATATCATTAATACCTTAGTCTAACAATAAGTTATTTATCGCAAATTTAAACATTCATTCCTGATCCAGCATCTACTGCCATTTGTAGAAGAGAGTTCCAAGCCTCTACCACCCTCTGTGTTCAGAGGTGCTTTCTAACATCTCTCCTGAATGATCTGACCCTGATTCCCAGATTATGTCCCCCAGTTCTAGAATCCCCAACCAGTGGAAATAGGTTGTAAGTTTGCTCACTGAGCTGGGAGATTTGTTCTCAGATGTTTTGTCACCGTACTAGGTAACATCATCAGTGAGCCTCCGCTGGTGTTCTGTCCCTCTCACTATTTATCTGTCTCAGCTTGTTGTGGTAGGTGATATCATTTCCGGTTTTGTTTCTGAGAAGTTGGTAAATGGGGTCCAAATATATATGTTTGTTAATGGAGTTCTAGTTTTAATGGCAGACCTTTAGAAATTCCTGTGTGTGTCTTTGTTTAGCCTGTCCCAGGATGGATATATTGTCAAAGTCGAATTGGTGTCTCTCTTCGCCTGTGTGTATGGATACCAGTGATAGTTGGTCATGTCTTTTGGTGGCTACTTGGTCATGTATACTGGTGGCTAGCTTCCTGCCCGTTTGTCCAATGTGATGTCTGTTGTGGGCCTTGCAGGGTATTTTATATATGATGTTCGTTCTGCTGGTTCTTGGTACAGGGTCCTTTAAATTCATCACTTCAGTGAAAGGGGCAGTTAGTATAAATATAGGCAAGTTATGTTGCCGCTTTATAGAACTTTAGTTAGGCCACACTTGGAATATTGTGTACAGTTCTGGTCACCACACTACCAGGAGGATGTGGATGCTTTGGAAAGGGTATAGACATGGTTTACCAGGATGTTGCCTGGTATGGGGGATTTTAGATTTTTTTAATCAAAGGTGTGTTATGACATCTCTGGATACTACCACTGTGCCACAAGAACTTTTGTTCCATCTTCTATGTTTTTCAAAAGTGGTATAATGAGATTCTCATTAGGCAATGGTGTGATGCCAACTGACAGTCATTATTGCTTGTTAAACACCTTGTTAATACCACAACACACCTCATCAATATTCAGAGTACCATTTTATCAAATGTGCCAAATAAACCAGACGTGGCGAAAACTCAAGAAATCAAAATGAGCATCTGGCGGATTCGGCTTGCTCTAAATGACGTCCACGTTGGAACCCAGGCATCAACATCTATGGGCACCTTGCACAGGCACTGGCTACACACACCCCATACATTGGCATCAGACCTACGCTCATCTCTTAGAATCCTCAAGGCACAGTTGCAATCCACTTATAGGATGCTTCTGTACTTCAATGCTGCACCTCGGGCTGCATCAGCAACAATCATTATAATGCCACAGCAAAAACACTGTGCTCAGGGACATGCACCAAATTTGTGGACTCTGCTAGGCTGCATCTCCAGGCTCTTTGCTTGCTATCATAGCAATTACTCACTGAACCTCCCTGGATTCATACAGCATCCCTGACTTGTATTGCCTTGCCTTTTTGCAGTTTGCTCTCTCTGCCAGACATATCAGATTCTTATTACTGATTCAGAAGAGTTACTGGACTCGAAATGTTAACTCTTCTTTCTGTCCACAGATACTGCCAGACCCATTGGGTTTCTTTAAGTTTTTATTTCAGATCTTCAGCATCTGCATTTCTTTGATCTGTCATATGACTGCTGACATTCCATTTACTGCAGCCACAAAGCTAGGGTACTTATTGTAGTTGTAAGCAGGCCTCAGTCATGTCAAAGGGTTCCTGGCACAGAAAGTCAAAGGCAATCTCCACCTCCAGTCCTGGACCAATTAGAATGAGGTTATTCTCCACATAAGGGGCAAGGAGTCAAAATGACAGGCTTGACCCTTTCTGCCAATTGTGGGCTATTGTCCTCCTGGAAATAGAGAGAGGCACAGGTATTAAAGGGATAAAAGTAAGTGCCACAGATGGTTCAAGTGGGGAAGTGTTCTAAATGAGTGAGTAGCAGACAGAAGTCATTCAGGGTTAGTGGGAAGTTGGGGCCAGTCAGAGCCAGTGGGGAAGATGGTCCAGGCAATACAGAGTGATAGAGTATCAGAGTGGGTGGGTGTTGGGTACAGGAGCAGAGATAGAGTGAGTAAGAGGTATTGGAGAGATGATGGTGGAACTTACGCTGGCGGGGTGAGGAAGGTCACTGACCTTCTGCCTACAGCACTGGGCATTCCTCCAGATTTGGAGACTGCACTGAGCCGGGTGGTAATCATGGATGAGATTGGGCATGATCTGGCATTATGTCCTCCACTGCTGGGTGAAGAGGACGTCCCACCTATGTACCACACTATCCAGCAGGGCCTTCTGAACCCTGTCCACAAGGCAGGGTGCTGATTTCCCTCTTTCTTCCATGTTTGGGGCAAATGTCAGCAAGTGTTCAGAGCAGCTCCAGATTAACAGTGCTTGTCTGTGTGCACTTCAGGCTTTTAAAGATGGCACGTGTACAAGAGATGCCAGGATATCCACTCTATAGTGAGTTATACTGAGATCAGCACATGGTGGGAAGAGATGGAAATTGGATGGGAGATACGCCAGAGGCATCATAGGTAATTCATGTGGCAGGTTTGGCAAGATATGGCAAGAGAACGTGTTAGGTCTCATGGCGAGAAACTCTCCAAAAAACCCGACATGACTTGGACTTAGCCAATAAAATACAAGATTTCGTCCAATGAAACCACTGGTATGGCTTAAATTCCATCTGAGTTACTATAGTATCCTTTAGGGAAGGACATCTGGCTTACATGTGATTCCAAATCCAGTTATCTGGTTGACTTTTAAATGTCTTTTAGTGGGCTCGCAAGCCATTCAATTGTCAAACTGATATGAAAAAAAATCATTCTGTGTAACTTCACAAGGACTGCAGTGACTGAAGAAGGTGGCCGATCACTTTCTCAAAGACAGTTAGCAATGGGCAATAAATGCTGGACTGGCCAGCAATGCTCACATTCTGTGAATGATTTAAAAAAATAAACCACCAAAAACAATTTATGCCTTCATCGTATTGCCGTGGGATCCGGTGGACAGGTTGTTATTACATAACACTCAATGCACTTTAGAGGGCAGCACAGTGGCTAGTGGTTAGCACTGTTGCTCCAAAGTGCCAAGGACCGGGGTTCAATTCTACCCTCAAGTGACTGTGTGGAGTTTGCATGTTCTCCTTGTGCCTGTGTGGGTTTCCACTAGGTGCTCTGGTTTCCTCCCACAGTCCAAAGATGTGCAAGTTAGGTGAATTGGCAATGCTAAGTTGCCCATAGTATTCAGGGATGTGTAGGTTAGGTGTGCTAGCCCTGGGAAATATAGGGTTACAGGGAAAAAAAGGTAGGGGGATGGCTCTTCGGTGGGTTGGTGTGGACTTGTTGGGCTGAATGGCCTGTTTCCACACTATACGGACTCTATGAAAATTAAAATGCACTGACTGTGAAGCACTTTGAAAATGTATTCATATAGTATCTTATTATATCTTTCAGAAACAAGTCTTTCTTTCATGATTAACAGTTCGAGGGTGCTCTGTTATTTCTGAAAAAAACTTGAAATCTAATTTG